>NW_024351731.1:5657448-5686782 GCF_902729225.1 Pteropus medius
CTGTCGGGGGTCACACTCACTCGTGGTGGAAACGCCCTGATTTATAACCCGGTGCCGAGTGTTTTAGGGCAAAGCAGGAGGCTCCGGCGTGAAGGCCATGACTGTCTCTCACAAGCAGCCTGCGGTGTCAGCTCAAGGCCGCCACTCACGAAATGGCCCCCACGCCCGGCGCAGGAGGCCGCCCCACCCTCTCAGCAGACTGGGGGGGACTCAGGAGGGGCAGTCGCCTCAGGTACCGGGCCGGCAGAGCGCCCAGCAAACGCTCGGCCACCTGACGCCAAAGCAGCTTCCCATGCGCCCTCTGCCAGCGCGGCCGGCGACTCACCCCACCGCCCTCGCAGAGGGGTTCATGCGCCTTCTCTCCCCTCAGGGCAGTCACCCTCTTCAGAGAACCTAAGTCCTTCCGTATGGCCCCAAACACACGAGGCCTGGCCCGGGACCTGCCCACCTCCCATTCTCGTCCCTCCGTAGCACCCAGGGCAGGCAGTCCGGGACCCCAACTCTGCGTCTGTCCTGGTCACCCGGAACCTCTCTCAACACCCACAGAAAACGCGGGACTTCCCTTTGTAAGGTGTGCTGTCACTTAGGAACGGCCACCACCAGGGCACCAGGCACGGTGCGAGGAGCCTTCAGGGGCGCCGTCTCCTCTGGCCGTCACCCGGGCCAGGCAAATACGACACAGATGAGAAGCCGAGGAGTCCAGAAAACGGCTCCCGGGCAAAGCTGCCTCACGTCCCTGGAGACCGCGGACAGGGTTAAGGCCGCGTGAACTGACGGAGCCCTACAACGTCGCCTCGCCGAGGTCAGCCTCGCGGCTGAGAGCGTCGTCACGGCTGCCACCGAGGTCCGAGCGTGTGCCCAGCCCCTGCCGAGCGTTCGCCCTCTGACCCCACTCCCTCGTCACTTCCTGAGCACCTGCTCCCAGGGAGGTCGCCACCTTCAGAAGCAGGCGGAAAGCCCACAGGAGAGGTCGTGAGCAGACCCCCGGGGCGGTTCGGTGTGGCTGCGGTGGCGCGGCAGTCAGAGGGACGGGAGTCAGGGACGGAGTCATAATAAGTTTCTGAATATCTTATTATAGGGGAAACAAGTTGAGGTGAACGCCCTCACATCTTTATTACAAAACGAATTCCAAACGGGTACAAACTGCAAATGTATAACATTTTAAAGTGAAACAAAACATCCAGAGAGTATTTTTAAATGTAACCACCTTTTACGATTTGGGGCTGGGAGCAAAGAACCGAAAAGGAGAGGTCACGAGAGACAAGCTTGACCCCGTCAGATTTTTAAAACTTCTCTAACTGCTCAATAAATTCAGAAAATGTTGTGGCATGATAAACTCACAGGCCCGAGGACGTAAACCTGGATGTACAGAGTCTGTGAATTCCTAAGGACCCAAAACTCCAGCAGGAAAACAGACAACGTACGTGGATGGACAGAGCGTTCAGGAAACTCTAGTAGCCAACAAACGAGAAAACGCAGCAGCCTTTAGTCGAAGAAACACAAATTAAAGTTATAAATAAATTTTTGCCTCTCTGGTATTTATGAGAACGTGGAAAAAATGAACCTTCTTGATCAAGCCAGGTGGTTTTGGAGGTTTGCTTCAGGAATCCCGTCAAGCCGTCCGCCCTGGCATCTTGTAACTCTACACCTAGGCAGTTACCCTAAAATACGCGGACACCTAAACACGCGAGCGCTCATCCCGGTCCATCGTAAAAGACGGACGGACGACGGCTTACGTGCCCGTCAGTAACGGGCCAGATAAACAGGTCACTGCGACAATTTCTAGGCTCTGCACATCTGCAGCTATTACATGGAGAGACGTCCACAGACGGTTAGGCGGAGAAGTTTCAAAATGGTGCCGGGCGCAGCCCCTCGTGTGTGTCCGGCACTTACGCGCCCGAGGGGGAAACCCAGGGAAGGGCCGCGAAGTGCGACGCGGACGGGCACAACCCCTGGGGCTCGCTCTGCTCGTCTCTCTGCCCGTCTTTCAAGGAGCAGCAGAGGCGGCCACGAACAAGCTCTGCGAGGCGGACCAACGAGCACTCGACACATCGCTCTATTTCACTCTGACGTTCCCCAGAGTTAAAGCAAATAAACACTAACATGCAAGGACAGTCATCACCCCATTAAACGGACGTCCAGGGAGATTCTGAAACCCGCCCAATTCACGATGCGAGGCGGGCCTGTTATGTTCCCGCGTGCACCTTGCAGGTGAACAGTGAGGCCGGCAGCTCGAGCCCCTTGTCCACGGCCCCACAGCTGAGAGGCAGGTGGAGGCATCAGGCGCCCGCCCGGCCTGGTGGGGGTCGCTCCACCAGCTGCAAGACGGGCAGCCACCGGCCGTGCGCCACGGGGTGGGCATGCGTGGCCCTCTGGTCCCTGTCTCACACCGCAGCAGCGAGGCCCGGTCCCAGAGCCTCCCGTGCTGCCCGCCAGCCGAGGGCAGGATATAAGCCAGGGGTCCTTGCCCTAAGGCTCACCACGCTCTCTCTCCTGCACTGCTGCTGGCAAACGTGACTTGAAACACAGGATTAAAGCCGTAACTTGGGTTTTACGCCCCAAATAAAGGGAACCCACACTAGAATTGTACAAAAGAAACAGAAAACCTCAGATCTGTCTCTACTCATTTATAAACATGCCCCATGGCACCCCTCAGCGGGACCCCACTCCTCGCTCAGCTCAGCTGACTCAGAGGGGGTCCCCCTTCTCCATCCCTGCAGGCTGCACGGTTGAATCATTTCTGAGGTGGCAAAAAAAACCACCTCATTTACGTACACCCCCTGGCACACCCTTGCTGAGGGCTCCGATGCACCCCCGTTCCCCGAGCTGCTGCACACTCTGGGGAGCATGGGTGTCACTGATGCGGGGCGCGGTCCGCACAAGCGGCCCCACCGCTCGGCCGAAGCAGTCCCTGCCAAGTACCGGCCTATGCACCAGAGTTTCATTTTTTTTTTTTTTAAGTGGAAAGAAAAAAAACTTATTCTTGAGAGCACATCTGACCCCCGGGGGCGAGGGCCGTTGTGTAAACTTCCATTTGGGTCACAGTCACACAAGTGCGGGTGTGAACTGGGTGCTCGGAAAGGCGGCTTTCTCATGCCAGCTGCAGGGGAGCAGGGCTGGCTGCCACCTTCTCTGCTTTTCTGGCATCGAAGGCTTGGCCACCAACTGGCCTCCAGGGCCAGGACCCTTTCCACAGAAACTAAGTCCTGAGGTCCAGCCTCAATCTCGGTGATGGACTCCGAATAAACAGCATTCGGATTTCTCCAGCTAACGCAAGTCCCCTGATACCTGCTCAATCGGTCTTAGCTTGTGAGGTGCAATAAATTTTAAAAGGAAAAAAATTAGGAAGAAAATTAACATCGAGAACGAAAAACCGCAATTTGAGTTCTGACCCACAGGGCCGCTGAGTGAAGCTTTAGCCTTCTGCCCATCCGCAGAAGAACAGATGTCTGTTTCTACCAGGTCGGCAGCAAAGCCCATCGACGCCTTCCACGCGTCTGCTAACGCACAACCCGTGGCACTCAGAACCAAGGCGCCGTCACCTGCCTGTCTGGGAGCACTGACAGGTGGCCCTGGCTGCCCAGGCCGCAGGGCGCCCGTCCGCCGCCAAGAGAGGTTCCACGTGGCCAACTAACAAAAGGAAACGGAGAAGGAACACGGCGGGCGGCACGGAGGGGCCGAGACGTTGTGCAAGGCAGCTCGGCCACCTGCGGGGAAGGGACAGACCCGAGTCCCACACCGGTGGAGAGAGCGAGCCCGCCCCTGTGCACCGCCGGGGGCTCGGGTCAGGCGTTCTGAAGCCATCGCGGACCAAGGCGGACGGACCCCTGGGCGCAGGGAAGAGGGACGGGCGACTCCTGCTGCGGTTCCTCCCCCCGGCCCTGAAACCGCGATGGGGCCCGAGCGGCTGCCCTCTCCGCCCAGAGCGACCGCGCATCTCCTCCCGTTCGACCGGCCCGGGACGAGCCCAGCCCTTCCCCGCTCCCTGCCAGGCCCGACACTCGGCGGCTCCGGAGGGCCCCTGCATGTCCCCATGGGAACGAGACCGCTGTGCAGCAGGACCAGTCCCCAGTGTGACCCGTCCCTGCTGTGGCCGCAGCTCTCGCCCTCTGCGACCCCGGTTCCCCCCGAGACACGGAGCTACAGCGGACATCGCCGCAGTGCCCAGAGACGGCCGGGGCCCAAGGTGTCGAGGGCTGCACGACCCGCCTGACTGCACACGCCCTGCTCCGCTTCTGCTCGATCTGCTCAACCAGAGGCACGCGGTGGCAGCACAGCCTCGTCCCGTGGCCTCCTCCTTCGCGCCGTTCCCGTCACGCTGCGTCCGCCCGATCCCAGCGTCCGCACCGCCCTGCACCCCCGGGGTCTGCGCATCTTCCCGCAGACCCTGAGGCAGAGGGCAGCACCACCTCTGGCACAATGCTGCAGTGTGGGGGTGCGGGGGCCCAGTCGGCATTCACTGGAACTAAGCTAAAGCCAGCACGGGAGCCACGGCTTCCTGAACACCTGCCGTGGGATACGGGATAGGTGTGCTGGATTCATCTTCTGAACCGGCATCGGGCCTTCTACAAAGTGGTCCATCACTGGCCCTCCTTCATCAACGGGATGGGCTGAAGCTAATTACTAGGGTCACACAGTTAGTAGGTGGACATGTTGAGGTTAAAACCCAGACCGCTGGGTTCAGAGGCTCAGGATCGTCGGAGGCAGTAAAGGCCCGAACGTCGGCCGGGAGCACGGGGGACGCACGGCGCTGAGGTCAGCTGGCCACAGCGAACTTGGCCTGAACATCCGCGGCCGCAGGCTCCTGCGCTCACAGGTCAAGGTTTCAAACGTACATGATCTGCAAGGCCCGGGCGGCCCCCTGAAATACTGACACATGTGCACACGTGGTCCCAGCACCTAAAACCATTTCAAAGCTGCTTCCTTAAACTAGGCGGGGTGTGTCAGATGCTCCTTACGCTGTTTGTATATTTTGATTTGTCTGATAATCAAGACCCTCTCCAGATCCAGAAAACAAGAAACCAATGAAATAGACAAAAGCTCCCCTGCCTTAGGACAGAAGGGACTTCTTCGACCTGATAAAGGCTGTCTCATGAAAGCCCCTGAAAACATCACTCCCAGCCCAGAAGGAGAAGCATTTCTCTGAGGTGAGAACCCAACAATGTGCTTGAAATCGCCGCGTCAGCAGATCTTAGCACGTGCTGCTACTAAAGAATAAGCAACACGACTGGAGACAAAGACACGAAACCGCCACTCGCGGAGGACGTGACCACCTACAGGGTTAAGGCGGAAGCCACACGCACGGTGTCGGCGCTAGAAAGAATTCGGTAAGCTCGCCGAGAACAGGGCCCCGAAAATGCGCTGCACCCCTACAGGTGAGCGAGCAGTGATTAGGAGAGTTAGTTTTACAAAGATGCCATTTGCCAGCAACGGAGGTAGCAGAGAGGGACGAGGGTCAAATGCGCCCGGAAGGCTCTCCGATCACGCGGTCCTGTCCCAGACACGCCTCTGCCGAGGGGTCAGGGCGGCCAGTGGCTTCCGCTCTGCTCTCTGCTGTCAAACCACACGCTTCCCCCAGACCTGCTTCCTGGGGCGCCCAGCCCAGCTCGGGCCCACTGTGACAACCAGGACTACACGTGTGTGTCCTAAAAGAAACGCACGTGGAGCTGAGGAAGGTTCCTGGGGACTTCTTGTCTGCCGAGTTCCTGTTTGAGGAAACAGGAGACCAACGGTCGGCTGCACGAGCTGAGACTCAGGTCGTCAACGACACAGACGGCCCAACGCCAGGAGGGGCCTCCGCGGCAAAGCTGGGCAGCCCCGAGAGACAGGCGTCTCGCCACCCTCGTGCTGGGGCTCACGGACGGCAGGTCAGCACAGAGGGAGCATAGCTCGTTCCCCTGGGGCCAAGGACGGAGGCAGTACCCATCGGAACCCAAGCCTCACGCATGACAAACACACCGTCCTGCCTGCCGATCAGTCCAGCTGACCTTCGTGGCCACCAGGCTCCCGTGATCCCTCAGACCCAAAGCCGACAGCCCCGTCCAGGCCGCACCTTCTCAGGCACCTGCTTCCTGCCCCCGTCCCTCAGCTTTGGACTCATTCTTGGCGTCACGGGGGAAGAAAAGCCATCCCCGAGCTTCTCACGGGACAAAGGGCGCCCTGCCGGGACCAGCCCCCACCCACAGACCAGCGCCCACGGGTGGGCACCGCCGGCCGCCCTGCCTCCCGCCCTCACGATCGTCCCCGTGCCAGCAGGTTATTCCCTGTCGCACACGAACAGGCTGCGATGACTCCTGTCTCAAATGAGACAAGACAAAGAGAAAAGATCCTTTAAGACGTGAGAGAAACACACAGAGCAGCTATAAAGCCAGCGCCACAGGGGAAGAGTGACTCCAGCAACGTGTGCCCAGAAGAGAAAGCGCTGAGGGAAAAGCTACGAACATGCGCTCGGAGACGCCTTCCCTACAGGACGAAGACGGAGCAGAGATGCTCCGAGAGACGGCCAGCTCCGGGAACAGAGCAAACTCCGGACCCCACGTCCCTCCGCCCGCCCGTCACCTGCTCGCCCTCTAATTCCCGGTCCCCCTCCAGTCAGCTCTGTGCCCCGCCATGCAAGCAAAGCTGCCCTGCAAAGTCCCCGCACCGCCACGTCACGCGGTCACACCTCAGCCCCTGCCCCTTGCAGCCCCGACGACGCTCACTCGCCCTCCACCGGGCTGGGCCGTCTCGACCCGGACCTTCCGGGACTCGGACCTTCCGGGACGCGGTCCCGCGCACCGGCTCTGCCCCACCCAACCCCCGCGGCTGGCGGACGGACGTCGCCCAGCCGTGTGGGTTCCAGCCCTGACCACCCCGGATCCCTCCTCAGTCCACATGTCCTCACGAGCCTCCTGCTGCCCTCTCAGTACCTAGACCTGGGTGTCCACTGAACACCTCGGACTCTGACACGTCCCAACCAGCTCCTCCCCCCATACCCGCACCCGCTCTCTCACCATCCCCTCACCCACCCCCTCCAGCCTCTCTCGAAAGAGTCGTCCACACTTGCTGGCTCCATTCTCTCTGCCCTTCCTCAGAGGAGCCAGGTCGCCCCGGCGACTCTGAACCCACCTGACATCGTGGGAATCCCCCCCATTAACAGCCCCAGGAGCGTCTGTCTCCGTGACGAGGCCACAGCTCAGGCCAAAACGTTGCTGCCGCCCGACTGTCACAGATGGCACAGCTACGGCATCCTCACCGGCAGCCCTGACCGAACCCTCCTGCCCCGTCTTCACACCTGGACCCCACACCGTCAGCACACAGGGCCAAGCCGTCGCCACCCCCAAGTCCTCACCGGTCGCCTCGTGTCTACACAGCAGCCAGACCGAAGGGCGGACTGCCTCAGAACCCGCGGCGGCGCCCGCTCTCAATCAGGATCATGGCCTGCCACCGGCCCACCGGCTCCCACGCGGGGCCCTGGCACGTGCCATCTGCTTTGCTCAAAACCCTCCTCAGAGACCCCCGTGGCTTACTCACCCCCTCATCGCTTTCAGGCCTTTGTCCGAACGTCACCTCCTTGGACCAGCGCTGTCCCCTTGTTAGCAACGGCATTTGCCCGGCAGCGCCCGCTCCGTCCCCGCCCCAGGGAGCCCCGGGGGGCAGCACCCCCGGCTCTGCGTGGGGCCCTGGCCCAGCACCCAGGACAACGCCTAGCGAAGAGCAGGCTGGCGGGTGCCGGCGGCTGTGACGACCCTCCCAGCAGACTCGGACGCTCTCCTCGCTCCCCCCGCGTGGCCGGGCCGCCCCTCCTCCCAGAGCCAAGCAGCACACGGTGGCCCTGCCACTCCACGCCCGCAGGCTCCCCGTGCAGGCAGCGTGCGGTGGGCAGGCCCGCAGGAATGCACAGCACTGCTCCTCGGGTGACGCTGCGTGCGCCCGAGTGTCACGGCCTTCCCGGGAGACAAGGAGCCAGCCCACGGCCCCGGGGACACACACAGGAGAGCACACTTCTGCCGGGTCCCCAGCCCCGCCCGTTTACGAGCCGCCCGTACCCTCTGCAGCCACGGCTTCCCACGCCGACACCGGAGAGGCCTGACTTCTTTAAACAGAGTAGAACAGAGGTTAAAAATAAGTATTATGAAGGGACAACTACAGTCTCTGTTTATATCTTTTTTAGTGATAACATGGCTTTTTGTTACACGGGAAAATATTCCCAGCCTGGGCACCTACGGGTCACGTCTGACACGTCAGACATCAGCGTTTTGGCTCAGAGTTTGTGACAAGAATGCTCCCATGTTTATTTTAAATCACAGTCACTACGCTGGGTGAAAAGAAATGTTATTTTAACGTTAATAAAACAGGGCGCAGGCTGAAGAGCAAACATCATGGTGCCGTGATCTGGAAAGACCAAACAAATCCCAGGACGTTCCTTTCACCAAGAAAAGCGTCTGAAAAGACCTGGTGAAAAACGCGTTGGCTTTGTTTTCAGAAGTAAAATTCCCTGCATACTTCAGCAAGGCGTCTGCGGCCGAGCCGGCGGCTCTCATTGGACCAGCGTAATCCTCTCGCTGGGAATGCACGAGCCCCGATTTACCAAGTGACAGAAAACGGAAACTCCCCCAATGGGTACAGCTAGATATTTGAAGGGCCACTCCTGAACACTGGCATCCCATCGAGGTTCAATTTTTGCTGAGTCAGGACAATTAATTAAGGGTAAGTTTGTGGAAAATCGAGCAGATAAAACCCCAGGGCTGTTGGGCCTCTTTAATCGATCCCTCCACAATTTAAAATAAGTCGAAAAGCGCTCTCTGTTCTTAAAGATACTGCTCGTATCTTGGATCACAGGCTGTGCCAGACGCAGAGTGCCGGCTGCTGTCTTTGGTGACATAACGGTGGCACCTTCCCATCGCTGTTGGGCGCCCGCCACTAGCCAGACTTCTGTCATCTGGTCTCGTAAGGCCTGAGGCGGGCTGCTTTCCACGGTGCCCTCTGCGGCTTGGGGAAGACCAGGGACTGGGTCTCCCGTGTCCTGCTGGCCCCGTTTAGCATAAGGTGGGAGCCCAGATGTCATTTTTGGTTGATCATGGACCAACCTCCAAGAGAAGTCTGCTGGCGCCTTCGAGCTCAGTGCCGAGTTGGGAACTCTGGGTTCATGAATATGCATGAAATGATCCAGCGCCAGGATTTTCTTATCATATTAAAATTCATATAACATAAAATTTGCCGTCTTAACCATTTTAAACTGTGCAGTCTGGTGGCTTTTAGTACATTTGCAGCGTTGTGTGACCATCGCCACTGGAATTCAGAATGCTCTCATCGCCCCCGACAGAACCGTCAGCAGTCACTCCCCAACCCCTCCTGCCCTCAGCCCTGGCGACCCTGAGCCTCGTTCTGCCTCCATGGACTTGCCCCTCTGGGCATCTCACATACACGGCCTCTTGTAACGCGGCTTCTGTCGTTGAGCATGATGCTTCCAAGTCCATGCTTGTAGCACACGCCAACACGTCACCCAGCGCAGTTTTAACAGACTCTCTCCAGGAGTCTGCTCCTAGAACGAGCTTGTGGTCACAGAGCTGTGGCACGTGGGGCTGACGGCCCGCCATCGGCCCCTCGCACTGACTCGGGCGTGTGGCCTGGCCAGGTGGGACAGGAGGGGACTTTTCCACAACTCAGTGGGGCTTTTGAAACAGCTTGAGTGTTTTTGCCCAGGGACAAGGTGCGTGGAGCAGGGCTGGCTGAACCCAGCTGCCCAGGCCTCGGACAGGACCCAGCCAGGAGGCCAAGGTGGCAAGCCGGCCGTGGCCCAGACCATTCCCAGTGGGCCTGGAGGTCAGGACAAGAGCAGACGCTGTGGAAGCCACAGTTTGGGGCACCAGGTAAATGACACAATGGAAAACACACATCCCAGCAAGTGTGGCAGTGGCGAGCGTGCTCATGCTGGGGGACAGCTGACGCACACGTGGCCTCTGCCCGGCGCCGGCCTCCACCTGGCCGGGCGCTAACACTCGAGACCCTGAAAGCCGCATGCACGAACACGGGTAGGCGTGTCGGAATTAACAGTCGAGCATGTGTGCAAACACTGATCCCACACTCCCCGAAGAGACAGCGTCTGAGACCAGCAGGACCCTGGCACACCCACGGCACATTCGATGCTCTACCAAACGCCACCTCTGCTCTGAAGCGTCCCCGCCCAGAGACACACACGGCAGCTCATGTGGATAAACGGCGAGAAACGAGGGCTTTCCTTCAAAACGGTCCGCGAGGACAGAGACCAGCGTGCGTTAGACGCGGGAGGCATGAGTCCACCGGGGACCATGCGCTTTCCCGTCACGTGTCAGAGGGTGACAATGCCCTTTAAAAGTGTAAAAGTCGTGACGGCAAACGAGGGACGGTCCAAGCGCCTAGGGTCACCCAGGCAGGGGCCGAAGACGGACGCAGAGGCAGAATTCCGGGCTCTCAGCCCGGGGGGGTGTGTGGGTGCGTGTGAATTCTCCCAGGGGAGGGCCTGGGGCTTCTGTCCGTGGTTCGGGACCCGCTCTGAAGGAGGGGGCTGACCGCCTGAATGGGCCGCACGACCATCACGGTGGCCTCGGAGAGGGTCGCCTCACGTCGACTAGCACAGCTGGGAGAAGGAGCCGATGTCCAGGCCCTCGTCTGGTCCGCCCGTCCCCAGCACCCAGTGCACCGTCCCACTCAGCACCTCTCGTTGCACCGTGACCTCTCCCCACGTCCCAGGGGGTGGCACCTGTGGGTCCAGCTGACGTCACCTCCCGGGCCATCACTGCCAGCTCAGTGAGTGAGGCCGCAGCGGGCAGAGCGGGGTCACAGAGTTCAGAGCCTTGCAGCCCCTTCCCTGAGGGGCTGGCCTGGCCGAGCCATCGGGGGACAGGCCCGTCGTCGGGGGACAAGCCCGCACGGCTCCAGAGCATGAGGCGAAGGGCTGCAGAGACAAGGCTGAACTTCCTCCCTCAGCTCCTAGGCGAGGCTGCACGAGACACCCATGGGAGCAAGCAGGGTCTGGAAGGAGTTCCCGTGAGCAGCAAACGGAGCAGGACCGGTACCCCCACCGAGGAGCCACAGGCGAGGCGGCCAGAAGTGCAGGGGAGGTGGCCGGCGGGGACACGAGGGGCAGACCTGGGAGAGGGGCTGGGGGTGGCTGGGCGAAGTCACACCAGCCCTGACGCCACGCTCCAGGGGTCAGGCGTACTCTATGAACAGCCGGCCACCCTGGCCACTGCCCAAGCAGGCAGTGTGACCACAGCAGGGCGCGAGGTGGCCCCTGCCCACTGCCTCTGCCCTGGCCGCCTCCTGCTTCTCCCTCCCTCCCCCCCAGGTGGGGGAGGACATGACGCTGATCCTGGCATTAGATAACCAGGTTTCTGTCCTTGTCCCTGGGCCAGGGCTGTGACAAGACAGCAGATAAGTTAGCCTGACTGTCTATCAGCAATTTCCAGACACTTGGAAGCGAGTGCCTGCTGGTCGAGAACCAACGAGAACACCTTCCTCTGTGTGGCTCATGCCAGTCGCTGGCATTTTTCTAGAGCAGGTCAGAAGCTACTGGTGAAGCTCATGGAAACCGCCCCGCAGACGCCCCAGCACCGAGGTTTTGCCTAAGCACCCCACCCACAGACGCCCCCGGTGGGCTGCTGGCCGTTCCCGGGGGGAAGGGGGCTGCTTCATTTTTAAACACAGTGGAAAAAGGGACACGGGCACAGGCGGCAGTGAAGGGGCCCACGAGAGGATTTACATTCATCCTGGACGCCAGCCAGGGACGGAAGGCGCTTCCAGACCGCTGAGCTGTCCCAGATGCACATGCAAGTCGGCGAGCACTGAGAACCACCGGGAAGGACGAGCGAAGCCCCTCAGCTGTCAAGGCGGAGGCTTCCTCGACAGGACGACTTTTGTAAACACCCCACAAAAAGCACAAACAGAGTTCGACAAACTACAACGCCGCTCAGCAAAGACGCCTGTTTTTAAAGAGGTCTGCAGGGCCTGGGGGAGAGCCAGCGCCCCGGCCCCCCCCAAAAACAGCGACCAGCCAGAGCTCACCCTAAGACTGCAGCACAGGGCCCCACTTCCTCCCACCAGAGGTGGAAGGCTTTCCCCACCCACACTGGCCCCGAGGGACAGGCCGTCAGGGACCCGGAGACAAAGGCCAGCCGCCACCCCGCACCAGCCACAGCTGGGCCACCAGACAGAAGCCCTGGAGTCCATCCAAGCGATGGAAACCTATCTGCAAGTTGCAGCACTGTTTGATTCGTGGAACGTCTCTCTCACACTCTGGGATTCCGCATCCACACACACCCGTCTGGATCCCCCGTCCTGTGGGTGTGACTGTCACCCTGTGTATTTTCTGAAAACACGGAGGCTCTGTCTCAGGTCCCCAGGAATAACGGCAATGCTGGCAGGCACCTGTGACACACGGGACCACTGCGGACCTGCAGGCGGTTCCGATCCGCGTCCCTCCAGCGGTGAGGGCACCGCACGGGTGAGCGGGCGGGGACCGGCTGGTCTGACCACGCTGGGTAACTGAGGCCGGACCCCGCTCGCCTGGGCGGGCAGAGGGGCGGTCTAGCCAGAGGCTGACCCGGGAAGCGAGACCGCACCCGACGAGCTCCTCTCTCGAGGAAACCACCACCCAGAAAGGGGAAACGGACACACACACCGTTTCAGCAGGGTAAACAGAGCTAAGCATTAGTAAACATGGACGCGGTCCACGCCTGTTCCCGAGGAACCAAGGCGGCCCACGACGGCCCTCAGCGGATGAAGGTCATCTCCACAAGTTCGTTCTCCTAACACGAACCACCCCGGATGGAGAGGCAGGCGGGACCGCGAGGTCTGAGTACGCACCGGACTCCAGAATCCCACGATCACGGGACCCATGCACACTTCCTGGACTTTCTCTGAAGGTTTGGCAAATCGTCAAGCCGAGTCCAAGTTTATCTGGTTACTTCAGCTGGAAAACTATTTATCAAGGGCTCGACTCAGAGAGAGCAAACACCATTCACTCGAAACTACGTAACATTTCACCAGGGAAACGATCTGGGCAGACGGCTGTCCCCACGGGCCACGCTGGGGATCAGCCACCGCCCCTCGCCGGCCTCGAGATCGCTTACGACCCGACACAGAGCAGAGCAGACACCACCTGAAGACTTTTGGAAATGCCGCAATCTACTTTCCTTTTCCTATTTTTTAGTTTAACTTAAAAAAAAAAAAGAAGAAAAAGAAAAACTGCCACTGGATTTGGGTCCCTCCTCGCCACGTACTAACACACACGTCAACTGCACACCACACCGGCGATGCCGCCAGAGTGCAATGGGCGTGGACCTCAATGTGGTGACGTGCGATGCCGAGGCAGGCCGAGAGGTGACAGCGGCATGAAGCAGGGGGCCACGGGCCCTCCAAACAGCCGTGAAGTGTCCGGCTTCAGCGTGGTTCACTGGGCCCTCAGCACAGCCCTCTTCATTCTGACGTAGAAAGGGGGACGTCTCAGAGGGGCCTCTCGCCCTACCACCCTGTCTGGCCATCACCCTTCATAAAAGCACACGAGATGGCCACAGACACCAGTAAGACAGCGCCTGATGCCGGCGAAGGGGTGGCTACCGGAACCCCCCTCAATGCGTCCGGGTCCTGCAGGGTCAGCCGCACGAAGCAGATGAGGGCGTCGCAGCCCCAAGCAACGCAAATCCACACTCAAGAAAAAGAAAGCAAAAGTCAAGTCAGCCAGCACTCATCCTTAAAAAAAACTTCGAGTGATTGTTATTTAATTAAAAGACTGGAAAAATCCGAACCCACTCAGTTTCAAGTCAATTCTTTCCTTCGAGTCCTTAATGAAGCTTGTGCTACTACAAAGAATCCTCTTTGAAAGTCCTGTGCGTTTGCACAGTGACGGCCAAGCAATGTCAGTGGCTCTCCACCTGTGTTCATCGACCTGCACTGACTTCCGGTCTGACACACCCAGAGGACAGCCCCGCGGGTCAAGGTCCTAGAACCTGCAGGCAGCCGCTCAGGTGCAAATCTGGGATCCAGCACGTCCTGCTGCACGACCCAAACCACTCTGTGCCTCGGTGTCCTCACTTCCAAAACAAGGATGACAGTAGCCACGAGGGTCAGCACAGGTAAAGCACCCGACACGTGCCCGGGACACAATGAGCACGACGCCCCGTGAGCTGCTGCTGTTATTACTGGATGGTCCCTCCCCGACCCCCGACAGTGTCGCCTTGCAGCTAAAGCCACTTCCCCAGCCCCGAAACCCACCCGAGGGACTCTCGTGACCCCCTCCACCACACGCGGCCCTGTGCCATTCCCCGCGGGTCACTGCCATTCACATGTCCATTCCTTTCCATGCGGCTCCACTAGTAACCATATCATAAGTCCTGCAATGATGCTGTAAATAGCACTTTATAAGGCTAAAGCGCTGATTTGCAAGCATTTAAAACAGACCACTTTTTAAATAAACAAAAACATGATATGGTGGATGGTGACAGGCACCTTCTACCCTGCAGGATTCAGGTCCTGATGGCCCAGGAGCAGCCGACCGGGACGCAGCTGCCACCAGCTGCTCTCGGCCCCCAGGCCCCACGAGGCGGCTGTTCACATGCCACACGGGCCCCTGCGGTGTCTGCCGAGCACACAGCCTGGCTTCACGACAACCACTGAACAGACGCAGGCTCAAACACAATGCACCAAACAACACGGGGCCTCTCCACTACCTGACCGGTGGCCGGTGTTTTAGGGACAGGGTAAAGGGCACCGCCTCAGGACAGAAGAGTTTGCCGTGTGTTGGGTGGGGACGAACACAGCTTAAACGAAACCTTAAACACGCTCAGGGTTTTTCCGTTTTCTGTAGACTGGACGGGCCTCTGGCACACGGCGCTGTCACAGCAGACGCGCTCCCCTCCGTGCCCACGACCCCAGCCACGCGGAAGTCGGCTCTGAGCTGGGTGACAGCACCAACGTGTCTGCTTCGTTTCCTCCAGGGCTTTGTTTACAAAGCAACTTCGATAGTGTCCCAGCAAACAACTGGGACCAAACACGGCAACGGTCACTTAGAAGAACAAGAGAAATCTGTTTCCGTCCAAAGAGGGGTGATTTATGAGAAATACATGCTCTACCTCAACCTCTGACCTGCAACCCTAAATCGAGTGGCCCCCAGGCATGCACCTCCTGGGACGGACGACGCGCTGCCACGCGCGCTCGCCGGGCAGGGTATTCCGGGGGGCGACACGGGCTTGGTTGGCACTGAGCTGTCCTCATCCTTGCACGGGCGCCCCATAACCAAGCCCTGCACGACGTGTATGCCCCGTCGTCCAGGCCAGGGAGGAGACGGCCCAAGGACCCACTGTCACCTCACCAGCCCCGGCCACGCAGGCACAGACCGACTCCAGGCCTAACTGTCCAATCCCTCTGAGGACCCACACGCCCCAACGGCCTACAACGCTTCCCCCGCCATGAACACGGCCACGGCTCTGGGGGGAGGCGCAGCACGCACCCCACTCATTTCACCTCCATGGTGATAATCACCGCAAATCAGGACAAGTATAATGGTTATTAATTACATTAGTTGTTATGTGACTATTGTGACAATCGTCAACAATTACAATATGTAGTGTAATCAGCATCTATTATAACTAAATATCCACTATATGTAAAATGTAACATACTATGTTAATAATTATTCTGAGTTCCGATACATAATTTAACATTTACACGTCGTTACTAGCTACAATAACAAATAGGTAGTGCTATTATTCCCATTTTATAGACAAGAAACAGGCACCAAAAGCTAAAGCAATGAGCAAAGCCAGGATGAGAACCCAGATATACAGCTGCAGAGCCCCTGAAATTGCCTATTCCTTTGGAGTCCCCCCAAGAATGGGAGAGCCTCAGGGAGGTGGGGAGCATGCATGCCTCTCTACTTGGCCTTGGGGTGCGGTGCCACCCTAAGGTGCTCGGCAGGCATCCTGGCACCCACCTTACACAGGAAGTCAGTTTACAGCAAGGGGTTTCTGGAACCAATCCTTTGGAAACAGACATGTCTTAGCATCATCTGTTCACACCTGCGTGCCTGAGTCTGTGCCGAGCAGCCTGTCCACTGTCCCACCCGACACACACTCTCCGCCCGACAGATACTGATAACCTGCCCTCGGCCAGCACCTGTGCGAGGTGCTGGGCGTGCGGCCCAGTCGTGAGAGACAGGACACCGAACCATCCCTGACAGTGGGCCCGAGGCTGTCGAAGTGCCTGAAGGAAATGGGGTGCCCTATGCGTACACATCAGAGCGGACGGGTGCTGGCCGTCCACCAGCCCCTCGCGCTTATCGGCCCACTGGACCCACGGCGACTCTTTGAGGGGACCGCTTTGCCCATTTTACCAGATGAGAAGACTGAGCGACAGCAAGGAGAGGTCGCTGACCCGCCAACGTCACAGCGAGGTGGCAGCTAATGAGGAGTCAGGCCACAGCCGTCCACGCGCCTCCCCTGCCCGCCTGGGAGGCCACTGTCTGAACTGAGTGTGTCACCACCATCTTCTTAAACACTGTTGTAAACGTGGGACCCTGCACACACATTGCGCGCGCGCGCACACACATACACACACACACGCACACACACGTGCACAAAGCAGCACTCGGAAATGCTCGAGATATTAGGCGACAAGGAACAACGTAAAATCATAAATGTAGGCTGATCCCGACTGACTGTGTATGCGCTGAACAAAGGTCTGGAAACAAACGCACACACGTCAACACGCCGAGCGTTTCTCCTGACGTAACATCCCGCGTGGTTCTTCTATTTTATTTCAGAACCTTCTAAATTCTTTGAAATGAGCATGCGTCCCTTGTACCATGAAGGGAAGAATAATGTTTTTAAAGATCCAGACTTGAAAGGCAGCACTGCCCTGGCCACCGTCCACAGCTCGGGGACGCCTGCGGCCGCCCTCAGATCACGGCCGCGGACAGCTCCACGGCTCGGCTCCGTGTCCCTTCCGAGCCGTGCACGCCTGGGGCTCGACACGCAGTCTCTGTGGGTCCCGGGCACAGCTAGTAGCAACTGTTACCAAGGGCTCGGGCACAGACTTCGTAGCGACTCTAATTTTCGCACGTGCTACACCAAGAGCAATCACAAGAGAAGTTAGGGTTCTGAGTCCTCCCTTTGGTTCTGATTTTAACTGCAACACGAGTAACCACCTCATTTTGCGGTCCAGAGAGGGACTGCCCTCCACGGACATTTAACTCAGCTTCTCACGGCCTAGAAGAACTAGAAGCAAAGACGTAAACCTACAACGCACATGGCACACAGGGGCCCTAAATGCACGGGGCACAGTGCCCACGAGAGGGGGGACGGCGGAACAGAGACGGTGCCCTGAGGGCCAAGGAGGAGGGAGGGCCTGGGACGTCGCGGGGCCGAGCGCGTGCCGTGACCGCGGGTGAGGGAGACGGCCTGACCGCAGGCGGCACGGCTGACACGCGTGACAGCTATCTGGTCGGGACGCGAGTTTCTCCCAGGGACACGGGTTAGCCACCTAAAACGACGCTCTGCACACACCAGCGATGCACCGCGGGTGATGGAGCCGGGCTTCTCGCGCCCGGTGAAGCAGGACGCGCGGGGCGAGGGCGCAGGGACACGTGCGTGAAGGGGGTGAGCGCCCCGCGCCCGGGTCGTCGTCTGTCACGCCGCTCGCTCTCCGCTGAGGGACGAGATGGGCTGGCACGGGAAGCACACACGGGGGGCCGCGAGCGCCCTGGAGGCCCAGAGGGGACCACGACGGGGTCGCGAAAGCCAAAGACAGACCGAGGAACCGTCACAGATTGGAGAAAGCAAGGGGCGCGCGGCACCAAACGCAAGGCAGGCCCTGGGTCGGGCAGGGTGGGCACCTGTCACGCTAACAGCCACACCTGAGTAAGATCGGTCGCTCAGGTAACAGGACCAGGCAATGCCACCGTCCTGCGGCTGGGGACTGCCCCGTGACTTCACAGATGATGAAACGGGAGCCTGTGTGGCCCTCCACCGCTCTGCCCGCTTTTCGGAGCCCCAGTTGCTTTGGCGTAAATGAATGCGATGACTCACGCTTCGACCGACGGAGGGCGGGAGCCGGGAGACGGGGGCAGGACCGGCCCAGGCTGCTGAGCGGAGTGCCGGCCACACAGGGACCCCTCGCACGCCCCCCTCCACTTCAGCGTCCATCTGAACGTTCCCGCATTCGATCGGCCTTCAACGACTCAACGCAAACCTGCTTGCTTCTGTACTGCGCCACCACACAGCCGCGCCAAAAAGCGAAAACAGACCACACCCCTTCCCGCCTCCTCTCCCTCCACTCCACGCCTGCCCCGTGCCCCGTCCCCCGTCCTGCACACCCTCAACGTGCGCTTCTGAGCACCTCCAAGCGCCTGTCTGTTCCCACCGCGGCCAGCAGGCCCCTGAGAAGCACGGCTCACACCCGCTCCCGGCATTGCGGACTAAGACCCCCGTGTCCAGGGTGGTCTCTGCCCCTGGGCCTGACTGGCACTGTCCTAGGACCCCGACAAGCCACCCTCTGGATCACAGTCCCTCCCCGCTGCCGGGACAGAAGCTCTCCGCCCTGTCCCCATGGGTCCGTGGTGACCACTTGGCTGGCGTCTGTGTTCTGACTTGGGCGGTGAGCTCAGTGCACAGGTGCCACGTGGGTTTGCATTCCTCCTTGCTCCCCGGCTCCGGGCACGGCGCCTGGCACGTTGCTGGCACTCGGTACTGGACGTGGGACACGCAAGCCTTCATCTGGGTGCTGGACTCTCGTTCTCCATCCTGCTCTGTGAAAGGACATTTGGCTTTACTGTCCCAGCGGGCCCTAAACGCTGTTATAAAGAAGCGGGTGCCCCTTACATCTGTCAGGTAGATCTGGGCAAAACGTGCTTCAGTCTAGTATTTATTCCACTTTGATAAAGAATAAAATATGCCCGAAATGGTTTATTTCATTAAGACCTTCACTTTCTAGGAGGCTGTGGTCACAGCAAGGGCTGGCGAGGACGTGAAGCAGCGCAAACCGCACCCACCGCTGGCGGGGACGTCTATGTGCAGCCACCGCGGACCACGGCTGGCAGCTCCTCAGACAGGTCCACGCTGCGACTCGGCACTGCACGCCAGGCACACACCAACCCGCGCACGGACGTTCGCGGCAGCCCGTTCACGGCGTCTGCCAGCGGAGGGACCAACGAACCAACTGCGACACAATCACACGTGGATGTTCGGCCAGAGAGGAATGAAGAGCCGACCACGCTACAACCTCGAAAACACGGCTCAGCGCAAGAAGCCAGGCGGGAGGTCACATGTTTTACGATTCCCTTGCATGAAACATCCAGGGCAGGGAAGTCGTAGGCACGGACCCAGGCTGGCGGTTGCCAGGGGCCGGTGGGCAGGGACGGGGGGCGATGCTTCACGTGCTCGGGGTGTCTTTGTGGGGTGACGAGAGCATTTTGGAACTAGGTGAAGACGATGGTTGCACAGCACTGTGAATGCACTAAATGCCACTGAACTGTCCAATTTCAAATGGTTTATGTGAATTTCACCTCAATCTTTTAAAAAGCCTATGACATTTCAAAAGAGCTTCCTCTCTCTAAAATACCTATCGTTTTTCTTTTCCTTTTATTAATGGTGCAGACACACTAGGAACAGACCACACACATAATATAAATAGCAGCCCAGAGTCCTGTAGGGTTAGTCTCAGAGTTAAGGTGACAAGTGTGCCACCCGGGACAGCTTCCCTGGAACGGGGGACAAAAAGCCACCACCTCACAGCATCGGTTTGAGAACGATCCGTCTGGAAGATGACTTTGAAAGATTCTTCAACAACCATCCCTCCACAGTACGGACTTAAAACTACCTTATTTCAGTGAAACATGCAAATATAAGTAAAAACGACTCTTCAAATAAACGTTTACTGGAATGGCACTGGGCACCTCAGGAAGCTTGGCAGAGCGTGTCTTACGAGCCGCGGTTTATATGCCACCCCGCAAGTGGGCTGACCGGGGGTGGCGCACACCCTCACTGCCCCCCAGGGGGCTGTGAGCAACCCACGCGGATGACCCTTCTCCACGCGAGCCCAGGAAAAGCACCAGATGGGCTGGGTGTGGACGCTCTGCACTGGCTTCGAGTCACCAGATTCAACTTTTAAACAAGGAACAATGAAATGTCATGAGCATTTCGCCATGCTGAGCACTGAAAGGGGGCGAAGGGGGCCGAGCACCGGGGCAGCGGGCGCGGTGAAGGCGCAAAGCCAGTGCCCTGGGCTTCTCTCTGGACTCCCTGGAACCGCCTGACATTTAGCGCGTCTATAAAAGAAGACTGTCCCTGTCCTACCCACTGTCCCTGTCCTGCCCGCTGCCCCGTCCTGCCCACTGTTACCGAGGAAGCCGGCATGCCTCCCGGGCCCCGTGGGGCAGTGACCGCCACCTACGGCCCCAGAGGCGGGCTTCTCTGCTCCCCGCCACCCTCTCAGCTCACACGGCCACCAGCCCCCCGCAGAGGGGACGCGCCCTGCCTGAGCTCGCCCCCGGGGTACCCACAGCACCCCGCCGCCCTCCGCCAGCACTCGGTGGCGGCCAGCCTGGACCAGTCTCTCTTCTCCCGAGAGGCTGTCCTGCCTCCCCGCCACTGCCACTGCCCTGCTTTCCAGACCCCAAGCCAAGCAGCCGAGCAGGGCAAGTTCCCACTGCAGAGGAAGAGGAAGTGGGGCGTCAGCCCCGTGAAGCCCTCATGGGGTAACGGGGCCTAATGACTCGCGGTCAAGCAGCCAGGAAACCAGCAGACTCACCAGTGGCGAGTACTCACCCCAGAAAAACTCAGACCCAAAAGAGGAGAGCCGGCGTCGGCTCAACCCTCTGGACCCGACCACGAGGTTGCACGAAGGACACAGGACAGAGGAACGTGCAGAATCACACCAGGAAGATGCAGCCACCCAGCCCAGAAGGTGGGAAGCTGATGGCGTCCCCGAGCCAGTCCCCTCAACCCACAAGTCTCAAGGGGGGGGCGGGCGATGAAGTCGAGCTGCAGACTGGGACTGCGGACAGCGACTGTTCAGGCTGGGGGTGGGGTCAGGGGGGTGACGGCTACCGGGCAGTTTCTTTGGAGGGAGGGAACAGTCTGCAAATCACTAAAACGGCCCGAGGCTCACACTGAGACCGGGTCTGTCTGGTGCGTGAATTACGCCTTAGTAAAACTTATTTTCAGAAGATGCTCAAGAGACACGTCGAGCACAACGCGGCCCTGACTTGGATTCTGATTCGGTCGCGTGTCGAAATCCGGAAACCAAACCAGGAGATCCAAGCACCCGTGTGGTCCGGGACGCTGAGGGACGCTCAGGGCTGAAACTGATGACTAGGGGGCTCCCTGGAAGGAGGGGACAGCCCTTTGTTTTGTAGAGACGTCCTCTGAAGCATCCGTGAGTAAACGACGTGAAAAGGGCTCTGGCGTGCGGGCCCGTGAAGGCTGGGAGCGCACTGCTCCACCCCTCACATTTCCCGGCAGACTCAGCTCAGCCTCTGCAGTGCCACCTCCTCCAGGCAGACTCCCTGCCTGCGCCCACCCTCCTCAGTCTGTTCTTAACACGGCACCCCTGGGATCCTCTGAGAAACACGGCCAGCTGATGCCCGTCCTCTGCTCAGTCCCTCCTGGGCTCCAGGTCCCTGTGAAGGCCTCCGAGCCCATCCTGACCTCCCACCCTCGGCCCCGACCCTGCTTGCCGCGGTCCGTCAGCAGCGCACATCCTGACACACTTCGTCGCCGCTTCGCTGGTGGACGTCCTGGCTTCTTGCCGTGCTCCTGACCGCTCACCCCCAAAAGCTTTGATGCCTACAGCTCACGGTTAATTTGTAATTACCCATCTCAGACGCTCAGAGACACCTTCCGAGTCTAATGTGATGTTGTCACCGAGAGCCATGGGTTTTGACATTTAACCAATGGCACTTCTCAAAGCTGCAGCACAGAGAGAACAAAGTGTCCTCAGTGATGTCCCCCATCACCGACGGGGCCACTCTAGAGTCACTGCGTAGAAACAACAAGCAGAAAACTGCCTTTTCTTCCGCCCGGTTGTGACTGGGCTCATCACGTGGAGACAGAGCCAGGTGCGGCCTCGGCTTGCTCCTGTCCATGCGGCCAGGCAGGGCGGGTCTCCGGCTGCCACGAGTCCCAGCGGCGCGGGCTGCTCTGCGCAGCTCCGTACCTGGCTCCGCTCCGGTGGCTCTGCCGGAACCGGCGCTCAGAGCGTCAGGGCCGACTCCGCTCCCTGGGAACGCCACCGAGACGCAAAGCGCCTGGTGACCGTCACCTGCCTGGGGTACAGCCCGTCAGCGCCCTCTCACCCTCATGGCCGGCAAAGTAAAGACCCGGAGGGGGGTCTTTCCCCAGGGGCAGGTGCGCACGGCTCTGGGGCCAAGCAGACGACAGGGACAGACCGTCAGCGACAGAAACAGCGGTGGCTGGGCACGTCCGAGGGGCAGCGGCGACCTGCCCGCTTCGCCCGAGGGTGGGAGAGGGGTGCTCGCCCCGTCCCGCAGCCAGGACGCGTGAGAGGTGGGCTACCGGGAGCTCGTGTGTGTGAGGACAGGCGAGGGGCCGTCCGCAGCAACGCCTGACGGCTCCCGGGCCCAGGCGCCCGACAGCCACGTCTGCCCAGGTGTCCTCCGTCCGCCCGGGCCTCCTCCTCATCGCCCTGCGTCTTCCTTTGCGTCCGCCTCAGGTTTCCCGTCTTGTTAATTACGTTTCCACAAAAAAAGGCGACAACGCCCCGCCTGCTGGCCCCGAGGCCCAGGCAAACCCCATCCCCCGGGGCCTCGGTTTCCTCCCGTCACCGCTCGGCCCGCTGCCCGTGGACGGGACCGAGGGCCCTGAGCACACGAGCACCTGGGACGGGAGCCTCAGTCCTCGTCTGTCACTGGGCGGCCCCCGCCCAGGGCTCCGGAGCCCCCGTCACTCCACACGCCCTGCCGCGCCACCCCCGTGTCCTGCATGAGCTCGGGGCCGAGAACCCGGGGGACGAGCTGCCACACCGGGGCCCCCGCTACCCACGTCCGGAGAGAGCCGCACAGCCACACGGCGCAGCCGGCCCGGCCCGGCCCGCGGACCTCGGCTCCGCGCTGGAGCCCACATTGCAGCGCCCCACGGGGACGTGGACAGGGGCTCAGGCAGAGACCTGGGCAGGGAGCCACCCAAATTCCTGAGTCAGGCAGGTTCTGGCCCTGCCAGACCTGTCTGCTGGGATAGGTGCTCGAGATGGACGTGACCAACGCTACCGAGGACTTAGGGACCCCGCCCCAATACAGACTTTCAGAAGTCTCCTCTGCCAACTCTAAGTGAGGTCGCAGACAGGCTGTGCCCGAGGCACCGTGGCACCAAAGTGGCATCAAGACCCACGGCCAGCAGGAGTGGCTGGCGCTCCGCCAGACCCCAAGCTTCGTCGAGAGAGGGACCCGCACATGGACTTGGTTCCTACGGTCCATCACAAAGCCCTCTCTGGGGCGTCTAGTCTCACCTCCTGGAAGTGCGTCCCCCGCGGGCTGGGGGCCGTCCTCCATGTCCCCTTCCAGCCCGAGCCCCTCCCTCGGCCCCGCTCCTCCCGAGGGTGCTGGAGGCCAATTCTCTGCCCCTCCCCACCCTGCTCCCAGTACCACTGGGTCCTGAACCCAGCCCCCAGGGCTGTCAGCTGGGACGCCTGCCAAGTGTGATTCCCCGGGTCTTTGGGGCAGAGGCGGGAAAGGCTTCAGGTGGTTCTCTGACCAGGTGCTGCGTGTGGGGAGCCAGGGCCCACCCACTCAGAGCACCAGCTGTGCGCCGGCCCAAACCCTGTCCACCCGCCCACCGTGCCCTGCCAGCTGCCTTCTCCAGCACCCACCGCGGCCCCCAGACCTCAAACTCGCCTCCGAGTGGCACAACCACTCTGCCCCTGAAGCCTGCTGGGCCTTCTTTATCCGTTTTGTTAACCGGTAACCAAGCTGGACGCAGTGTTACCCCACCCATCAGATCACCCGTTAGGACATCGGCCGACAGGGGCATGACGGCGAGGGTGCGGCCCCCCACCCCGAATGCGTCCTCTGGGGGCCTCTGCCCGGTCCTCACGAGCTTCAGAACCCCGTGAGGGGGCAGGGCCAGAGCTCCGCGTGGGTCCACACCGACCCCCGAGGGTGAGGACCCAGCCGCTCAGCACATCTCGCTCCGACCTCACGACGACCCCAGGTGGGCCCTGTCATCCCCACCATCCCCACGTGAAAGCTGCCGGAGTCACAGAGCCAGTCAGGGGTGGTCTGGGACCCAGGCACCAGCAGGTGTCCCTGCCAGGTGGAGGCTCCCCAGGAAGTGCACACGACAGCCCCAAACCCAGGCCCGGGCCGGGGTGCTGAGCTCTGGGTGCGAGACCTCGGTCTTGGCCCTCACAGCTGTGCCACGCGGAGGGCCCCGCTGTGCTAGGCCCCGACCATCCGCCACAATCCCCACCCCGCTTCCATGGCTCCGTCCCCAGGCCACCGCCCAGGCCCCTCCTCCACCTAGCAGGAGCCCGGTCACACGACACTGCAAGCGCGCGGCATGTGGGGCCACCTTCCCCGTCACCGAGGCACTCTTCCACAGAGGCCCCGGGGCCCGGCGGGGTCGGAGGTCACCGCAGGATGCGAGGATGACCCACGCCAGCCGGGCCCTGTCCCTGCTTTACAGGAGGGGACGCCGAGACCCGGGACGAGGATGGGGCTGGAGCTGACGCCCAGACCCCCTGTCTGTCCACAGGACCTCGAGGAAAGTAAAGAAAGGTTAACAGGTGGGGTGAAGTTCTGAGTCCCACACCAGCGACTGCTCGGCAGGCGGCAGTGGGGCCGGATGTCACCTTGCACCTGCTGCTCCAGCCGGCACCCCTGGGTACAAACCAGCAGCAACCCCTCAAAAGACCCCGCGTGCGCCCTTCAGATTTTACGAGAAATTTTCGTAAATGCAAAGCCACCGGAAAGAGAGGTTAACCGTGTTTGAGCCCTTTATCTGTGGGCCTACGGGCCAGCCCGAGGTTTAAGAAAGGCCTTGGTCAGGCAGACGTCCGGCCCGCTCGGCCCAGACAGCGCCCTGCACGCCCGCTGGCCCAAGGAAACACCCGAGGGCGCCCGTCGCACCTGCGAAAGTTTCCGGTCCAGGTGACAAACGGTACACAGCCGTCCGGGCACAGCAATGCCGAGGGCTAAATGAGAAGGGCCCGGAGGACGAAGGGCAGCGTCAGGTTTTAAACTTCGAGGGGAAAAAGGCGGAGCGATAAAGAGAGAAAGAAACATTGCTCAATAATCCTTTAACTCGGCACAGGGCAGCAGGGCAGGCACGAAACCTGGGCACCACAATCGCAGCCGGCACTGCGGCTGAGGCCCGTCTGCAGAGGCGGCCGGGGACAGACCAGCGTGGGGGTGACGGAAGAAGCCGTCTGCCCCGGACCCGCGAGGGAAGCCCAGCCCAGCAAACGGCTGGGAGAGATGGGCAGCACGAGGGCCACTGGGATCGCCGTGGTTTCTGCAGGCCACAACGTCCCCTCTGCTGGACGAGCGACACACGGGACAGGTTCTGCTGCCGCTGGAGACGACAGACGCAGAGTCACTGTCCAGACACTCAGTGTGCCGGAATTAAAACCACGAGCAACGGGCCCCCCAACCGCCTTCCTCAACAAAACGGGGGGCGGTGGGGGCAGGGGGGGCAGGATACTCTGCAGAGAGAATGTTAAAACTTAAATGGTCTCGCAAGTCAAGAGCGGGGGAAAGGGGAAAGGGCAGCTTTAGGGTCCAGACCAAAGAGGCTCCAAAGACAGAAAACCAAATTTACGGCGAACTTTCACCAAATTCAGGATCTGCAACAATCGACCGCAAACACGCTCCCGAGATAATAAGGAACTGTGGCCTGCTGAGGGTGATAACGGCACTGGGTTTGACGTGGCCCATGCTCAGTCAGGGCACTGAAGTATTAGGGCTGAGATGACGGGTCTAGAACTCGCTTCAGAACACTGCAAAGAAAGAGCGGACAGGGGCTTGTGTGGGGCAAATGCGGGAAACCCTGATAACTGCTGAAGCTTGGTGACGGATAAACGGGAGGGCGCCATCGCCCTATTTTTGTGTATTTTAAATGAGTTCACAATAGAAACTATTTCAAAAGAATCAACTGGTTACATTTTGAGGACTCACAACAATTCAAGAAACAAAAAAATGTCCGTATCAGACCGGCATGTTACAGTAGCATTGTATAACTCACATACAATAAACGCAGCCAGCACTGCTAAAACTTCTGAAACTACACTAGAAGTTACCAAAAGATACTCTGCTTCCTAAAGCCATATAGGCTTTAGGCGCTGAAGCTTTGCATCTTTTTTCTCACGCACTTATTTAAACCCTTCTGTAAGGTTTACAACAGATCTGAGGAGACCATACCACCATGCCAGCTTCTGGCCAGGGCACAGTGCCATCTGCTGTGATGACACACGTGCCCTGTCAGTGGGAGACCAGGTCCTACCTTCGGGGGGAGAAGTGGGGTGCAGGAGGAGTTAGAAACCACAATGAAAGTTGTTTATTTTCAAAGTCACCATCCTGTGTAGACAACCCTCAAACAAGCCTCAGGTGTCCCAGAGGTTACTCTGTAGCAAATCTGGGAGGCGGTGTAACACACAGGGGTCCCCTTGCAGCAGGCATGCGCTCAGACACACTAAGATATTTAAGTGGGTTAAAAAAAAAAAAACTAAACTAATTTGTTCACCTATGAAGGTTCTGAGTCACTGGAGAATCCACCCATCCTAAACCACAAACTCTTTCAAATAATTCAAAAAACAAATAGTAACACACTTAATTTCAGAGTCCAGATATTCACTCACCTCTGTAACATAGCATCAGCAATGGGCATGACACAAACCTACTATGAACTCTTTAAAATTAATTTTCTTAGTAAGTCACTGAATACATATATTAAAAATTGGAGGTAACAAAACGATTTGTAATTTTCGTACAATCCAGATCAAATGTCTTCTCATTATTCTAAATTAGGAAATATAGTATTAAAAAGAGTTTCAATGAAGAGATTCTATTCCAAAAATTCCTCTTAAACAAAATTAAAAGCCTCTAGTATTTAGAATACGATTGTACCGCACCACAGCCTTATAATTTACAGCTCACTCACACAGCCTGAAAGTTGGGTTCAGTCCCATCCTGCCATTAGCTAAGAACGATCCTACGGACCCATTTATTTTCTCGTCCGAAGCTGACCCATGGCAGGCGGGTCCATCTGTGACCGTGACCGTGGCCCTCTCCTCACCATGCCACAGCACAGAGGCCCACACCGGAGCCAGGGCCTCCCCAAGGCTGTCAGCGACCAGAAGTGAGCCTGGAGATGGACAGGGCTCCAGCATTCTCAAAAAAATGGACCAGACCAGGAAATCTCGCGGTGCCTGCTGGAGCCCGTTTCAACGATACCTGTGCGTACTCGCGCACCAATCTCGTCTACATGGCACAGGTGTTTCTTACTACGGGCCAAGGTCAAAACGACTGACAGCCACTTCTCTAAGGAGAGAGTCGGCTTGGGGATCAGGCAGATCGCCCTAATGCTCGCTGGCCTCACGACCTTGGCAAGGTCTTAACCTCTCTGAGCCTATGAATACCACCGACTCAGCCAGCTGCCAAGGATTCAGTAACGTCCAACGCGACACAGATGCCTGAGCTTCCTCAGGCTTCTTCACTCGTTCCAGGCCCTCGACCTTTAAACCGAAAATCTGAAAAAACTGCAGTGTGGAGGCAAAACTCTCACTGGGTCCTTCACGCGGGGGCAGGCAGGTGGGGGCCGCCACCCAGAGTCTCAAGAAGCCAAATATGCCCCCAAGACTGACAACAGAGTCCAGGACCCTTCCCCACAAAGGCTGGGCCACCTCCCAGGTGTGGGGTTAAAACCATTCTTCAATCAACTTGCTGAGCGCGCTTCAAAGTTCCTCAGGCTCAGCCTTGGAGCAGCTTTCTAAGTGATATCGGAAAAGAGACAGAAGTCACAGGCGAGAAGCTGCCTGTGACTAGACACAGCAGTGGGGGACAACGTCAGGGGACCCACGCCGATCAGAAGGGGCTTCCAGACTCCGGATTTGGAGCAGGTCTGGAACAGGTGGGGCCAGGGTCCCCTCCACAGGAGGCCACGGGGATGGGGGGTGGGTAGGCAGAGAACGCACCAAGCACGGGGCCAGGACCACCTAGCACGGTGGTCGCGGGGCCTGCAGCCCGCTGGAGCCTGGCGGACAAAGGGGGCAGGCAATGCCCTGTGTAAGTGGCAGGGCCAGCGGGAACTTCAGGAGCCACGTGCCTGGCGGGAGACCGGGGAGCAGCTTTACAACACTGGACCGTTTCCTTGGCCCGAGGAGTCAAGAGCCCTTGTAACTGTGCGTCTAAGAGGGGGGTGGGGGTGGGGGTTCTGCTTTTAGCACTTGAAGTTTTTGAGAACTTTTCCGGAGAGAGAGGGGCCGACTCGTGAGCGGGGTGCTAAGGGAATGAGCACAACTCCTCGCCGCCCGTAGTAAACTGTAAACGGCAATTAGCCCCTGAATAAGGGGACGGCGTGTCTGGAATGAGAATGAGCCGCACGCAGTTTCGGGGTTCGGGGGGCCGCCTCCTTTCCCTCTCAGTCTGCAGTCATAACTACCAACGGGAATGGGCCAAAATTCAGCATCTGCAGACTTTCCCTTCAGAGGGGGCCGCAGAAGTGCTGGCAACCAGAAAAGCGAAAGCGAGCGCGCTCCGGGCTGGCCGCCCGCGCCCCGCGCCCCGACCCGAGCCTGCGCCCTCGGCGCCCCGCGCCCCCCGCGCCCGCCCCGCGGCGCAGCGGCCCAGACGCGGCCTGGGGCCTACGCGCCGCCCGCCCGGCCCTGGTCCCGGCCCTGGTCCCGGCCCTGGTCCCGGCCCGCGGGGCGCCGGGCGGCGGCGGGGACGCGGGGGGCCAGGCCGCGCGGGGCGCCCCGACAACTCGGCCCCCGGGAGCGGCCCCGGCCCCGGGCCCCGCCGCCCGGCCCGGCCCGGCCCGGCCCGCGCCGCGCTCGCGCCCGCCCGCCCGCCAACCGCTGCCGGCGCCGCGGGGCGGAGCGCGAGCGGGCGGCCGGCGCGAGGACTCACCGGTGCCGGCTCCCGAGTACATGGTGGCGCCGCCGAGCGCTCCGGGGCCGAGGGCCGGCCGCGCGCGCCACGGGCCCCGACGCCGCGAGCCGCGAGGGAGCCGCCGGCCGCTCGATCCGCCCCGGCGCGGCCGCCTCGCCAAACAGGTTTACCCGACGCGGCCCGGGCGGCGGGCGGAGGCGGCGGCGGGGGAGGGGCGGGGCGGGGCGGGGGGAGGGGCGGGGCGCGGGGCGCGGGGGGCGGCG
>NW_024351731.1:5687494-5703440 GCF_902729225.1 Pteropus medius
CCTCCGTGCATTTCTGTACCTGCCCCACCTGGGCCCGCCTGTCCTCCCTCCTACCCGAGTGCTCCATCCTTCATGATCCCCTGGGTCTGAGGGTTTGGGGGAGGGCTTTTAAGGGGCAGCCAGCCAGCCGGCAGGAACCTTCTTTCTCCCGGAATGGTGGGTGACGAGAAGTCAAGGGTGAAACAATGCTCATCAGCTGCTAACGCCCTTGCCTGCTGGCTCCATCCTTTAAACATGTATCATCCACGCACTGGGTGCAAGGAGCTGCCAGTTCCCCCGGCCTAGGTTGAGAGCAAGGTGGAGTCCTGCCTGCAGGGAGGTCCTATGCAACAGGTCTATCACGAGTTCTTTGCCATCTTCAAGGACATCCCTAAAGTTCAGGAAAGCCAGCAGTTCCTCCAGAGAGGAAGTTAAAGGGACATCAGTCTTCACCAAATCACTGACATCAGCCTCCCAGCCACCCGTCCACACTCCCTAATTCTCAGCCCATCACCTCCACCCTCTTGGTGGACCAGGTGGCCTGGATCAACTGAGAAGCCCCTGAATTTGCTTTCCGCCTGTGACTGGCTCTCCACCCAACAGTCACCTCCTGTGAGCACAGATCTGATTGGGCGCCTGCTGTGCTCAGAACCCTTCACTGGCTCCCTGCGTGCATCCGCGTGTGGTGCAAAGCCTGTGTGGCTCTCGGTGCCCTGCATGACACAGCCCTGCCAGCTTTGCCAGGATCTTTCACTTCGCCTTCTTTGGGCTCTTTCTCGAGTGTTACTGAGAGCTGGACTCAGCAAAACCATTTTGGAAACCATGTCTGGCAGCGTGTGGAAGAGCTGACCACCGGGTTCTAGGTGCACAGGCTGCTGACCGACCGTGTGTTCCAGAGCCAGGAGTGGGTGAGAATGCACACCCGTACAGGACCGGATGCCACCCAGGTACCCATCAGCCGTGGAGCAGGTCACGAGAGCTGCATGTATTCCTAAAGGGGCCTCTAGCAGCAAAAATGAACACCCTTCAGCTAGGTGCGATCCACAGCAACAAACGTCGGGTGCAAGAAGCCAGAAGCCACGCTGCAGGATTCCATGTCTGCAATTTCCACCACAGGCACCATGAAACTCCGTGGTTCAGGGGTGCGTCATTTAGCAAAAAGCTAAAGAGAAACAAGAAGGCGGTTGCCACGGAGTCCTTATGGTGGGGTACTGCTGGGGGTGCCGTGACTACAGAGAGGCCCTGGGAGCTTTGGGGTTGCAGGGAGCTTCCGGTATCACTGCAGGTCTCCTGAGCTGCACATTTGCTTTTTATATGCCTTTCTGTACCTTTGCTGTATTTCACCACCGATACATTTCACGTCATGACTCCCCTGGGTACGAACCATGCCCTCCGGAGCTGCGTCTCCGTCTTACACACGCGGCTCAGTGCTGCGACCGAAATCCCCGCGTGACTCAGCCCTAGCCGCTGCGCCGCTGCCACGGTGACCTCTGGCCCCAGGAAGCCACCGGGAAACTGTTTCCTCTCTTTCCGCTCGGCGCCCCGGCCCTGTGAGCGCACACGCGGGTTCGAGTTTGTCGCCAGGGTTCCTCTGCACGTCTGGCGAGATAGTGTCTCCCGGGCGCTTCTTTGTGTCGCTTCCCCGCCGAGACCGCCTCGCGCGCCCCCTGCTGGTGGAGGGGCGCTGTCGCCGCCTGCCCGGCCCGCCCCGCGCCGCGCCGCGCGCGCCCAGGCTCTGCGTGGGGTTCTCCCGCCCCCGCCGCCGGGACCGGGGTTCCCCTGTGCCCTCCAATCCCGGACTGCAGCCTGCACCCCTGTGCTCAGGCCCCCGCCCCCCGCGGCTCCAGTCAAACCAAGTTGAGCCTCTCCCGCGTCCCCCCGACCTGCTCTTTCTCCTGTGCCCCCGGCATGGCCAACACTCACCATCCACCGAAGAAAACCCCAGGCCCTCTGCCTGCTCCCTCTCCCGCGGCCAGGGAGTCCACTTAACCCACTTAAGCGAGTCCGCTCAGCTCTGGCTGTGACACGGCTCTGGGACCCCCTCCAACCCGCCGCTGCCCCGCTCCTCCGGGTCTTCACCCAGCACTTGGAGGCTGAGCACCCAGGGCCGGCTCACGGGGCTTCCGGGGCCCAGTCCCTCTCCCTGATACGAGTCATCGCTCCGTACTTGGGGGTCCCTACGCTCTGCTAAGACCGCAGGCCCGGGAGCACAGCCCGCGCCCCCCGCCCACGCTGGTCAGCCCGGGGTTGCACCGTGGGTGCAGCGGGCCGGAGCAGGGACGCGCGCGGGAGGCGAGGCGAGGCGAGGGGCGGGGCGGCGCGGCGCCCCCCTGTGGCCATCCCGCCCGCCACGCTCTCCACTTGGAGGCCCCCGGGTTCTTCAAGACTAAAACTGTAGAACCTGGAAGAAATAGGTTGCTCCAAAAACATGTCTGTGAGTGAGAAAAGAGGGGCTGGGAGGCCAAATAAATTGGGGGAGCATTTGAGTTAAACAACACTGAACAGATGTATTGACTGCAAGCCTTCCCAGAGCCTTTAACAAAGAATCCAGAAGCGAGAGTCCACAGAGGAAGGAGGGGAACGCACGGATGCGGCCGTCCCAAACCTACTGTCCACGGAACCCTTTTCTCGCAAGGCGCCTTCGGGTTCCGCGGAGCACACTTTGGGAAACACGGAGGCTGTGCCCGTCTACCATCCCTTCCAGCCCTCACGTTCAAAGACTCTCTGAATGAAACACCGGCTGTTTGTCTGAAACAAAAACTTAAAGGACTGTGGTCGTGGACTGACGAATACTTCTGTCTCGGAGAGAACAAAGTCTACATGTAAGCGGTTTCTCCACTCGGAACCCAACATCACACGGCGACCGCTCCACCCGAACGTGTGAATCATGTTCTGTGCACCCAGCAGAGGCTACATCGAGAACCCCGAATGTGCAATCACGGCCACTCCTTGCACGACGCCGGGTGCTGCGGGGGGTCACTGGCGGAGCCCAGACGTGCAAGTGGGCGCGTCTAACGCAGCCCCAGGAGACGCTGCCTACTCTGGGATGGGCTCTTCCCTCCGTATTAGTAAGAGAAGCATGGCCAAGATGTCGCCAGCTGGAGGATGCTGAAAAATTAAATGGACGGCAGATGCAGTTTTTGCCTCATCAAACGATTTTAATCAATAGTAAACAGTCAATGTGCAATGACATGGAAAGCCCCGCATTTTACACATGCAAACGAGTTTTCATTGTCTTTGCTTGTAAGGTGTTGAAGGCGGGCCCCGCTCCTGCACGTCCTTTCCAGCGGGGGAAGAAGGTCCACGTGGTTCTGGAGTGCCACTCACGCTGAATCGATGGTTTGTCCAAATGAGTCCATGAGCACAGGTGGTTCTGTTGTTGGGGGCTCATCGCTCAGAGTGAAGCCGACAACGCCGTTCACGCTCCCATCCGCATCGCAGGATGCGTCTCTGCCATTCGCTTCAGTATGTACGTCACCCATCGGCGACGGCCCAAAACTGCTTGCTGCCTTCATAGTATTTGCTTCCACATTTGTCTTCTCCACTAATGTACCAACCCTCACGTCATCTGCTCCAAAGAAGATTCGCGGACGGCCTCGGAGGCTGCCACGCTGTTGACCTGCTCAGCCCACACGTCACGACCTGCGGGAAGCCCATCTTGTCCCCAATGGACAACAGATTGACATGTGAACATGAAACAAACAAAAGAAAAAAAAAAGGAGAAAATCTTTGGGATCCAGCGCTAGGCAAACAGTTCTTAGACTTAACACCAAAAGCATAATCCGTAAAAAGAAAAGTGGACACATGGAGTTTATCAGAATTAAAGCTTTTGCTCTGTGAAAGGCCCCAGAAAAAGAGCAAAAAGCTATAGAGTGCGAGAAAATATTTGCATACCACACGTCTGACAAAGGACCAGTAACTAGAACATATAAAGAACTCTCAAAATTCAACAGTAAAAAAGCAAACTCTAGGGCAAGGTTCCATAGTATGGCAGTTAGCACATCTGCTTCACACGCAGAAGGTCCTGGGTTCGCACCCCAGCGGAGCCACGGTCCCTGGTCTACAGCCATGCCCGATGGCTGATCGCAGAAGCTAAGCAGGGTCAGGCCTGGCTAGTACTTGGATGGGAGACCACCTAGGAAGAACAGGTGCTGTAGGCACAAATAATAATAATAATAATAATAATAATAATAATAATAAAACAAACTCTAGTCAGAATATGGGCAAAAGACCCAGAGAGACATCTCACCAAAGAGGAAATACCAAGGGCTAAGAGGCCCATAAAAAGATGCTCAACGTCACTGACCAAATTCCAACAACAGTGAGATAGCCACACACACCTATCAGAACGGCTAAAACAGTGACAACACGTGCCAACGCCACAGACTTGTTTCCGCTACAATGTTGAAAGTTGCAAACTCAAATGCATGTTCTCCAAAGGTCTTGGGGGATGAATGTGGATGTGGCAGATGCAACTTGTAGCATTTCCTAGAGTCAAAGAGATAAATAAAAGCTGTTTTTTATATAGAGAGAAACCATTAATTAACATTATATGATTTGTCAAAGTAGTAAAGTATATAATAAACAAGTATCAATGTTTAACTTTCTACAATTCCTTTACTGTCGTTCTTATCTAGTATGATGTTTCTTTGAAACAATCTACGGATAAACTATCACTCAGTAAGGTTTGTGGCTATGAGACCAATATTTTAAAATTAACCACCAGTCTACATACTGGTGACACTTAAAAATAAAATTAAAACGGAGGGAAACATCCAAAATCTAGAAATAAATCTTACGAAAGAAATGCAAAATCTCTGCACAGAAATCTATAAAACATTATAGAGAAATGTAATGAGACCCAAATAAATAGAGATAGCATGTTCCTGTGTTGGGATTCACCAGTGGCAAGATGTCACTTGTCCCCAAAGTGACCTATAGATATGATTTCAATAGGTTTGGTTTTTGTTGTTGTCGGGGCGAGAGGCTCAACAAGCTTATTTTATAGTTTATGTGGCAATGCAAAGGGCCAAACGAGGCAGGTCACTCTGGAGGTAGGGAAAGGTTTCTTAAATGAAACAAAAGAACACTATCGTGAAGGAAAAGAACGAAATAGTGGATTTCATTAAATTAAGAACTTCTGTTTATCGAAAGACACCATACACGTGCCCCTTATTTGGAAGTGATTTTTTTTTTTTTAAGTAGATAAAAATTTGGGAGACTATTAGTAAAATCGGAATTCTGGCTGGATATTCGATGATATTAAGTAATAACTACTCATTTTTTTAGTTGTGAAAATGGTGTTTTGATCGTGTCAATATAAAAGAACTTATCGAGTTTCGAGAGTCACGCTGGAGCATTTTCGAGTACGATGCAACGGCAGGAACTGGCTGGGACGTGGCTGAAGGCAAGCGAGGGGCGTGCGGGGCCCCCGCGCTCCTCCGCTTTGTGTATTTGAAATGCCCACGACAAAAAGTTAGAGAGCGGCATCCTAGACAGAGCGCGCCCCAGAGCGGGAGGAGACATTGCAACATATGTGCCCGGCAACGAGCAAAGGAACCTGCTCAGGATACGTGAGTTAAACACATTTTTTTAAAACGATCCAGTCGAAAAGTTGGCAAAACACTTGGACAGACTCTTCGAACAGAGAAATGCACGAGGCCAACGAAAGCGTGCTTCGTTAGTAATCAGGAGATGGATGCCCAGGGCACAGCAGACACCACCACGGACCCGGCTGCTCCAAAGTCAGGAGGGAGACACGAACGCGTACTCGCTGCGCAGCCACGGGGTGTCTGAGCTTGTGGTGGCGTGGTCACGTGCTTAACAACGAGTTCCTTCTCCCTCACTCCCCAACCCGTCACTGTGACTGTCAACAGAACCTCTTAAAGCCCTGGAACACCCACCCGTCTCCCCTCATCGCCTCCTGCCCCAGCTGCTGGAATTGGCTGCTCAGGGTGTCACCCATGCCCCTCAGCCTCCTAGAGTCTCGCCTGTAACTTTCAAAGCACGGCGGGCCGTGTCACTCTGTCCAAACTTCTCCTGTCATCTGCTGCTCACGGGGGAAAGACACACGGGACGTGGCCTGCCTCTGGAGCGGTCCCTGGCCCCCTGGCCAGCTGTGCTGAGTCCCCGCGTGCTCTCGTGGCCTGCCTTCGCGATGCCCTGAGCCTGCGGCTGAAGGGCGTCAGGAAATGCTAACTCGGGAAGCGAGCGTGGAGATCTAGTTCCCAAACGAGAGGCGGCCATGGGCCAACACGCTCTCTTCGTCTGCCCAGATGTGGGACAGCACCTCCACTTCTGAATAGTGCTGCATGGGAGACTCTGACGAACAGAGGAAGCATAACCAGCATTCGCGCAGTGCCTGGGTTTCTGTCCCGTCGACATCACCTCGGTGGCCTCACTTCTCTGAAAGGGCAGTGGGTGGCGCCATGTGGCTCGGGACGGACCCTACGACCTCTGCAGCTGAGGGTTAGCACAGCATCCTCGATGGAACCTCGCACGCTGGACGTGGCCAGCAGTGAGGGGACACGCGGCTCGTTCCTGCCGCAGGCCTGGTACATTAGTGGGCACTCTATCCGTGGTGGCTCAACACTCGCCCAAGGCCCTCTGTTTCAAGATCCAGTGTCCCCATGCCCCCACACGTGAAGGAGGGCAATCAGAGTTGGGACACAGGGACTGTGTGGTCACTGCAAAGGACGATGTAAAGCGATCTGGGGAGGAGAGGGGCGTTGCTGCGTCAAAGCCTCACGCCGACGGGGGCGAGAGTGTCGTCCTCCCTCGGGGAAGCAGAACCTTCGCCCCCCCGGGGCCCACGCACTTCCTGCTGCGTGAACACTGGCCAGCGCGCTGCTTCCCGCCCTGGTGCCCGTTCTCGTCAGCCCTTAGAGTACCGCGTTCATGCAGCAGGTGGGAGGCTGAGGCACAGGGCCCACGCGGCCAGGCAGCAGCAGAGCCACCTCCCAGCAGGCACAGTGGGACTGTCGCAACAGGGGCTCTGGAGTTGATCTCTTGGTTTATTCTGAGCGTGAGGTTCACGGCCGCGCTTGGCATCGGCGGTCTCGTTTCATTCACATACTCCCTAAAAATATTTTAAATATTTTTATCCCCTTCACACCTTAAGTTGACACCTAAAATGTTTCATAAGCCAAAGTAGTTACGAAGAATACAATTTCTGGCATATTGTAAATATGGACACTGAAAAATAAAACCATCACGGGACTTTTTAAAACGCAGCCAGATGGAACGTAAGCGCCAGATGAACTCGCTGTGCGACGCGACCCGTTGGGAGCCAGCGCGGGGCCGGCCCTCCTTCGGCACCCGGGACTCGGAGGGCGCTCTACTGCCACAGAACTCGTGTCTCCTTTTCCCTCTTCCAGACAGTTACCCTAAGGTGACGTTTTTACACTGGAAAGTCTCATTGCTCACTCCACATACTTCTCTACAAGAGAAATGGGTACGTGAATTGAAAACTTTAAAATTGGTTTTGTTTCCTGTGAGGCTTCGTTAGAAAAATTCTTCTAGATTTATTTATCGTTACAATGATCAGTTTCATAACTGATCAAAACACAAATATGTCGCAAATTTGGAAAAATACCGACGGGCCACGACAGCACACCTTTGCTGCGGACGCGGGGCTTCCTCTTCCTGTGAGTCCGGGAAGGACCGGTGAGCGGGACAAGGCTCCCGTCACCCTGTCCCCACCTCTGACTGGCTCACAGCATCGGCAGCTAGAGGGGAAGCACGTGCTCCAGCAGTGTGACTCCAGCCTCCGGGGCCCTCCGAATGCTGTGCCGGAAGTCACAGTGCGATCTCCTTCCAAGGACCACGTGCGATGACCAACGGCTGACGGGCAACGAGCCCTGGGGGAGGGGAGGCGAGCCCTGGAACCCCCCGCTCCCAGGAGTCCAGGGTCTGCGAGGAAGGCGTGGCCGGTTGCTGTCCAAAGGTCGTGGCTGTCACTCCCTGCATGCTGGGCTCGACCACGGGACTCGCTCAGGCCCAGGGATGCGAGCAGCGCTAGAGACCCTGAGGCTTCGGTGTGGCTGGGGCTCGGGGCTGGTGCCCTCCCCACACACAGCCCGCCCGAGGTGCCCGAGGTGCCCGAGGGGAAGGGAGATCTCAGCCACGTGGCCGTGAGCCCGCCGCCAGCTGCTGCACATGTGGAGGGAAACCAGTGAGTGCTGTTTGTTACACAGTGAAAGCTGACTGGCCCCAAACCCCGAGGGGCTTTTTAGAGAGTGAAAATTGACGAAGTGATCCTAAAATTTATACTTAACTGCTGTCAAAAAAAAAAATGGAACCACTTTCACGGGGAGCTGCAGCCACCATCCCCGAGGAACTGCCTTGCACGTCTCATGCCTCAAACCTCGGAATGTGAAAACTGGGCCAAGTAACCACTGGACGGGGCCTAAGTGACGCTGTGCCCTGAACTGTCTGCAAGGGTGACAGGAAAGCAATGACAACTGCACTGACGGCCGTGACGCAGCTGGCAGGCAGACTGACGGCTGTCTGCACCGACCGACGCGCCTGCCTTCCGCTGGCGTTGACGTCCCTGGTCCCCTTCTCCTGCCCGTAAACCACCTTTGTCTCCCAGCCAGAACGTGGCTGGGCCCCTGACTGAAGCAATGCTTCCTGAAGAGCTGCTGCTTAAAATCTCAAGTAAGTGCTTGTTGCCTCTCGCTCTGAAGCCTTTTTATTTCTAGGTTAACACTGCGAAGGGGTTAGAAAAGCCACAAAGAAATTATCGAGAAGAGAAAAAAAACTGGCTGGACCACGCGGCCGCCCCAGGCTGGCTGCGGCGCGAGGCTGTGCGGGACGAGGCTCATCTGAGGCTGGGGCCTGGTCCCTCCTCCTAGAGCTGCCGAGTTTAACCCAAAATATTCAGAAAGGCGTGGCGGACATAAAAATAGTTAACTCATCTACACTTTTGGCAGTAAACACTTTTTAGACAGTTTTTATTAGTTCTTTACCTACATTTTGGTTCAACTCCTAGAGCAGCAAATTTAGTTTATCCCGTTTCTTGGATGGATGGACAGCACATAACTTGACCCACAGAGCCAGCCAGTCCCCGTCAGACACTCGGCCACAGACGACTTTTTGTTGGAAGGTGACTTCATTTAAACGCTAATGCGCATTTCCAGGGCTATTACAGACTCCACCGAGAAGGGAATTGAGGGCGGCGTTTTTAAGGTAGATTACTAAAAGCAGTCAGGCCGAGATTCCACGGAAAAGGTCTAGTACGATTAATGTATCTATTACGTTACGAGAGCAAGGACACACACCTCTGTGCTCTTTAACGGGACTTAGTCTGTAATAGTACAATGTAACCTGCACCTAGAGTGACGAAAGTTACTTGGGAGGCGTAAGTAAAAGACAAGGCACAGGATTCCTTTGGTACGTGTGTGTGAACGTTAATGCTGACGTACGCTTTTGGCTTCTGAGATTAAGTAAATGAGAATCAAGTATAAAACTCAGAAATAATTCCATTCATTTTGTTACAAAGCCCCATCCAATTTTATGAGTTCAAAGAAAGAGAAAGGCATATATACTGCTTAAAAAGCGTCACTCTGGCAGCTCACGTGCCGTACGTACTTTTTGCTGTTAGGTGGCAAATATTCAGTACTGAATAAGATGAAATAAGATGACAACTGATCAAAGTTACAGTAGTTCTCGCAACGATTTAATGAGTTTTCACTGCCTCACTGGTTAACGCCCATCTGAAGTGAGAGCTTGTGAAGTTTGACCTGGGTTTTATCCAATGTATCTTAAATAACGTGATCGTCTCAGAAAGCAGTCCAGTCAGATTTCAGAATTATCACCGCTGCAGATGTCTGAGGGGGCTTCCTCTCTGCACCTGATGACACGCCAACCAAGGTGAGTCCTGAGATTAACGACAGTAACAAAAAGAATTGCTCAGCTAAACTTAAAAAGCTATTTTTGGCACGCACGGTCGGCCTCACTAGGTGACTCTTGTCTGCAGAACAACGAGCAGAGTCACCCACCATCCTGACGCTCTGCCGGGCAGCTGCGCCTGTCCCCCAGCTCACACGCTGACACGTCACCCATCGTCGTCCGTCTCCCCCGTTCTCACTTACGGGATGTGCGAGCCCACCTGCGATTCCTCGTACTGGAAGCGAAGTCCAACCAGGGGCCAAGGGCACTCGCTCCAGGGAGACTTGTCACTGGGAGGCCATGCTCTCACTTGGGCAACGTCGGGGGCAGTCTGGGTCGTCACAGCTGGGAGGGAGGAGAGCGCCTGGCGAAACTCCACGGCCGAGCCCTGCGTCACACACGCAGAGCTTCGCCACAGGCACCCGACTGTTCCTGTTAATCCTCCCAGTCGCCTTTGCGGTGACGAGCACGCAGACTCGGAGACCGGAGGACGCCAAAGCATGAGAGACACCCAGAGGGATGACACCCCCTTGACCTATTTCGGGTCAAGTAAATGTCACAACTACAGCAGGAAAAAACACGTATTCCCCAGGGCACATCCCACCCCTCAGCCTGGGAGGCCCTGCGCCCAGCCTGCTCCCTCCGAGTCCCCGTGCTGTGGCCCTGGCTCCATCTGCTCCACAGCACGGGTCAGATTCCAGCGTGACTGGACGCTTGCCGCTGACAGTCCCCGTTACGAGTGAACTCTGTGGGAGCCGCTGGCCCGGAACGAAACGACAGGGACAGGGCTGCCAAGGGCACTCCTTCACAGGTGGCACTGCTCCCGTTCGCACCTCCACCTTTACTGAGGAGGACGATGGACAGGGTGACTCGCCCTGAGCCGCCCTTCTGTGGCGACTCCCCTGACCTGCCCAGAAGGCAAAGGAGGAAAGAAACTGATGATTACTGAGAGCTCCCTGTATGTTATTCCCTCTGACAAGCCGCCTGAAAAATTTTAAATTGTTTGAAGGAAGAAAAGCAACAGAAAGAACGTTACACCGAGACCTTAATGGTGACACCTTTTTAATAGGTCAAAGTAACTGTACAGTTCATTATATTCTTCCTGAGAATAATTTATATCCCCCGACAAACTACAGGGAGGGTACAGTCTCAAAATCATGGAACAGAATGATGGCGTCACGGACAGCAGAAGAAAACCAAATCTGTTTCGCTTAACTCTCTCCTGGGAAGAAAGACACGACGAAGGGTTAGTTAACTCCAGTGGCTGTAAAATAGTCAACATGGCTTTAATCTTTCTTTATAAATTATACAAAAATGGAAAACGGATGGTTCCAGAACCTCTTCTCGCTGCAGGGGGGAGGTGCTCTGGTCCGAAGCATTTCTGCTTCCAAGAACATCGCTACAAAAACTGGCACATTATTCTGGTGGAAAAAGACAAATGTTTTTCAGAGTGTTCTACAGCTAGTTTCCAACCAAACGTTTCACACGTCCACGTGAAAGTAAAAGGCGGGAAAGACGAAAGGGTCGTAGGTCTTTTTCTGAAATGACTCAAGTCTTCAAAATATAGCTTTCATATTCTCTCTCTGTAAAGTGGTATTAGCATATTGCAACTGAAGAGTGTTCTAACAACGAGACCCCGGTCTGGGGAACGTTCTGGTCGGCTTCCCCTCCGCCCTGTCTCCTTCCAACGTGCAGCTCGGCGAGTCCAGGAGCCAACGCGTGCCGGCCTTGGCCTCGCCGGGGACACAGCCTCACGCGCACGCAAGCTCTGATTCATGAATCTTAAAAGCGTCCCACGTACAATTTTCATTCTTAGAAAAACGCCACATTTTCGATGCTGAACTTTTCTTAACACCGATTGAAAAAAAAAAATGAGCCCAAATCAGAATGTGGTTAGACCTGTACGAGAGATTTTCGACCCGCTGTCAGTCAGAGACGGCTGCGCTGTGGGTGCTGGCGACGGAGGACAGGCGGCGTCCTCGCTGCTGGTGGAGCTCGGGCGCACGGCCCTGGGCGCCGCTCAGTGCGGCCTCGTCTGCCCGCGCGGCTTCAGCCTGGCCTGGTCGATGACGTCCAGCAGGTTCTTGGCGTCGACGGCCAGTGCGTGGGCGGCGGTCAGCATCTGCTTCTTGTACTCCTGCTGGAGGCTGGTCACGACGCACTGCTGGGCCAGCTTCGTCTTGCTGATGACCTCCCCCAGATCAGAGTTCAGCAGCTTCTGGGCCATCTCGATCTGGAGGGACGAGAGAGGGGTCAGGAGCCGCTCCCCACGAGCCTCCCAGGGGGATTACGCACCTCCCTTGGTGCCTCCACGAGAAACACGGTCCTTTTCGCCCTTAAACAAACCTTCCTTGCCACAGGCAGTAAAGTCAGCGTCGCCGCGGGCACCACAACCATCACCACCGTTAACCGGCTTCGGGACGCCCGCCCCGCCCCTGGGGTACCCACCCGCACCGTCCCGCAGCAGGACGAGGGGCCGTGCCCTACCTCTCGGTGGGTGCTGGCCGGCAGGACGGGAATGGTCTCATCCACCGTGGCCAGCAGCGTCCGCAGGGCCAGGCCGACCTCCTAAGGGACGAGAGCACAGCGGGTGAGGCCGCGGCGCCCCACGCCCGCCCTGGCGCCCCTCCTTCCACTCACGCCAGCTCTCATCTCCTTCCTGCCACTGCAGAGAAAACTTCTATGCTCCCTTCCTCCGCCCTGAGCCTGATCTCAGGTATGGGGTCATCTTCCCGTCCAGATCCAGATCTGAGTGCTCATCACTCCACGAGTCCGGGGAGCGGGGGGAGGGACGGAGACTGGCGGATCGAGCGCGCTCCGGGGGTTCGGGGCGGCGCCCGGTCCTCCCCACTTCTCTCCCGGCGCTTCCCGGCTCAGAAGGGCCCACACGCTGCTGCAGGCGCGGGGACCATGGCACCTGCCCTCAGGGCGCCCGCCGAGTCTGCTCTGCCCCAGCAAAGGGTCTGCCCACTGCCAGCGCCCAGCCCTCCGCGGGACTCGCCGGCACGTTCTTCAACTTGACGCAAACGGCAATTTTGCCGCCTGCTTTTCTCGCTCAAGGCTGTGTGTGTGAACAGTAAGCAGTAAAGCCCGTGCCGCTGAGGACATGCCCACCCCAGAGCCGGGCGGGGACAGGAACTCGTGTGACTGCGGCAGTGACTGCAGGAGGTCACTGTGCTGCCCTCGCACGGACCCGCTGAAGCGCCAGGCCTGACCGCAGGGCCCCATGGCCTCCCCCCGGCACGGGACGCGGTCTGCCGGCGCATGGCGCGGGCGGCTTACCTTCACCATGGGCACGTACTCCTCTGGCGGGGCTGGCTGGATCTTGCTGGACATCTCGATGACGGCCTTCACCAGGCCCGTCACGTTCTCGTATACCCTGTCGTTGGAGCGGTCCAGGTTGGCAGTGGGAGGGGGGCTGATTTCCTGGGGCTGAAGCTGCCAACACAGAAGCTGGTTACCGTCCCGCTCTGCAGGGGTGGCGTGTCACCACGACCAGGCCAGAAAGCTCCTTAGAGGAGACAGAGGCAGACCACGCCACCGACTGTCTGCTCGGGGCACAGTTCACTTTGAGGATGACAGTGAACTGGTCGAATGAGTGACAAGTAAATGGGGCAATCACTTTCCCTAATTTTGAGCTCGGTTAAAGGAAATGAGTTGGAATCACACAATTTTATGGAAAAGCCCCAGATTCTCTCAGAGAAGTGATTCGACACCCCCAGAATCATTCATCAGAAGAGAAAGACACCGTACGCTTTACAGCTCGCTGAGGATTCGAGAGAGAGCTAAGAGGCCAGGCGTCCAGTCCACGTGAAGAGCCTGAGAACATCCGCCTGCTCTGAGTCTGCGGGAAGCACTACGTGGCCCACGCGAAGCTGCGGGGGCACCAGCAAAGCCCGCGGCGCCCCCTAACGGGGCGGCCTCAGCCACCTGCACGAAGGGACGTGGGGACACAGCTCCCCCGGGCCTGGGCACGGTGACATCGCCAGGTGTTACCCAAGGCAGACGGGGAGCTGAGCTCTGCAAGGGCTTCTGGGAAATCTCACGGTATTTAAATGTTTGAACCAGGCCCGGGACGGCCTGTGTGTGTTTCCAGAAGCCAGAGGACAGTAGCGTGCCCTGCGTGCAGCAATCTGCTGCCGGGGCTCAGTCTGAAACGCTAGGCGCCCGCTTCTGAGCTCTCAGGCCGCCTTGGTCCAAGGAGACCGGAACCTGGGAGCTCCAAGTCTAGGCACGAGACAGAAAAGGACACTGCAGAGATGTCCCCGCCCCACTCCTGGCAACTAGGAAGGTGGTTCTGGTGTGAGCCGAGCAGGAGCACCCTCCCCCGGCCCCTGGGTTCAGGTGGCCACATGCAGCACTGGGTGTGACGCAGAGGGGAGCAGACACACAGACACAGGTGCTTACCCTCCACGGCTATTGTCGCACGGAAGGTGAGGGAAGGTTAAAGAAATTACCAGAGAAAGGGAAAAAAGAAAAACAATATTAATGAAGGCAGCAGACACCCCCCCATAAAAACACACAAGCAGAGCAGAAAGGAGCGAGCACACGCCTGCAGCTCTCGGCTCGCTGGCTGTCGGCGCAGAGCCGCCCGGCCACGTGCCCCGGACGCCGCACGTCGGCAGGGGGCTGTCATGCACCAGGCCCGCTTCGCCAATCAACGAGGAAAACGACATGCAAAGCCCGACAGTGACAGTCCGGCCAGCCGTGCAAGGATCAAAAGAACTAGGGGTCTTTGAAAGGGAAGGAGTACAGACACTGGTCATCACTGTGCACTGCCCCTTGGACCGCAGAGTGGGAAAAACCGTACCCCCCTCGGTCCCCTCGGGACTGGGCCTTGCTGTCTGGCCATCCTGCCGTAAGAGATCCCTGGCTTCAGCTGTGTTTATGAAAACGAGCTTATTTTAAAAACAATAACAAAACTTAAACAAAAATCCTTCTTTTGAACCAATTCTTCTGGCTAGCTCCTTTACTTTAAATTTAGAGGTTTTGTTTATCTCCACAGCTTACACTCAGGCCAACCTACTCTCAAAGGCAAAGTTGATTCGGGGTAATGGGCGCTCTTGACCTTTCCCACGGTGGTCTGGGAAAAGTACAGCGTTTGGGATACGAGCTGGGCAGAACCTTAAACGTCAGGGTCCAACCCGCACAGCTCGCTGTCCGGGAGCACTCGCCAGACGGAGGTCGGCTATGACCGCGTGTTTCACCCTCCCCAGCGAGGGTCCCAGCGTGTCCCGTTTAACGCGGCCCACGCACCCTCGGGCTGGACCAGGGCCGCGGCCCGGCTCCCTGGAGAGCCGCGGGCAGAGCCCACCACGGCCTGCGACGGTCCTCGTGGGTGGGAGGCGGGGCGCTTTGTTCTGACTGTTCTACCCTGTTTAGAACTTCCGTTCTTTATCTTTCACGTTTCCCCTTTGCTCAGCTCCTGCCCCGGCACTGTCACAGGGCTTCCAGGGCCCTTCCACGGCGACGCCCCAAAGCGAAAGCTTAGTTTAGAGAGACATCGGTTACTGGTTTCCTCTTTTCTAGAGCTTGACAATTTGGAAACCCCAAGTTGGGAGACCAGCACCTGCACAGATGTGGCCGGTTATGACCAGCTGGGTGGGTGCCTGACGATGCGGACAGTTCAGAACCGAAATGGTTCCTGACACTGGTTTCTGGCTGACGGGTGTCCGGATGAATTACTTAGGTTACAGCCAGCTACAGGTAAGCATTTCTGTACCAAAACAGTGGTGTTTTCTAAGGCTTTGATAACCTCTATCAAACAGATAATCAATGAACAGAGACATGTACCTCACACTAATTAAAAATCTTTACTTAACATAATTAAGCAAGCATCCTAATTCCACTAAGATTTCTACTCGCTTAACACCCTAAAGTAAGGGTACCTCCCAGTTGCATTTATTCACATGTTAATCCCCCTGTGAAAATGAACATGTGTCAGCATTCTAAGCCGGTATCTGATCTACTTCTAAAGTTTTTTTGTTGTAATACAAGCCATTTTGAAAGTCTGCTCATGCGGCTTATAAAAAACAAAAACAGTTTGTTAACCAAATTTCTCCTCTCCTTTATGTCG
>NW_024351731.1:5703546-5873857 GCF_902729225.1 Pteropus medius
TGCCAGGTGCACACAGGGCCAGGGCCAGGGCCAGGGCCAGGGCCAGGGCCGCGCCCGCCCCACCCTTCCCTAAATCCGTCTCCTTGAACCTGTGCCGAACGCTGGACTCGAAGGCCAGCAGGGGGGAGGGGGCAGCTTTCACGTCTCAGCTGGGGTGGGACGTTAGACCAGTGAGCAAATAATGCCACAGGGCATGACACAAGGCTGTGACAGAGGAGCATGCGGCACTCCAGGAACACGACGTGGCAGTCGCGACCAATTTAAAATCTTCTTAGAAAAAGTGACATCCATGGACGCCTCCCGCTGCCCCCGCAGGAAGCTCCCTCCCGCCGCCGAGCCACGCTCGTCAGTCACAGGAAGGGGTGCAGTGGCAAACGAGGACGAAGCTCTGCAAACAGGCACGGTCAGCTGGCCGTGCCGTGCAGACTGAGCCAGGCCACACACCACGCACGTTCAAAAAGGTTTAAAACACAAAAAAGAACTTTCTGGTTGATACGCAGGTGATAGGAAAGTTCAAATAACTCGAAAATCCTATCCTCAGAACATTCTGGATTAATGCAACAAGAACACAAAGCAGGCACTGTGCGGGGCAGTCGCACAGGTCTGCTCCGGCAGGGTGGGCACAAAGCCCGCTCTCAGGGGCCTGATGGGACTGTGTGGCGTCAGCCGTGCTCTGGCTCAGCCGTTGGCCCCGGGGGACTCGCTCAGCTGTCTGGGACTTTGGTTTCCCACGATTACACTGAGGCTGATGACATTCACCTAATACGAGGTTGTGTCACAAGACAAACATGCTGTCGACCTGTGCACCAGTTTGAAAATCCAAGTAGTTTTTACTTTTTACGCAAACTGATGGGATCGATTTCCACTAGCCAGTTCGTAGTGTTTCTGAGCAATAATTTATACTGCTTTCCAGACAAACGGTTCTCCCGGAAACCGTGGCACGTTTTCAAAAGCGTTAATTGGAATGCTTCAGACATCAGCCAAACCAAATAGATATCTTTAGCAAAAGACAGAAGAGAAAAAACCAGATGTGGTCACAGTGCGTCCCAACCCCCAGGAAGGGGGCAGCCGCGGCCTAAACCGCACGGTCGTGAGGAGCCTGCTGAGCCGGGCTGGCCATCTGCCGGCGTGTGTGAGGGCGCTGTCTGGCTCTATGACGGGTGGCTTTGGGCACGTTCTCCTCAACGAGCCTCAGTTTACTCATTTGTGGAGCACGCACGGCCACGGCCTTGACAAGAATGCTGAGGACTCGGCGAGGGGACACGAGCAAAGCACCCAGCACAGCGCCCGTCGGCACAAAGTGCCCGACTGTCGCCCGGGCCGGGTGGGCAGCAACGGCCGAGACGCGCACGTCATGCTTTATTCAGAGACATGAAGTGTCTCTGAATAACCCTCCTGTGTCCACGTATAATTCACGGGTTTGGTCATTCATTCTACGTATTTTCTGGGTGTCGTCTACGTGCCACACACTGAAACACACAGATTTTTCCTTTTCTAATAAAATTTCCTAATGGTAATGTTCTGAATGGCTGGCCCGTGAGCAGGGTTAATTTTCATGCAGATTGTCACTCTTTCTCCTTTACATTTAGGACAGGCTGCTCGTCACGTGTTACTCTTCTTTTCGGTGTAAGGAAGGAGGTGTGCGTGATGCTCGGTGGCAGACAATGTCACCTCGTGCTCGTGAACCGCAGGTGCCCGCCGCACCAGCTCCGGTCGCAAACCCCAGCGCTTCCTATGCTGGCTGAGCCCAACGTCGGGGCCAGCCGGTCGTTAGTCGAATTGGGGAGCTCCAGGTGGGGTCCCCTTGTGTGGCGCATTGTGGGGCTGGGTGACGATGCCGTCTCAGGTAAGGTGCACGTGTGCAGGCATGTCCGGAAGTGAGCTAATGCTTTAATTCTGCTTTCCTGGGGTGGAGATTGAGCTCCATCAATCTGCTACCCATCAGGAACAGGTTTCCCTTTTTCACAGAAGCTTTTTTAGGTGTTTGAAGAAACTTGCATTTATTTTAACCAGGCATCTGCTGACGGAAATGCTAACAATTTTAACGACGTCCCCCAAAGCCCAGGGAATAGTTCCGGCAGGTCTCTAGGACACTTGGGATGATCATAAGCTGGCGCTTGGGAGAGAACACCAGGCATCTCCTCTCACGACGCCCAGAAGAATAACTCTTGCTTAAGTAAGTTTCCTGTGACTGCGGAAACTTTTATAACCCCGGAGATAGAATGTGAAAATTTGGCAGGAGTATCAACAGTTAACACGTGGACATCCTTCCTGAGGGCGCAGAGGTCAGCTTATGGTGGAGAAGACCGTGTTCGTGATGGGACAGAAAACGGTGTCTGAGTAAGAAGGCTGGGCTGTGTGTCGCATGTTCACAATCTAGGCTAAAGCGGGTGCTGCCTTTATACATGGCTGACTGTTTCATAGCACGTTATCGGTACATGCGCCATAACAACGAAGGTCCGAGTCCCGGGGAAGCCCCGGGCCGCTGCTTACCAGGCCCTGGAGCCCTCCGTCCTCCCTGTCGATGCTGCCTCGTGAGAGCCGCACGTCAGGCTTCTAAAGGGAAAACAAAGCCAGTTTCACTCTCGGTTTGAAGGTCACCGGCACATGCTGTACACAGCCGCTTCCCTTCCTAACGCGAAGTCCTCCGAACAGGAAGAGCTGAAAGGTCCCCTGTTTCAGAAAAATTCTCAAAATGCAGTGATGACAAGCCTGGGCTGGCTGCCCTGGCAAAGCTCCCCCACTGGGCACACGCGCTTGCGCCAGGCGGTCCCCGCCACACCGGGCACCCTGCATCTCGCCGCTCTTCCCAGTAGCAAAGCAAGTTTTCCTCTTCAGCGAGAGAACCCACATCCCAGGATGAAAATGAGCAGGCACGATGCCAGCTTTCTGATGGAGTGAGACTGACATGTGCCTGGCTGTCATGCCAACGCGACGACGGTCCAATTACGAGTCCCCTCCCCGCCATGCATCCGGGGTACAGAAACCAGAGAAGTCTGTTCAATATAAACAGGAGCGTGCAGCTTCATTCATACCAGACGACACGAAGCAGGCCGCCAGCCGCCAGGCGGCCCCAGCCTGCCACAGCGCCACGCTCCCGGAGCACTGAATTCCGTGCTGTCCCCGGCAGCCATGCTGCCCATGCTGACCGTGCCGCCCATGCTGCCCACACTGACCACGCTGCCCACACTGACCGCGCTGCCCACACTGACCGCGCCGCCCACGCTGCCCACACACGCCGGCCGCTCGCCCCCCTCGGGGAGCGTCTCCCTTGTCCCCTGCGGCCCGCCGTCTCGCAGGGAGCCCTGTCCGGCAGGGCTCACGCAGGGACTACTTCCTCCCTCCCACAAAGCGTCCTGATGTCCCACGTGCCTGCACTCACTGCGCCTAACCAGGGCCTGGCGCCCAGGACACGGTCGCAAGCACTTGTCAGGGGGAAGTGATGGAGAAATGAGCGTTTTTTTTCTCTCTCTCTCTCTAAAACATTTTTACAAAAATGAAACCATGTGCTATGTCTCATCACCTGCACAGAGCGTCGCGTAGTGGAAACAGGTAAGGATGTCACATGGCCACGGCACGGACGCCGCCACAACGAGGAAAGGGCAGAGGGCGGCCTGGGCCTTCAAGTGGGGCAGTACTGGTGCCCACTGCACAGCTTGTTGGTTAGGGTTAAATGAAGTGACATCGGCACAGTACTAAGTTACTGCCACATTGTGTCATGTAAAAGAAACAGTTCTGCCGTTTGTTGAACATTTGGGCCTTTTCAGAATTTCAACAGTGTCATTCAGAATAGCAACAGTAACACTGTCCGTATCGACAGGCTGCAGATAAACACTTCGGGTACAAATCTGACTAAAGCCCCGATTTCTAGGAATGGAATGCCTGAGGAGCATCTGAATGTCCGAAAGTTCTGGGTACAGTGTCCACTGCCGAACTGCCCACAGCTGCCCGCTCTCGCCTCTGTCAGGAGCGCACGAGGCTCCTCTCTGTATCCTGGCTCCCCCGAGCTGTCATTTAAAACCCTCAGCCAACTCGGCAAACAAAATGCCGACGTCGTTGTGATCTGTCCTCCCCTTGTGCCAATTAGTGAACATTTCTTTCTTCTCATTGGACACGGAGCCCATGAGGACAGAGGCTATGGGCTGTCCCCTTCCCCACTGCACCCCAGCTACCTGGTATGACACAGGACAGGTGGGAGGAAATGAATGGCCTGCACGGCTTCCTGTGGACGGTCTCCAGCCCCTTGGATGAGGCGCCGCACCTCTGCAAACCTACCTCCCAACCCGAACGGTCCTTACAAAGATCACATAAGGGCTTGGCACGGCGACGTACACACAGGAGACGCTTAATAAACGTTTGCCGAGAGAATGCTTCAATCCAAATGCGAGGCGGAAGGGACAGTCACAGGTGAGGGCCCTGACTCTCGGAGAGGCAGGACTGGCTGTCTGAGGCAACACGAGGTAGCCCGATCAGTCCACAGGTGTTCAGCGAGCACCTTCTGTGGGCCCGACGGGTCTTATTCACTGTACCCCAACAAAAGCAACTGAAGTCCACTGTCTGCTAACGGACTGAGGTGCTTGTTTCACGTACTCACGTGACTCATATATTTTTACTTCCGTGGAAATCATACGGAATGACTTACTTTAGTTTCTTTACGCACAGTGATCCCCTGTTATACTTTTCCAAAGCCAGCGTTTCCATTTGGGCCGGGAAAGGCCTGCCCTATGTGAAGGCCACTTGTGTTCGGAGGGGAAACATCAGAGCTTTTCCCTCGAAGCGTTGACGTCGCCCGCCCGGGTGAAAAGCGAGCACCAGGACCAGGCCTGCGGGAACCAGAGCCAGACGGCCCGTCACAACCGCGCGCTTCCGGAACTGTGTCTGCCCCTGCAGGAGGCCACACTCTCCTGTTCCCCTTTACAGGACACTGTCGCCCTGAAGACTGACAGCAAAGATAAAGTGAGGCCACTGTATTTAAAAGCTTGTATGAATGGATCGCAGACCTAACGTTTGGGGATGAGTATTTTTCGTAGCAGGTACGTGTGTTCTTTTATTTTTCAATTTAGATGTGACTTTTATACAATAAAGTGTACAAATCTTAAGTGTAAAGCTCAACCTATTTACATATGCGTATGTACCTACCGAACCTCCCTGCCCCCATGAGGACACAGAGCAGACAGCCCAAGGCTCCTGCCTACCCTGGCCCAGCTGAGGCCTGTCCCCGTTACCCAGGGGACCACCGCCCTGACTCCCAGCCTGCATTTCACATGATGGAGGCGATCCTGTGCCTCCAGGCCAGGCATGTTCCACGAACGCGCTATCTGTAAGACAGGGCCCCGTGGCTGTGCCGCAGTAGCCTGTCCACTCTTACTGCAGGGCAGGACCCCGCTGCATGAACGTTCGCCCGTTCTGCCGTCGACGGGCACCACGCACAACGCCGCTACGACAGTCCTGCACAAGTGGCCTGCGCACGCCGTCCTGCTAAGCCGCAGGTGAGGGCTGCAGGCCCTGTTTTCGGTTCTGGGGACTCAGCACCCACAGATCAGCTTTGGTGTCGACTCGCACATCCTCTCACTCTAAGAACTTCAAACTAAGGCTTTCCACTCACAGCCCTTCCTCCCTGAACGACGCCACCCCGTCTCCAACGCCGGCACACGGCACGAGGAAGCAGCGCGGGAGGACGGGCCGGGCTCGGGGAACGGCGGCTCCAGCACTTCCTTCCTGTCTCGGAACACGAAGGCGGCTTTACCCAGACAGGACTTTGTCACTTTAACGTCAAAGCCCCGCCTTGAACCCAGTATCGCATGGGAAATCTACTGTGCGCCCAGCAATGAAAGCGAGAAACAAAGTTACTCTGCCCCTAAGCAGCGCCCGGCAGGAAAGAAAGCTCTCGAAACAGCCTGCGGCCCGGCTGCCGCTGGCTGCCTTCACAGCAGCGGGCTTGAGCCTGGAGCCGTCTCAGAAAGGACAGGAGCTACGCTGGGGTCAGAGACAGGAGCAGACGCTCAAGGACAGGGGCTGCAGGTCACGGCTGCATCACCTCGGGCGGAGCCTGCCCCGCCGAAAACGTGCCGACGGAGGGACATCCGCGCGGGCTCCCGGCTCAGCGAAGCACTCAGTGACAGGTCGAGCTGCTTCAATGACAGTGACCGCACGCAAGCACGTCGCCTTAAAAACAGAAGGCTTCAATACACAGCTGAGTCTGATCCATTAGACAAAGTCTGGGAAGTATTAGCGACAAAGCAACGAAAGCGAGAAGTCTTCTAAGAACACTATCTGCCACCAGCGGCAAGAGGGACCTCGCCGAGTGCGGCGTGCTGTGCTCCCGGGGATGAGCCCTGGGGGACGCCCTGTGCCACTTCGCTCGTGGGCTTTGAACGTCACTTGGAAGCTATGTGGAGTGACACAAATGCTCTGCGTATGGGACACAGGTTACACGGACGTGCATAAATCAAAACTCGTCGACCTGTGCAGTCCATTCTATGTAAATTATCTCAGTTAAAAGAAAAAACTGCCCAGCCAGCAGAGTCAAGGGGTCTCGAGACTTTTGTTTAGAACAGTGACATCGCTCAGGAGACTGAGCTGTGCTTGGAGTCACCGTGGGCCTCATGCGGGAAGCTGACAACAGTCTTATGACTGCGTGATCACACACGCCACTCCCTCTGCCCAGAACGTACTTCGGGAGCCTGTTTGCCTGCAAATCCCACCCCGTCTTTCAGCCTTGGCTCCAGCGTCATCCCGACCCCCCCCGAACGTGCGCACCACCCCACCCCGGCTCGCTGCACGCTGGCCATCAGGGCATCGTCACGGCGGCAGCTCCCGCAACGCTCAGGGGCAAACCCTCTGACCAAACGTGACCGTACACGGGGCACCGGCATCTAAATATACGAACTCTAGTGCGGAGAATTTGTAACGTTTACTTTTTAAAACACAAATCGGTGTGGGAAAATAGGCTGTCTAGACAAGAAGTTGAAATCGTAGGACAACCTACATGCTGAGAACCGATTCGACATCCAAACTGATTCATTCAAATTAGCACAGCAAATAATAACCATTTTTTCAAAGCCTAGCTTCTTATCTCAAGACATGCTTTAATTTAATTAACTAATTTAGAATTCTGACAGTGTGAAACTTTTCCAAGAGGAAATCATTCACAACGTCCGTCAACATTTCATGAACCTTATCGTAAATACACGTAGAGACGACGACGTTAAACTGTCTTCAGCATGATGTCCGGGACGTGCCAGAGGCAGATGGCAGAGAGGGTGGGACCAGACCCGGAGCGGGGCTGCTGGGTGGATACCGGCTCTGCCACACGCTAGCTGGGCGACGCGGGCCCAGTTCCTCATCTCTGAAATGAGAATGAGGGGTAGGTGCCCCCTCCTTTCTCCTCATTTCCAAAATCTAAAAAAGCACTGAAGACTAGTAAGGTTTGTTTTTTTACATTTAAAAAAAATTAGTTTCATGGCAAAACCTGACTTGAATTGATGTGAGGTCTGTCTTTATTTATGTTAATGTAAATATTCGCTTTGCTGTAGAAATATTCGTACTTTTAACTCTGGGATGCTATCGAAATACTACAAAGTGCATGGCATGTACATCGTATTACTCTTTCTGAAATAAAAAAATATTGAATTCCGAAGCACACAAAACCTGCAAGATTCAGACGAAGGATTCTGGACCTGTTTCTCACAGGGTGGCGGTGATGTAGGACAGTGATTGGCACGTAGTGAATACTGTGCATTATCTTAACTGTTACACTGTGTGACAAGGGTGTGCGCTAAGTACGTGTGCACTAGTCCTATCTGGCAATTAACTGACTCTGGAGTGTGTGTGATGTCTGCAGGCCTTTAAAAAAAGTGAGAAAGAGCTCCCCCCTGACGTGATCTACTTCCAAGTTCACGGGCGTGCACCGGGCTGGCGGGCTCACAGAGGTCAGCCCCAGTACACCCCGCAGTGAGGGCACCGGCCCCTCCAACAGGTTAAACCGTGCTTCGCCAAACTGGAATGTGCAGGTTGCTTTCATTTTAAACTACGGTGTAAAAAATGAAAGGCCCCTGTAAAGAGTGAGATCGGAATCGCGGCGAGGAATTCTGCAGAGTGACGTGTGACCCCCGCTGTCGCACACCGTTAACCGACCTGACGCTCTGTGCCCGTGCGACCCTGCGTGCTTTCCTAGAGGGCTGGCCCCAGGGTCGTCCCCTGCATCTGAGCACGAGGGACCGCCTCTGGGCCACCCAGGGCAAGTCCCCCACTCAAGGTTTTGTGGGGGCAGTGAGAGTCCTGGCTCCATTCAGCCGTTCCCACTTCTCAGACTGTTTCGGGATGACTGCAGTAGCCGTGGGGGGATGGGGGGGTGGGGGCGGGGCTGAGGCTGAGGACTCGCTGGGGCCCCGAGTCCAAAAGAGCCCTTGTGTTACGTGACGCACAGACAGCTCTGTCGCACCACTTCCTCTCTGTCCCCAGGGGACCTGAGGGCAGTTGGCAAGAGTTGCTGAGAAAGACACGTCCCCCCTACAACTCCACATGCGTGGGAGGAGGTCCACGCCTGCCAGACTAGGACAAAGGGAGCCAGGAGGGCCGGCCCCAGGGACCCGCCGCCCGGCTGCACAGCTCACACCTCTGAGCCCGCAATGCCACCTGAGAGATTTACCCTGAATACATGACTCGAGCAAAGCAAATAACCCACTCTGGCAAGTTTCAGGAACCAGAGGTAAAGTCTCACTTTGGAAAGACGCAGCCCTGCAGCGGAGTGACGCCAGCAGGGCGTGGAGTGGAAGGGCACCCCGAAACGGAAGGACACCCCGAAACGCAGTTACCAGAAAGCGCTCCTCCTTCTCCAGCCAGCGCTGGTCCTCCTCCATCTCCTGCTGCTGCCGGATCAGCCGCTCCTCCATCAGGTGTGGCGGCAGCACCTGGCCGAGGCCCCGCAGGTCCAGTGCTGCAGACTCCTGGAGTTAAAAACAGCACGTCTGCTCTCGGAAGTCTAGTTATGGGGCTCTGACGTGTGTGTGCACGCACCTTCCCCCAAAATAAAGCAAAACAGCATGGGTGACGGAAACGGTCTCCGGTGCTGTGGGCTGAGCTAGCGTGCGCTCAGCACGCTTAGAAGGTACAAAATCGGTTTGATGTTAGCTCAGCTCCCGTCGCAGGGGTTTAGTTCACGAAATAAGCTGAGACACGGGCAGAGAATTCGTCGTTTGTGACGGTGGAAGGGAACGATCTGGAGGTGGAATAAGGGTCAACCGCGACAGGTGCGCAGCCCGGGGTGCAAATGGGAGGCCGAGTCTTTCTTCCTCGGCCTCGTGTTCATGCTGATTCGACTTAGGGCTCTGCCTTCCAAATGAACGGGCTCATGATGGCAGCATCTCTTCTTTCTTCAGTAAAAAAGATTCACAGAGCCAGAAGGCATTTGCGTAGATAGAGTATCCTGAACTAGAATTAGGTCACTGAGGTCGATAAACTCTAGGGTTCAGAAAGACAAGGTGCCCTGGGCGAAGCTTCATCAGCTGAAGCCCAAGAAAACCCAGCTCACCTCCGCGGTGGGCTGCCACGTCGCCGTCTCCTGCGGCCTGTGATTCCACGGGTCCGCCTGGTCCAAGAGAGCTGCCTGCCCCGGGTAGATGCTGCTGGCCATGACTGTTACCCCATGTGGAACGGGGTAGCCAGAGACCTGCGGAGGAGCAAGCGGCCGGGTCAGGCTCTGACACAACGTGGCTTATGCACAGCTCTGCTTCCCACATGAAAGGAAGTAGCTAAGATTAAACAGAACGCTGTGGCAGCGGAATAACGGTCCCCAAAAGACGTCCTTGTCCTATCCCCCGGAGCCTGTGAATATGGCACCTCACACAACAAAAGGACTTTGTAAATGGGATTATAAATCAGGGATCTTGAGATGGGGCGATCGTCCTGGATGCTCCGAGTGGACCGGATGCTAGCCTAGAAGACGGAGGAAGGAGGGCATGGGCCGAGGGGTGCGGGTGGCCTGCAGAAGCTGGGAAAGACAAGGAAGTGGATCCTCAGCTAAAACCTCAAGAGCAGCACTCTGCCGTGGTCGTGTTAGACAGACTGCACGGATACACGCTGAAGGGTCGGAGACGACCCGCTCCGAATCTCACGTTCACTGCGACACGGAGCAGACGACCCGGCCGTGAAACAGCGGAAGCCACGAACGCAGCTGGGCCGCGCGCAGCTCTACGACGCCCTCTCCTGCCCAGCGCCAGACAACCGACCCCTGCCTCTCCCCGCCGTCAGGGATCAGGGCAGATGGGGAGAAGCCAAGTGCACGTTCTAACAGTGATGACCAGTCAGAGAAAAGACGCTCGGCTGGAGCCGGGGAAAACGCCGTGGAGCGGGCGAGCAGGGGGTGTCTGTAACAGGTCCCTGCTCGAGCCCGAGGGATGCGGTCAGTACGCGCCTCCAGCACCCACCCGGCTAGAACTGGACGGCCACGGGTTGGTTAATTCTTTAATGAGATAAGGCAGAGCCAAATTCCTATCTCCCCACAGCGGCACACCCTTCGATTAAGGCCTTGTGTAGCTGTTAGGTCTCCAGGCAGCAATGTCTACCAATCCACACTGATGATGCGTAGCTAACAAAACTTTCACATAAAACTCAGAGTTCTCACGCTTCACTAGAATGAAAACATTTAATAATAAAAAGTGCCACTAAACATAAAATGCTACATCACTACTCTTTCTGGTCAGAATGAACATGTCACTGCCAGAGAACTTACAGAAGTTTCACAACCAAGAGACGTCAAATGATCTCGGGCAGTTTTCTACGTGACACCAATCACGTGAAAGGATCAGAAGAGCATCTGGGGCCGAAAAGGAACATAAATGACACCAGGAAATGTCTGAGAGCTGTTCTCATTTACGAGGTAAGGGAACACAGGGCTTGGGAGAGGCTAATCGTTTATCTGTTCGATGAGAAAGAAACGAATGTCTTAACTTAGTCACTGAACTTTCTGCGCACTGGTCTAGGCGCCTAGTAGAAACCAGTCCCTCTCCTCAGGGGCTTCCGCTCGATGGGGACAGACAAGCGCCAGTAGACGCCCCGGGCCCCAGGTGGTGAGGGTGCCGTGGCCCGGTGTGCCCCGGCACAGCGCGAGGTCCCCGAGGCTGCCGGGCTCCGCGTGGGCTCCCTGCCGCCCTCTCTGCAGCTGGCGCTGTCACGTTTTCCCTACACGACTCTGGCGTCCAGCGCCTGTTCGGTGCCCCCTGAGCTGACTGCTCGTGCCTCAAGAAAAGCAAATACCACCCCTCAAAACAGGGACAAAAAAATTACTGACTCTGCTTCTGGCCCTTTTCTTTGAAAGATATTGTCTTCTAACTGGTACGGGATATTTGCCTGTAAACCGAACGTTCTTTCCGCACTTGTCCAGTGGGCATCTCATCTGATTTTAAAGGCAATTTTGAATTTTATTCTTCCCTTCCGTAAAAACTGCCCAGTTCAGTATTACCTCTGCATAGCGTGTGCCCACTGGATCTGCCCTGCACCTTCTCAGAACAGGAAGAAGAGGGCAGACCTGACAACCGCAGGACATGTGACACCTGCCCCAACTGCTTTCAGACCGAGTGACTAGTTATGGCCTCTGCGGGGGATGTCGTGACCACGTTCACTTAGACGATTATTGGGTTGATGACTTTCTTACCTTTCTGCTTGCCAAATCATACGCATAAACACACAAATAAAAACTAAATACAACGCGCCTCCCCTACCCAAACGTGCTAAAGAACAAAATTACAAACACATCGTATGTCTGAACGACGGGCTTACCTGGTAATGGTTGGTTTGTACCATGTGCTGTGGGCTGGGGTAAAATCCTTCACTGGACCTTGGACTAGGATAACCGGGTCTGCTGGGCTGTGAACCAATCAAAAGAGCATCACGTGAATGAGCATTTTGATTATTTTAATAAATCCATGTTATTGAAAATATTAGAAAAAGATATTTCTCTAAAAGAGCTTAGCTAGAAAGAATGACAGAGGATGCCAAGACATTTCAGTGGGGGAAACGGTCTTTTCAGCAAGCGATGCCAGGCTGACAGGAAGGTGTCCACACGTGCGAAAATGAAGCCGGACCCCTTCCTAACATACATGAAAATACACTCAAAATGGACGGTCGAGCTAAACGGAAGACCTTGAACCAGAGAACGCTTAGAAGAAAACGGAGGAGCAGATCTTTGTGGCCGTGGGTTGGGCAGTGGTTTTCCAGATGTGACACTAGAAGCTCAATCAACAAAGCAAAAACAGATAAACGACAAGTAATCTAATTAAATAGTGGGCGAAGGGCTTGAGTAGACCCAATGAAGACAGAACAATGGCGAGGAAGCTCCTACGTGAAATGATGCTCAGCCCAGGGGGCACCAGGAAAACGCAAATCGGGGCGCTTCCCGTGAGTGAGTGGCCTCCCTTCTGCGCCACCACTTGGGGGCCAGGGGACCAAGGGCGAGTGAGGAAACCGACCCGACCAGCTTCTAGTGTCTCACCAATAACTGGAAGTTGAGCTAGAAGAACTGTGAAGTCACTTCCAGCTCTACAATTCTCATTGTTCCTGAGACACCTGAATTCAAAGTTCACAGCAAAACAAAGGTTTGGTTTGAAACAGAAGACAAGCTCATAAAGTCTGAACCTGAGGGAGTTACAAAGGGGAGACCCATTATTCTCCAGCCAAATGACGACCAGAGTGAACGGAAACGGGTTCAGACCCGAGTGAGCCTGGGGGACAGGGCCACCTCGGCGTCAGCATCTCGCCCACGGGTGCGCACGGTCCGGGGTGGACACGTCTCTGCTCACGTGAGGTTCTGAGTATGTTTGAATCCTGAAAGTCCCCTCCCCACCCTCTGCCTTGCTACACTGTCCGCTCTGCCTGCAGGACACCTCCTGTCCTTCGAGTCCGTCACATGTTCCTTCTTCCACGGGGCGGTGCCATTGCTCAGACAAGTCCGGCAATGAGAACGGGCTGCACGGCAGGAACAGCAGAGCCGCCTGACTCCAGAATCTGCTGTGCTGTGCTGCTGCTTTGGGACAAGTGCACTTTTGATTCACCAAATAAAAAGGCAAAGACGAGAGGAGTGGACCAGAGGATGGCACGGTCTCCAGATGACATCCTACGGGGACTTAAATAAAGGGCAGCAAGTGATAACACGGGTAAGGTTCTACGTCAGGATGACAACAACGGCACCAAGACGAAAACCAAACGATTCGCCAAGAACAGCACGAGATCACGCTTCGCCAGCCGCAGCCGTGGAGCCCGGGCGCACTGCGGAGGTCGCCCTCCGTGTTCTCCGCAAACGGGAACCTGGCGGGGTGGTCCCGGGGACGGGCTCTGCAGCAGACGGCCAGTGTTTGTGACAGGGCGCATCACCTCCCCGTGCCTCCATGTTCTCCATGAACGAGTGGGGACAGGGCTCAGGTTCTCCCACGAGAACGGCTTCCATGTGAGCCCCCCAGAGTGTCGCCTGCTACTTAGTGCTACAATTTAGCAAAGACCTTCCATCTCCTCAAAGACAGACAGTTGGGTTTTCTCAAAGCAAACTGAGGAGCTGAGGGGGTTCCTGCCGACATCCTCCCGGGTGAGGAGGAAGAGAAAGGAAAAGGTGACATGTCCCAAACATGCGGTGGGTGGCAGTGCTCCTGACGGGCGGCTACGGTATTCGAGAGGCTGCTTCTGATGGCCAGGATGGTGGGCTCCTGGGGTGGCGGGCGGGCTCGTGAGACAGTCCGATCCGCAGGGCCCGCTCCACTGCCCGATGTCTCTCTCGGCAGCATGCAGGGACGACGACGACGAAGTCCTGTGATCGGAACCCAGAGCCAGCTCTGACGGACACGGGACACACATCACACTCTGCAGTTTATCAGACACTGGACTTTCCAGAACAGCAACTCCTGCGCATACAGATGGGCAGTTTTACTTTGTTTGGTTTGAACTTTACCAAGAAAATCCCGTCGCCAAGACTAAGGAGATTCGCATTCAGTCGCAGCTGGGCAGCTGTGGCTGTCGTATTCGCGCTGAGTCTGCCCCACAGGTGCGGGCCCCCGGCCACCCGCCGGGCCTCCCGGTGCCATCGCGCCTGACCACTTTACACTGCACGACGTCACGGAAATTTCCTTTTCTCCTGAACGGTGTTCTGGCAGGACGGGCATTTTGAAATCAGTAACTTTATCACCTACGCATTTCATTTCAGGATTAGAAATGGGACATGATCAAATATTTTTTTATTTAAACAGGGTGCTGGGTCTGAATGGGGTTGAGAAACTCTGTTGAGGCACCTACTCTTGTACTTATTTTCGGGATCCCTTTACACTCCCCAAAACAAGTGATGACCTCAAGAGCTTTGTGTGTCTGGAATACATCTACCAATATTTATATTATTAGATATTAAAACAGACACTTAAAAATAAACTAATTACATGTTTTAAAAAATACTGTTGTTTGAATCACCCCAAAAAGATACCACTGACAGAGGTGGCACCCTTGCACGGTGCGACTGTCACGCCAGGCTTGCTAGAGGCTCGCGCTCTCACGTGCGTCCCTGCAGCCAGTCGGCTTGGCATGTCTGGTTGCGGGGCGCAGGGCTCCAGCCTCAGGCAGCCTCTCGGCACAACTGTGTGCTGTGTTAATTTTTGATACCACAACCCAAATCAACAGGCGGTGGCTCTCAGTGGCAACTGCCACATGGAAGCCGAAACTGCATCGCTCCGCGCCGCTGAGATCGGCCCAGTGGGCCGTGAAGGGACTGGGTCTGCCCGCGTGGGACTCAGCCTCCTGCGTTACTCGGGAGTGTGGGTCGCCGGTTACGCAGCCCCTCCCAGTGTCGACACGCTTCGGTACACAACGTTAATGTCACCCGGCACTCATCTGAAAAAGAGTCTCAACTATCAAGGTCACGGTGATGGATGTGAGTTTTTCAATATTTAAGTTTTTGCTTGAAAATTCAAATTTTGTCACTGGCAGCAAACACCACCAGCTGTTTTCCTTGATGGGACAGTCTCGCTGCTCTCCTGAGCAACTGGCTGCCAGACACTGGCTCTGAACCCCGCAGCGTCCGTGAGCTCCTTCCTCTTCCAGGAAGAAGCGGCGAGTCCAGCCCGCACCTCGGCCGCGCGGTGAGTGCGGCGTGCGCTCCTCCCAGGCCCTCACACGATGACTCCGCGGCTTCCAGGTCACCCTCAGGCGCACTGGCGTCTTCTCTGGTCGCGTGAGCACGGTGGGGAAGAACACAGCGCTGGCTGGTGTGGCGTGTGCGGCTCCCCAGCTCTGCCGAGGTGACAGCGCTTCCTCTGCCGTGAAGCCCGCAGCATCAGCGCAGACGTCAGCACCGTGCACGGGCGAAGGACGGCTCGACAGGCTCTGGTCGCACGGCCCTCGGAAATGGCCGTGGGGACGCCCTGAGGTCCGAGGTGATTCTATCCTGAGCTCTGCTGATCCCATGGGAATCGGGAGGGCAGATGAATGAGCCCTCAAAGGGACCCCCCAGATGCCCCCGGCCGGGGCCGGTCACAGGCAAACCTCCCCAGGTGAGCAGCAAGGACTGATGAAGAGATCCGTAACATAGTTGTCATAATCAGCTTTGTGGTTATAATGCTTTAGCTACTGAGTAACTATAATTAAGCTTTTAATTTTGAATTTTGAATGGGTGACAAGAACATTTCTCCCTTTAAAAAAACGAATTAAACTACATTACGAATTTTATTAGTACTCGAAATTTACCTACAACAGGCTGAGATCCTACCTGAACTGAAGAAATCCAAGTGGAATTTAGTTGTCCAAAGGTGCCAGAGGCAGAATCGCAGGACCCCGCAGGGGGCAGAGGGGACTGCGCGGGGGACATGGGCCCCTTTTTGACTGTGGAACGCTGGGCCCTGAAAGCAGGACACGGCTCTGCGGGTGAGCAAGGAGAAGGAGCCGGCCTCACAGGACTCGGTCCTGACTGGCAAGGAGCCATCAATCATCTCGTAATCATCAAGCGATGATCCTCTAGCCACTAAAACTTTTAAGCCAGGGTTTGCCAAGCTTTTGCTTAAAGGATCAAAGAGGAAATATTTTAATCTTTGTGGGCCAGACTGTTACTGGACTACTCAACTCTGTCCGTGTAAGTGACACCAGCCACGGACAATCACAAACGAAGGTATAATTCATTCCACTCAAATTTTAACAAAAATAGGCAGTGGGCTATAGCTTGCTGACCGCTTTTTCAAAAAGTAGAACAATCCGAATGCAGAAAGAACCTGCAAATGTGCACTTTGAAAACATCTCAAAAAAATAAAGAAATGTGAGAGTATTTAAAAATCCCATCTCTGACCTCTAAAACAAACAAAAAGGCCTAGCCGCCCCTACCCACGACCCTAATACTATAGCTTTCAAAACTTAGCCAAATGAAAACTATTAAAAATTTTACGGCTTGAGATACATAAAAACGCTTGGATGGAAAAGTTCTCTAATTCTGTGAGTTTTAGGGGAGTGCTGCGTTACTGGGTGCCCACCACCAACTCTGCGTAAAACCTTTCCTCACTCCTGTGACTAAACGAGCTGCTGTGAATGCATTCCCTCGCTCACTACCTGCAACGCCCTAGGAGGGGGCGGGGTAATACCCTCATTCCACACACAGGAAAGTGAGGCCGGGAACAGGCAGCGACTCGCCCAGTCTTCAGAGCCCGATGTGAACAGACCCACGGGCCTTCCGGGCCTGAGGAACCACCTTCGAGACCGCGCCCCCAGAGCTGGACTATGCCGAGCTGTCACCGAGCTCGAGAAACACGCCAACCCACACGCACAAAGGGGAGGCCTTAGGGGCTGGGATGTGGGCTTCGTCGTTTTTCTGTGGAGAAGTGTTTTGCTTTCGCCGCTAACTCACTCAAAGCGATGTCCGCTGGACAGAGGACGTGGCCTTCCTTCTCTGGGCCTCGGTTTTTCTACTTGCTGAGTAGGTTGGACTACAGAACCCTTTGCCTCTGAAATTCTGAAAAACTGTGTCAATCACCTGCTTTCACATTAAACGTGTGATAGATAATATTAGGTCACTGTTACAGAATTTAAAACACTGACCAAGAAAATAGCAGCTTTCAGGCATGATGATAAAAAAATGGGTACGATATTTAAATAGCACCTCCACTAACAGATTTCTGAACATTTTTCAAAAAAATGAAGAATTTTCGAAGTTTCTTAATATATTTTTAGCTAATCAAAGACCAAATAGCAGGTAACTATTAACTACCAAAATAGTCTACGACATACTCACTTTCTAGAAAACGATCTGACTGGATTGATTATTCATGGCAACTAAGCTGGTATGTGAAAATAGCAGCATCCTGTCAAAAGCCAGAGGGGTACAAAGAATTCTTAATCCAAGGCGGCGGTCCCCAATCTGTGTGGCACTAGGGACCAGTGCTCCTGTGAGAATCTAACACCTGAGGATCTGAGGCGGAGCCGAGGCCGTGATGCCGGCGCTGGGGAGCGGCTGCAAGTACAGATGAAGCTTCGCTCGCTGGCCCGCCGCTCCCCTCCTGCTGTGTGGCCCGGTTCCCAACAGGCCAGGGACCGGTGTTGGTCCACCGCCTGGGGGTTGGGGACCCCTGACCTAAGGAGAGTGTTGACGGGCCAACTACGCCCCAGTCCCCGGCACAGCAGAGCCAGACAGCAGGGAAAGCTGGGCCACCTCCTGGCCGGAAGAGTGAAGGTCAAGGATGTGCAGTGAGTGGGCGGGCGAGGCCTGAGCATGGCACAGGAAGGCCCACGCCAACACCCCGGCCAGGGCCACAGGCAGAAGGAGGCAGAAAATGCGCACAAGGTTCTCCATAAAACAAAACCAAACCCAAAGGAACACGGTCAGGTGAACTTTGACCCACTTTAAAATAAAGCAAATGTGGAGGGGATGGGGGGAGGGAGGGAGACCAGGAAGAGCAATTTAAGGTTGTATCGAATCTAGTCACCCTCAGATTAGAACAGGTGAAATGCAAATTAGGAAAACAAGTGCACAGGAGGGTCCCCGCAGAGAAGCAGTGGAGAAAGAGGAGTTTGACAGCGACTGCTTTTCACATGACCCGCACTTGCCCCCCCACCTCAGCCGGTGGGGCAGGGGTCTGAGGCAGGCCGGGGCCCTCACTACCTTGGGCGGTGCCTCGTCGGACCCTCCGGAGTCCCAGGACACTGCGACCTGTCTTCGGGACTCCATCCGCATCCGCTCCTCTTGCTGAGCCTTCTCCTCCTCCAGGATCGTGCTAGAGAGAGAACACACGACGTGAGGGGCGACAGCCGGGGGTGGGGGTGGCACACACGCGACACGCCCGGCCCGTCTCAGGAGCGCCAGCTGGCTGCCAGTGCGCGATCCCAGTCAAGAATGGGAAGAGGCTCCGCTCTCTGAGCCGCCACCAAATGACCCGGGAACAGCCTCGGCCCCAAAGGCAAGTCCATCCGCAGCACAGCCCAGGGGAGAGGACAGCTGGGCAGACGAGGACGCGTCGGGGACAATCAGACGAGCGGGACGGAAAGCGTGCACGCCCACGTTTACTTGGAGCGGGACGGAACCACCCGGCACTTCGTCGAGCACAGACGTGTCTCAGGGCAGGGTGCACATGGACGTGGGCCCCCCACAACGGGACACCGGCCGTTAGGGGACAAGTCAGCACCATGGGCAGTCGACCTCCCTAAACTGCTCACTACGGTCCCCCTCTGTTCAGCTCGAGCAGGACTTTACCTCCCCAGGAAAACGAGCCGATACGCCACAGCGCCGACCGCTGCGTCTGCGACGCGCCGCCCTCCCCCGGGGGGCGCTCGGCATAGCCCGCTACTCACCGCCGCTCCGCCGGGGGCCGCCTGCCGCCCCACATGTCCCGCGGCTCGGGGCTGCCGCCGGCCTCTCAGTCTTGGCCGCCTGCCATCACAGACACTGCCCAGAGGGCGGCCAGAGCGAGCCCCCGCTAAGTGCCCATTCCACTCGGGCTCCCTGTGGCTCCGCGGGCGGCCGGTCCCGGGGACCTTCCTCCCCACCGTGGCCAGCGGCTCCCTCCTACACGCCCGCCGCTCGCAGTCCTAATAATGCAGCTCATTCAGCGCCGAGCCTCCCGGTGCAGCGCACAGCCACCCAGAATTACTCATGAGAGTGAGGTCAGCCGCCCCGGACCCCTTCCAATCTGGGAATGCGCTCGACTGTTTCAAGCGGACATTCCTGCCCGACTGGAGACTGGGGCGGGCCGTTCTCACACAGCCCGACTCACGCAATCACCTTCTAAATCAGGAAAAGCAGACAAGATCCGTTTCTCGACTGCCCTGAGTCAGCAAACCATTACTACAGATGGGAGGCGGCTTTTTTTTTTTTTAAAGGAAAGGGACCGGTTCCTCCGTGATCACATTAGCACATCAGAGAAAAGCTTTCAGTCAAAAGACTCCACTCCCTTCCTGAAAACATGATCTTGGTTTTCTCCTAGCTCCAGCGGGATGATCGTGACCGAGAAAACAACATGAAACTTCCACAACACTCGAGAATTCAGAGTCACTGTGGAGACTGGCGAGGTGCGTGCCATGCTGCGCTGCTGAGCAGCTGGCCCCGGGCCGGACGCTGGAACCGGCTAATACGCGCCGTCAGCGACCGTGCACCTGACCCGTGCCGCCACGAGGCCGAGGGCTGCGACCTGACGGCCCGTCCTCACACGCCCCGAAAAGTACCGATCCTGGGTCACGATATGCGTTAACGCTGACGGCGAATGGATGAGCGAAGCCACAGTCGAGACTGCACCCACTGACTGGCGACGAGCCCGTCACAGCCCGTCACCCAGCCTCCTGTACTCAACGGAGAAGGGCTGCAGGCCGTTCCCTTCGAGGTGGCCACTTGGAGCAGGAGCCCGGCCCGGGACCACTGGCCCAATTACCTGACCCACAGACCCTGAATCAAAATTTCCAAAAATTTTATAGTTTCGAACAACTGTAAAGTGCATAAAAATCAAGTAAAAAAAAAAATACTGTCCTTTTTTTTCAACTTCTTCGAATAATGAAAACCCAGGCAAGCTATGACAAGGCCGAGCGTGACACGGCCTTTGAGGCGACGAAGCCTCCGTTTTTCGCCGGCCCCGCCGAGGCAGTGCGTCGCACACGCGTTGCTTTGTGAAACGGGCCACCCTGATCTTAAGGCTGCTGTTCCCCATAGAATCCTCTCCAAATGGGTCACATGAGGTCCCTGGCCATACGGAGAGCCTCTCCGGCTCCGTCCACCCACACTCGCTCTCCGACCCCCTGAATTTCCTGTCTGAATCATTCACTTTGGCCGTTCGTCACACACCACTATCTATGTTATTTCTCTGCTTAATGGGTTTGGGCCGTAAGCTTCCCAGGCTCATCGGACTTGGATCCGATTTCTCGTCAGCTGCACAGCATCTGCATGTGACAGGGACTTCCATGTTTCTGCCACGGAAGCGCCAGGCTCGTCTCTCAAAGAGCACAGCGCTGGCCGGGCAGCGAGGCCCTCTCGTCTCACGTCCGAACGCTTCTGAGAAAGCAGAGCTGACCGCTCAAAGTAGTCCGAGCATAAATAACTCGGCAGATGTCTGTTTTTACAGCGGGAAGACTATCCCACACCCGGAGTTGAGAGTGCACAGGAAGACGTTTTTGACTTTTCCCTTTCCAGCTGCTGGAGAACCAAGAGCAATAAACTAGAATGTGTGGAGTGTCGAGGAGGTCAGATTCAAACATATTTTCCCAAACTACAAATATTTTTAGTAGCGATATGTTCCACTTGAAAGCCTGTAGCTGCCTAATGTGAACTGGCCATGAGCCCTCATGCTTTTTCCTGGGATGGTGGTTTCTAAGTCTCAAACTTGCAAGCAGACGAAACAACAAAAGCTAAGACTTTTCATTAAACAAACAGAACATGTGACAATCATGTCTTTATCTACAAATCTGATCTAGGGAGAACTCTGAAGAGGAGAAAAAGATTACTTCATTTAATTCTAGCTTCATTTTTTACTTCTCTTGCTTTAGGAGAAAAAGTCATCAAAGAACCCAATTCAGAGTAAAAGGCCATCAGCAGTTGGAAGGGTCGCTCCGCTTGCCTGGCCTGGCCTGGCTCACAGCGCTCCCCGAAACCAGGTCTCACAGCCTCTGCGAGTGGGGATGGAGAAGTCTTACTACATTTACATTTCCGTTTGGAGCAATAAAATGTGACCTCGCTCCTAAGGTATTTTCACGGAGACCAAGAAAGTGGTCTGATGGGCCCCTTGTCTCCAGTACTGAGCTAAGCCACAAACACGAGTCTCCAGCACAAACGAGGGTGAGAGTGAAAAGGGCCATCGGCCTGAGTGGCTGATAAGCCCGTCGCGCGGTCCCAGGAGACAGGGCACAGCTAGGAGCTGCATCTCTGCTGAGGTAGGTGACACAGGCAGTCTGGCCTATTTCAACCTGTTACCTCATTCATGAATGGAATACTGTCTGTCCTTTCTACTGTTGGATGGAAAAATTAAATATGTGAAAAAAAGAGTAAAACCCTGAAGTAAACGCGAGCCAGTTCTGCAATGTTACCTGCGTCGTATACTCCTAGGGAGAAACAATTTCTAACCCGTTTCCCTCGCGTAGCATTCTTCCTGAATGGCCACGCTACTATGCTTTTCTTTTAAACTGAACACCTTTCTTCTTTAAATATAAGAAATACTCTTTGCCCAAAAAACTGTTTTTTGAAAAGGTGGAACTTTGTTCACCTAAATATCATAATTTTATGGTGACATCACAAAATTTGCTTTAGATATAAAATCGTCTGGGTTTGTAGCTACTTAGACTAATCTGAAAGATATCCACAGAAACGGCAGCAAGAAATTGGGAGGGAAAGAAGCCAAGAGGGAAATGGCTCGTTCTGGCAAGTTCATGGGAATACCAGCTTTGAAACACGATCTCTTATAATTACCCAACATTGCCTCAGCACAAAGGAATGGAACCAACCTCTAGCGACGACAACAACAACAAAACCCTTGGTATCTCTGCGGAAAACAGGGCTGGAGACAGACGAAACGGGGGCCGCGCGTCTGTAAGGGTCTGCCCCGGGGCTCGCTGGCCCGGCGGCAGTTCCAGCGTCATGCCTCCGCGGCTTCTCTTACACACAGGCGTCCGGTTTTATGGATTACGCTGAAACCGCGTTTCTCTCTTATTACATCTCAAACTGTAGGAAATTATGCCCTTTTGTTCGGTTGTGGTGTTCCTCATCTCAAAGTTATTAATAAAAAAATGATTTCTACAAAACGTTACTTTAGAATGGTGACCTCGCTGTATTTCTGGCAAGTTCAAGTAGCTTCTTTGTGACCAGCCCTCTAGCAGATAGCACCTTTGGACTATGGACTTCAGAAGTAGCTCTGTGAGAGCAGGGGGACAACCCAAAGCTTCCAGAGTCTGGGGGAGTGGGCGCTACGGGAGGGGACCACACTATAATGGTCGCTGGCAGAAGCAGACCCCAGTCTTGCTGGTGTGAAGAGCCAGATGACTGCTGGGCCACCACGGCTGGTGGAAAGCGAGCGAGGAAACTTCACGAAGAAGGGAGCCGGGGAGGGGGCTCTGCAAAGTCTGAGCATAAACTCCGCCCACGTCTCTAGCTGACCGCGAAGCCACGCACAGGGAAGGTGGGCTCCCAGCAGCCGCCTAAGGCTAAGAACTGACCTGTAACGTGATGCTGCCCGCAGCATGGAGAGTCTGCAATCTGAGACCAGTCAAGTTAACTACCTGTTAAAACCAACCAACCAACCAACCACCCTTCAGAGAACTTTAATGGAATAAAGAGTCACACTGTCCAGGACAATTTAAATTACTTGACACACACACACACACACGATCCATTCTCAAGAGGAAAACAAATCTAAAGGAGGCTGACTCCAAAGATGACTCGGAAGTTGGGATTAGCAGGCAAGGACTTTAAAGAGCTATTATATTCAAGGACATAAAGAAAAATTTGTTCGTAATTAATGAAAAGATAGGAAATATCAACAGAAATAAAACTGTAAAAAATGAGACAAATGAAAATTCTATAATGAAAAGTACGATATCTGAAATTAAATCTCCACAGGATCAGGGAAGGGGAGACGAAGATGACAGGAGACAGGGAACTTGAAATAAATCAATAAAAATTACCCGATTTGAAGGAGTGAGAGAGAAAAGACTGGGGTGTAGGGGGGAAAATAACAGCCTCTGGGACCTGAAGGGTTCTCTCAAAATGTTTCACACATACAAACTGAAGTTTTAGAAGAGAGAAAACGGAGCAGAAGAAGTATCTGAACGTACGACGGTCACAGACAGACATATTCAGATTGAAGAGGCTCAGTGAAGCCTAAGCATGATCAGTACGGAAATCACCCCAAGCGCATCCTACTTAAACTGCTGGAATCCAAAGAAAAAGAGAAACGCGTGGAAGCCGTCAGAAAAAGAAAGACGAACCACATTCGAGGGACGACCAAGTGAAAGGCCAGTGATTTCTCACAGGAAGTAACAGAGGTCAGAAGTTACTGTGAGAACAGCTTTACGGCACTAAAAGAAAAGAGAAGGCTGTCAATTTAGAATTCTGTTTTTAGTAAATATAATCCTTTTATCCGAAAAAAAAATTTTTTTCAGATTAAAAAAACCCAAAACGGATGGAATGTACCAACAGACCTGCACCACAAGAAATGGGAAACCAAGCGGGAGAAAGATCTGTGTGGGCATCTGCATGGGGTTGAATATAAAAGATTTTTCCTTACTTTCCTTAAAATACTATTTAAAACCCAAAACGTAATCGTATTTTGTGAGGTTACTAACACTTATGAATGTAAGTAACATATACGACATCTAGAGCAGCGGTCCCCAACCTTTGTGGCCCCAGGGACTGGCGCCCCGAAGAGCATCTGCTGCCTGCCGGTCTGAGGCGGAGCTGAGGTGGTGACGCGGGCGCTGGGAGCAGTGCAGACACGGACGAAGCTTCGCTGGCCTGCCGCCCCCTCCTGCTGTGCGGCCCGGTTCCTGACAGGCCGGACCGGTACTGGTCCACGGCCCAGGGGTGGGGGCCCCTGAGCTGGCGTGTAAGGGCCTGAGGTGCTGCGAGGCCTCCACGTGTGGAGCACGATGAAGACCCAGGCCAACCACAGGACACAGTGCAAAGGGTGCTGGCAAACAAGGGGTTTGGTGGACAGAGAGGGTGGGGGACCCGCCGCTGGCTTCCAGCGCCAACCCTCTTAGCCGACAGCCGAGACACCGGCCCCGAGACGTGGGCCGTAGGGCCCCCCACCGGTTCCTGCCGCTTGCAGCCCCGACGGGGCGGGGGCACCTGGACCAAGGCCTCACTCTCCCCTGACGTTTCCGGGGACATGAACCCGGGGGACAAAATTCAGTGAAAGGGAATTAGAGACAAGGGGAGGGAAAACAAGCCAGAGAACGAAGTGGGAACGGACAGAACGGAAGGGAGGGGGAGGGGGGAGGAAGGGAAGGCTCACGGGTGGCCTCAGGGGGGTCGGGCTCTCGTCAGAGGCTGGCGGGGCTCAGCTGTCAAACAGCAAAGCCATGTAATGCGATGAAGCTGCAGCTTACCAACCTGTCCCGTCAGTGGTCTCGGGCGAGGGGGAAGTGGACAGAGCAGGGGAACACGGGGCGGGGGGAGGGGGGCGTGGAAAACAGACAGGAAAGGACACGGGGCCTGGAGTGAGGAGAGGGGCCCGGAGTGCGGGCCACCCTCTGTCAATGGCACAGTCCAGGGTGAGTCACGGGACTGCTCGAAGCCACGGGTTCCGTAAGTGGAAAGGGCAGTAACAACGCACGTTACCGACGGCTGCGGAGCCAAACACGGTGACGCGTGGGAAAACGATGTGAGGATGAAGGGTGACCTTTTACGAAATCCAAGTTTTTCTCACTACAAACCTGTTGACTCCACACAAAATCGAATCAAATCGTGGAGGTGTAACTACAACGAAGGTGTGCGTGCAAAGCTCTGAACAGCTGTGTGGCTGAACGTCACGAGGGTGAGGACGATCCTCCGATGAGGACCAGTGAAGACATAATTTTAGTGGAAATGATTTAAATTTTACATCAAATTCCCATTAAATGTAGATTTACTACTTACTTTTTATTACTGGAAAGGCTAAAGATAAAAAACCAACCAACCAAGAAACAAACCAAAAAACCCCTTAAAGTTCAGACGCCGGGAACACTCTGAGATGTGCGTGGGGACAGCTGGGAAAGATCACTCTCCTAGACGCTGTCGTGATCCCACAGGGCGGCGGAGAGACGGGGGCTGCTGCTTCGATACCGAGGGGGAGTTCACACTCCGCCTCCAGAAGGAATTTTGGAAGCAAATACAAAAACACCTAAAAAAGCACACGGCGAAGGAGCACAGGTAACCTCACCTCATGAACCAAACCTAGAGCTTTTAATTCAGAGTTTACACTTTAGGATAAGTAAATAAAAAGTCAAAAAGGATTTTTAAAAACTTGTATAAGATGCTTTTCACAGATTGAAAATTATAAATCCATGTCTCTATAAAGTGTCAAAAAGATATGCTTTGTATTTTGGTATCTGTAATAACGGCAAACACTTTTAATTCAAATCACCAGTTTAAAAGGTAACTGATCATTTTTCTGTACCCTAAGACCCCCAGGTCCCCCCTGGACCTTCGGGAAAAGCTTTGCCGTCTCCACTGCCACTGGAGCCGTGCGCACAGTGTGTGTACTACAGGAGCCGTGTTTAGTTGGAGGATTTTAGATGACTTCGTTTAATCCTGAAAACTAGAATGTAGGTGGGATCTGTGATCCTGCTCTGACAGGGAGGCTAAGCTGCCTGCCCAAGGCCACATGACCTTTTCAAACTTCTTTTTAAACTCTAACCTTCATGATATAAAATACCTAACTCTAAACACCGGGCTAAATCCCTCCGAAGTCAAGTGCTCTCTGTGCTTGTTACACACACACGCACACACACACACACACACGCACACTTACGCTATAGGTGTTGCTGGCTTGAACTGGCAGCCTCACAGATCAACTGAAATAGTCTGTGTCCTGAGATACTTTGTAACTTCACTCGGGTATGATATTAAGATATTAATATGAAAAAAGAATGTAATAAATTTGAGACTGCAGCCACTCCAAGCTAAGTCACGACCCTGGCCGAAGAGATCACTCGAAGGCCAGCTTTGTATAAGGTTAACAGCAAACATGACACTATTAAGCTAAAATAACAAACAAACATACACCCTCCACCCCCAAGCTGTAGAGGAGGCTATGTGTTGTGTATACGGTTTGAGTTCTCAACAAGTAACCACAGGCCCCAGCTCACCCGCACCAGCTTGGCTTGCCTCTAGCTTGCCTCAAGTCATCCCTGTAGAGACGAAGTCTTCTCAAAAACTTCCAGAACTGTTCCTCACTATATCTGGGGTTCCAGAGGGCCACAGCAACAAGATGCAACACACTCCAGGTGTGGTGACAAAATAAATATACTGACTAGGGCAGTTATCTTCAAACTAACATACAGAGACCATGTCACACGTCAAAGTCCTTGGTGGGGGGGCCCTGGCACACGTCAGCGATGTTGCCATTTTTGGGGGGGGACTTTCTTTGGCTGATACTTAAATAAAAGAGAACCAGCTACAAGAGTTCCTTGCCATCCTATTTTTTTTCTTTTAACTAAGCAATCTCAACTACTTGCTCACTGTCATAATTATGAAATGGAGAACTTAGTGACTCTGCCCATGTCTCAAATCACAGCACAGAGCATGAAGGCGGACGGCGGGGGCCGGACTGGGGGCGCTTGCTGGGAGCTCCAGCCCCGAGGCCTCAGGTCCGCTGCCGACCCTCACCGATCCCTTTCATTCGTACACTGCTAATGAAGAGACCGCCTACGTCCCGAGGACTGTGCACGTTAGGATGGGATTGTGTGTGAAGGTTCATTGAACGATGCGTGGTGACGGAAAGTCCTCGGAAATGCTGGTCTTTAATGTCCAAACTGGTAAAGCTAACTGGGGAGGGCGACACTTGCTGTCAACGAGCACAGCGCTGGTCCTAAAGGTGACCCGACCAGCTCAGTGACGGCAAGCCCCCTCGACATTACAGATCGCGGCCGGGGCGGCATATACTGGCAGGTGTCCTCTGGGACAGGCGGCTCAGGTGATGTGTCCGCATGCCACGCTTTGGCGCACGCCCGCAGTGGATCGGTGGCCCAGACGCATGGGCACCTGCCGAGGCCGCAGCCGCGCCGGCCATGCTGCAGAATGGCCTGCAGGAGGGTCCGCCCCGGGGCACCGCTGCGCCACCAAGGCCACCACACGCCCAGCGGGCATCTCGGACGCAGACTCACTGAAAGACGCTCCCTAGGGTGCTCAAGCGACAAGTGTCCCGACGGCGCCGGGGGAAGGATCGCAGCCCCACCCATGGCAGAAGGCGCAAACTGCGTGCGTCCCCCACGGACGACGCTGCACGGCGGCGACAGCGGCCCACGGCCACGGGGTCACGGCCAATCTTGCACTGCATGCTGAGAAAGCACAGCTGAGCGACGTGGGGGCGGGGGCGGGGGTCTCAGCCAGGCGGGGCGCCGCGGTCCGTGCTTCCCCTGGGTGGGGGGCAGCGGGCCTTCGGGGTGCCTCCGTGCAGCTCTCCTGTTCCGGATGCTGGTGACGTGTGTGCCCACGCTGTGAAAACTCAACGAGCTGTTCACCTCCTGGTACGTTTACGTGTTCGCATCTTTGTACGTCAATAAAAAGTTTTAAAAAGTATACAACTGAAACTGGCATATTACTGTCTGCCAACTACGACTGAAAAAAAACTCACTGAATTGTACAGTGTAAATACAAGCAACTAATTGTCTATTACATTTCAATAAAGCTGGAAAGAAGTTTAAAAAATATAAACGTTATGGTATGAAAATTTTAATTGATAATTTTTTCATTGCCTTCCTTTGTCTAAAAAGGATTAAGAAGCTGCACATTAATGTAAAACGTTTCCCTAAACTGATATAAAACTGATACATTTTTTTTAATAATGACTCGAGTCAAGCAGAGCACCGCTGGGAATAGCACACTGGAACGTAAGCGCCGAAAAGGCAAATACTAAAGCTGTGCGTTGGTTTCCTTGGCAGAGTATCTATCAAAGAATTAACTGAATTAAACAGCCGTGAGACGACTTCTTCATTCAAAAGATATTTAGTGTGCTCTTATAACCTGTCAGTCATCCGGCACAAACATGGCAGGGTGCACAGATTAAGAGAAATTCCCCCGATGAGGGGTGTTGTACCCTTGCTGGTAGGCCACCTCCAGGTTACTCTCATTCTGTTGCTCAGTGAATTCGCGTCTGTGAATGAGAGACAGGTGTACGGAGGACAGGCTGAGTCACTGAGACCGACCTGGGAAAGTAGGACTCAAGTACTTTATGACTTTGTCTAACAAGAGTCACCCTGAGAGCCGCTTTTCTCCCATTTATAATAGAGTAAAAAACATGGCCAAAGATGAGTGGAATCCCACAGCGATTTGAGTCTATGTGCAAAATTTTCTTTTAAGGTAGACAAGGAGAGTGGGATTTGGGAAACATTTTTAGCTGCTCTGAGGTAAGGACTATCCAAAACTTACTACTCTGTTAACATCTTGGACATAGTTAAAGTTCTGAAAACCTCAAATAAAAGAATGTATCTAATTACTGTGATACACTGTTACATGTAAGTGACCTGGCAATTACATTATAGCTAAATTTTATTGACCTATTTGGTAGCCATATTATACATATTCTAAGGCAAAGTTAAACTTTTCTGACTAAATCAGAACAACACAGACTGAATCAATGCTCATGACCTATGCTAATGGGGCACAAGAAGAAACACATCAATTATAGTTACGTTTACGTGTGTATAGGTACGTGAATAAAAATAATTCTTTTTAGTTGTAAAAATTCATCGTGGATAGTTTTGGGAGCTAATTCACCCTCAAGGAGCGGGCTTGGGTTAAGGTTACGGTTAGCTCACATGCGCTAAGCCGCGGGTTCAGTGGCTTCCCGACCCCTTACTGGGTCCGGGCTCCTGGCCCGGAGGGGCGGCGACACCGAGGTGAGTATGACGATCCCTGTCCTCAAGGAGCTTCAGTCTAGTAGGGGATGAGACATACTAGACTGTGAGCTCCTCGAGGGCAGGAAAAGTGTTCTGGTCACCCTGCCCCGTGACCAGCGCCAGGCCCGGCTATCGTGGCGCACGCCGTGTCTGTGGCACCGAGCACGGGATGCAGCCAGGCGTGGCAGTGTGGGGCGACGGGACAAGAGCGAGTGCTCTGGAGGCCCCGAGGGCAGAGGCCAGTCTGCTGGGAAGCCAGGAAGAGCCAGCGCGGGGAAGGCAGAGGCTGAGCGAGGTGGGCAGGGCTCCGACAGCTGGAAGAGAAGATGCTCCAGGCCGAGAGGCGGAAAGCGATGGGAAGACGCCATCCGGCCAGGACGGAGGGAGCCCTCGCTGCCGCTCTGGAAGCGGCCACCTGATGCGGGGAGCAGCGGGCACCCCCAAAGCCCGCACGGAGTGAGGGGGCCACTCTTCCTCGGCCACGATCCAGGAAGATCGACTCATGAGTCATGCCGGACAGGGACAGACGGGAGGGCAAGCCGGGAGGTAGTCTGCGGACACTGCAGCGAGGCCTCTCCAGCAATCGGCTGAGTCCAAGATGGCGACGAAGACAAAGTCGCCACCGTCACCCACAGGAGGTGAGGGCGAGAGCTGGCCGCGAGGAGTTTAAAAGGCAGGTAGGTGGAGAGCAGAGAAAAGGGCAGGACAGAAGCGGACGGCAGACGGAGGCGAGAAGCAAAGCCTCAACGGCCGGAGAACCAGGAGGCCGAGAAGGGAAGGCCGGCCAGTGCCAGAGCGATGGCGGAGGGGCAGCGGCCAGGGGACAAGGTGTCGCGGAGGCGGGGAGATGCACTCGGAATTAGAGACGGGAGAAGTTTCCAGGACAGAAACTGTCACGTTGTGAGGAAAGATCGAGGAGGGACAAAAAATGATGATGATTTAGGGGCAAAACATGAAATAAAGCACGTCCAAAATCCAGCCCTCACAGTGAGAGGACACGTGACTAAGTTGTATAAGAATAGATGAGATTTTTGCTAAAAGAATGCTGGCTAGAAACGCTGAAGACCTATCATGTGACATAAAGAGCCGACCTGCTCTACGCGGCCCTAGCAAACAGGACTTGGGTGGGTGACCGGGGGGGACGGGAGCTGCCAGCCCTCTCTGGGACGTGCCTCTCACTGTGTCAGTAACGGCGGGACGTAAGCTCTGGAGCAGGACCATGTGCCATTTGCTACTGAATCCACTGAACGCAGCTTAGAACAAAGCAGCCACAGAGCCAACAGCGGCTGACAGGATCAGCCTCCTGCATTTCCGCTCACCGGCCTGAATTCTTCCCGGATCGTCTGCCCTGTCAGGAGCTTTGTCCAGCAGGCCGAGCTGCCGGAGAGGAGGCGAGGCTGCAGGAAGTTGAGAGAGAGTTCGAGCACTAGGGGGAAAGGCTGGGACAGATGAGCTCAGGGTCTCCTGGACCCTAATATTTGATAATTTTTATGAAAAAAGACTAAAATGTAGCAAATAAAATAAAAACAATTTCACATAAAACCAGAGAAGGACCCCAAATATAAAACTAGGCGACTCAGCAAACCAAGGTGTTAATTAAGCTCCCTGCGCACACACGCATGTTATATGAGAATATCTTGTTTACCGGAGTATTACATCTCAATCTAGACTTTAACTCCACTGACTTCAACAACTGTTTGCTGAGCACGTGCCAGGTGCCTGGTCCTGAGCTCTGCGCTGGGGCCACAGAAATGAGAAGGCACAGCGGGGCGCACTGAGAACAGAGTCTGGCTGAGGACAGAGACGAGCAGACGAGAAAGCCACCAGGCCAGCCGCCCGGGCCGACTCCGCCCGGGCTCAGAGGCCTTGGCGCCTGAGAAGTCCCCGTGGGTGCCCTCCAGGGCGCTGGGAGCTGCGGCGGTTTGTCATCTGACAGTGCCTGCCACAGAGGACGAGCCACAAGAAGGCAGGCAGCGTGGCTATGCCCGTGGAGGCAGGGCTGACTAGGGAGGGCTCCTGCAGGAGGTAGCGGCTGACCTGGGGCCTAAAGACTGAACTGAACAGGCCCGGCAGGAGTCAAGGGCATCTCTGAGACAGAAGACGGCACGTGGAAGGCGGCGAGCTGCGCTGGGAGGACCGGAAGCGGTCGGGTGGGCTGCAGGTGGATGCAGGGGCCGTGTGAGCTGACTCGAGACGACGCACGGGTTGCATGCCTGCGGCTCTCGTGGGCCACGCCACGTCAATTAGAAGTTAGGACAGAGAGGTGTGAGCGTAATTTGAAGTTTGCTAAGATTTTAAGATACAGTCTACTTAAGACTCTAGGAAGGCATAAGTAAACGCAACCCTACGCAAAAAGGTAATCCTGCTCGCCCCAGAACTAGGTCAGCCTCGGACGCACTGATAAGGGGCCCCGGGATGCCGCCCACGCCCGGCCCGCTCTTCCCCGACTCCCACCTGAGCTGGGCTTTGAGCTCGGTGAACCGGGGCCGCCTGCTGGGGTCGTAGGCCCAGCACTTCGTCATGAGGCTGTAGAGCGTCGGAGGGCAGTTTGGAGGCATCGGCAGCCGTTCCCCATTCTCGATCCGGCCGATCACGTCGTTGTTCTTCACGCCCTGGAAAGGCTTCACGCCGTGCATCAGGATCTCCCACATGCACACGCCTGGGGAACGGTGAACACAGACAGCGCGCTTAGCGGGGGCAGCCGCCGTGGGCCTCGGGGCAATCGGCTGCGTAGCGCAGCGTGCGAGGACCTCTTGCGAAATGCGAACGGCAACACTAATCTACCACCGTGTGACTACTGAAATACGAACTTATCAGAGGAAAAACCGTCATTTTTCGAAAGGTTTACTTCTCTAAAAATCCTGTGTCAGAAAATGGCCCAGCAGCTCTAGGGGCCCTTCCTGGCTTGATGGACCGGTTCACAACGAGCAGGAGGAATCCCAGACTGAGCGCCATCTCTGTCCCGCCTGCTCACGACCACAGCAGCTGGCCTGAGGTCCACCGAAGACGATCCCAAAACATAAGCCGTACACTTCCAGAACGCTCAGGTCCCTTTAAAGTTGCCTTTTCTGAGCTGGCTGGTCCAGACCCAGGGGACACACTGGCATCACCACCTGGCTCAGCCACTCATCAGTCATCACGTTTCCCACAGGAACGTTTGGGACTTCTCACCCACAAAGTCCACAACCAACCTCAAAAAAGTTTACCTGCACCATTTAACCTAACGACAAGGGAACCGCAACAGCGCCGGCAGCCACGGGGGTGGCTTTCTCCTGGCGGCGTCTAACCCCCTCGGCACTTTGGCCCCGCCGGAGACCTTGCTGCCCGAACATGCCACAAATGCGCCTTTGCTCATGTTCACGCCTCTAACTTTATGCCTTTTGATTTTCCTCTTCACACAGTCTCCTCTTTTTAGGGCCGTCTGGGGGCGCCTGCGTGCGTCTCCTGACCCTCCTGGGGCGACCCCACCTCTCCTGCGTCGTAAGTGTGCATGCACCCTGAGAGCAGCTGCAGCTTTCCTCCCGCATCCTCAGCCCCAAAACGGTACGCGCCTCCACAGAGGCGAGGCGCACACTCACGTGCAATGGAATCAGAGCCCAGAGTGCGATCATCCCCACGTGGACAGTGCACGACAGAAAGAACGCCTTAGTCCTGCTTTGCTCACCAGAAGTCATGCCGTTATCAGAGCATACCAGGTCTCAGTTTGTGCGATCTCGGTGTATCTCCGGCACTCTTGAGTGGACAGGTGTAGTCCTTAATCCTCACGCCTTATATTTTTTTAAGTACTATATTTATCAACCTTAAGATGCTACCATTACATAAGATACACCATTCTTTTATATGACCAAAGGGGGGAATGCTGCCACCTAAATTGTGACAGAACCCTTTGTTACCTCTTAGAATTATTTTATTCTTACCAAAGAGCTCTCTTAACTCATCCAGAGAAGAAATTAATAGCAGTAGGAACAAAACAGACCAAGTCTTCAAGGCCGCCACATAAAACATGCCCCCAATTAACACCAAAGGTGAAATGCCACGGATTTGCAACACATCCCAGCATCAGAAATGTTAAAATGTAGAAAAACAGGCATCTCAGAATCTCTGAAATCTGGAATTTCTTTAAAAGAATAAGAAAATTGCTCTCTGGGTCACACAGCTAACGAGTGAGGTCTTGGGAACTGAGGCCACATCAGGTGGCGTCCGGAGCCTTTTCTGCCACATCACACTACTTCCTGTTCCACTGAAGACTTCTTTCCTGTTTCTGGTATTAATGAAGGTACCAACACTAGTTACTAAAGATGAACAGCAAGTAAACAGAAGAAAGAATAAGAACAGAGACTTGATGTGTATAAAGTTGTTTTTATTTCTAGGAAAAAGGTATGTAAACCCACTACCACTCGGAAGCAGTTTAAAATTTGACGGAATATACGCACGAGACTATTCACAGGACCGACGTAAGCGTTACGACAGAGAGAGAAAGTGCAGAAACGCACGGGAAGGGAGTTGTTATGTCTGGCTTCGCGGCAATGGGACATTTCAGGTGATCTTGAAGGTGTGGCAGAGAGAACGCCAGCCGGAGGAGAGAGTTTACGGACAGGTGCTCCTGGCAGGAAGGCGGGTGGGGGAGGGCACAGCATCCATGTTATAAAGCATCAGTAATGTTAAAACGCAGATAAAGTAGTTGAAGAAAGTGCACAGCGGATGAGAGCCACACGTCTGCACTCGTCGGAAGGAGCTGCAATGACTCACGGAGCAGAGGACGACGACGGTGACCGACTTGGAGCAAGCGGGACGGGGCAGACTAGACATCAAAGGTAAAGCCACAGAAGATGAAGGGGCAAACTTTCGAGGCCCGAGACAGAGAGCGAGGTCAGAGCCCAGACAAAGGGCTGAGGTGCGACTTCGGACAGCCCGGGTTTGGGGGGTCACAGAACCGGGCAGACAGGTTGACTACGTAAAGCCGTTCGCGCAAAAAGAACAGGCGAGATGGGAAAAGGAATCGGGAAGGAAGGTGTCTCTCTCTCCGCGAGGGGAGAAGGGAGGCAGACACACAACAGGGAGGAGCCACGGAAGAGGACGCAGAACAGAGGGACGCCGCGGAAGCCGCGCCCGGAAGCCAGCGCACGTGTGAGCGCCGCGACCGTCCCGCGAAGCCAAGAGGCGACTGGCGAAGGCGACGGGCGGGCGCGGGAAGGCGAACCAGCCCACACACTCCGCAGAGAAAGGACGCTCGGGTGTTCTGTAGGATGTGTGCAAGATGGAAAAACACAAAACTTCAGAATACTCACCAAACATCCACACATCACTAGCTGAGGTAAAACGTCGAAAATTGATTGACTCTGGAGCCATCCATTTAATAGGCAATTTTCCTTTGGAAGCTAGAAGATTAATTTTAGAAAGTGAATTTTCCTTGTGATCTGCTGAAGAATCTAACAGCTAGAACTAGCTGAGATTTTTTTTTAGTAACAAAATATAAGCTTTAAATATTTGACCCCTGGGGCTTTCCGCTTCTTTAGGAGAAGTATTTCTCCTTTCCTCGATATCCAGAGGCCGTCTGGGGGAGAGTGGTCACGCTGGGGCAGGGACAGAAAACACTGCCGTCCTCGTCTCTCTGGAGAAAGGCGGGGCGCAGGGAGGAGAGCGCGCCCCATCCGCCGGAGGAATCGGCCTGCAGCTCGGTTACCGGCTTGGCGGTTTCGCAGGCCGGACGCTAATGCACGGGCCGGATGCCGCGCTTTGGGGCTGGCCCGCTAGGACACAGTCCGTTCCCCTGCTCAAATGCCGAGCACTGAAGCCTGGGGACACATGGACGTGCACACGCATCTCACGGAGGTTGTCTTCAGTCCACAACGACCTCTCCTGGCAGCTACTCTTCTCTTAGAAATGAGGCACAAGTGTGTTAAGTGACCTGCCCAAGGCCACCGCACCAGCAGGTGCCAGGAGGGAGGACACCTAAACCTGGCCAGCTGTCCCAGAGCCAGAGGTGCTTACATTGTGCTGATGGGCCGCCCGTCTCCCTCCTCCAGCTGGGAGGAACATACTTCTCATTGCCCTGCACGTCCACACGTGACCACGAAAGCATCGCGAGTACTGATTTGGGGTGTGACACATGTTAGTGCAGAGGCGAACGTGCAAACACAGAACCCACAAATCACAAGGGCTGACTGTACCTTCACCAGTATGTGAAGACCGGGGGTGGCGGGGGTGGGGGGAGCAACGGAATGGAAAAGAATACTCCTTAGGAAGGCCTGGCGCAGGCCCTCCAGGGGCCCAAATCCTCCCCTGGTGCTGCAAAGGGAACGACTCATAGCCTCGCTAGACACTCCTCTGCCTGTCGGGGGACAGGAGGACTTCCCGGGATGGGACGCCTTTCCTCCAGGAATTCTAGTTCCAGAAGGTAGGAGCAGTGTCTTGGGTGTGACGGAGATTCTGAATACGTGCCAAGTGCCCTGGAAGCAGAGGGAAACTGTGACCAAGAGCCTGTCAGGGCAGCCTGGGGGAGGGGACAAAGAGGAACAGGGGACACCAAGGCAGGGGAACGAGGCCCAGCCCAGCGGGCTGGAGCAGGGGCCCTGCCCCCTGTCAAGGGTCTGGACTTCCTTCCGCAGGCAGAGGGGGCCTCTGGAGGCTTTCATCTGGGGACAGTGACATTTGTCCTGTTTACTTTTCTCCATTTAACTTCAAGCACTTTCATGACAAACTGAGGTCGAATCCTGTTTGATTCCTTCAAAACTATCCTACGACTGTGCCCAGAACTGAAGGCTCCCAAACCTTTAGGGTTATTCTCCCGAAGCCCAATGGACCCAAGCTCGCTACCTTTCCAAGATGACAATGTAAGTGTGTGTTTGTCCCTGTAAATGCTAAGTGACGTGTGGCCTCGGCCACCCCACTGTTTGGAGTTTAGCTTTGTGCTGGAATTCCAAGACTTGGACTAGTTAGGATTTGAGCTGGACGTGAACTATTTTAAAACAGTGGACAGCTGACTTGGCCGTTTTCTTAAGTGACTTAAATAACCAAACTGAATAAATAACCAAATAACTTTCTTTTCACATAACAAAGGATCACTGCTAAAATTGCTTCAGGTTGCAGTATGCAGAAAGCTTATGGAAAGAGAACAGTCCCGAGCTAAAGCATAAAATAGAGAAGTCAAACAAACTGAGCAAGAAACTGGTCTTTGTAAAATGGCAGTAATAATGAGAATGCATACTAACAGCATGGTATGGATTCATACTGCGAGTCTTAGCTAAAGTGCTAGGAATGTGGAAACTTATTAAAACACGTGTCGAATAATAATTTGAAGAAGCAATTCGATCTGATTCCAAGATTAGCAAAATTAAAGAAAAATCACAGGAACTAGACGTCATGGACCAGTCTCTGGAGTTAGGTGGCTGCAGATATGTGAGGCGGGCGCCTTTCACCAGACTGGCACACACAACTCTGCCTGCTGCGAGGTGTCTAACCACGTCCGCCAGCTGAAGGACACCTGGGCTGCTTCTAATTTTTGGCTACTAGAAATCAGCTAGAACATTTAAATACAGGCTTCGTGTGAACTTAGCATCATTTTCAGTTCTCCAGAGAAAGGCCCAGGAGCATCAGGGGGCTGTAGTGCTGTTGCATGTTTGGTTTTTTAAGAATCGGCAAAACTCTTTTCCAGAGGGGCTGTCCCGTTTCACATCCTCACCATCGACTTACGAGTGATTCATTCTCTCCGCATCTTGGCCAGCACTGGGGATTAGCACTGTTCTCTATTTTAGCCACTCTGATGAGTGTGCAATGGCGTCTCACTGCAGCCTAGACTTGCGTCGCCCTCACGGACCACGCGCTTACTCGCCAACCATGCGTCTTCAGTAAAATCTCTCCTCGTACCTTCTGCCCATTTCCTGTCTTGTTGTTTTAACTCTTGAATGTTAAAAGTTATTTCTACATTCTAGATACTAGATACTAGTTCCTGTTGGATAGATATGAGGTTGGCAAAGATTTTCTCCCACTCTGTAGCTTGTCTTTTCATCTTTTTAACAGGGTCTTTTGCACGACAAAAACTTTTAATTTTGATGAGGCTGAATCTATCAATTTTTTCCTCTTATTGATCATACTTTTGGTGTCGAGTCTAAGGACTCTTCGCCTAGCCCTAGATATCAAAGATGTACTCCTATGTCTTTTCCCAGAAGTCCTACATTTTGTAACTGAGTGTGATCCATCTCGAGTTGGTGTGGAGTGGGGTTCGGGCTGCGGTCCAGTTACTGCGAGTGGATTACCAACACTCCAGCACCGCACCGTCTGCTGAAAAGCCCGGCCTTCCTCCACCGAGCTGACTTTACACCTGCCAACAATCAGCTGAGCATGTGTCTTAAAAACATCTTAAGAAATAAAAATCATTAACGACCCTGAGTCTGCTTCTTATTATTAGTGATTTCTTACCTTTGTAGTAGGTACTGTCTTCCATATAGCGGGACAATCCAAAGTCTCCTAATTTCACACAATCATTTGAGGACACCAGAACATTCCGAGCAGCAATGTCCCTGATCAGGAAGAATTTGGGACAATAAATTTTAACACAAGGCAAATAAATCACAAACTCATTCACATTATATGAAGACATATAGGTACTTTGAAAGACGAGAAATTTATCATATACTCCAAAATTGGATACTTTTATTATTTTACTTCAAATGTATTCCTTATGGCAGATATTTAGTCATTAACAGGATAATCAGCATTTTGAATGATGGCAAAGTTTATCATCAAATAATGAAATCGTCATTACTTTTCCCACAACCAACCTCACTACTGACAGACAGGGATACACAACCACGGTCTGTAACCGTGCTGTTCCCAAGAGACATCATTAAATAGAGTAAAAGTCACCTTCTGAACACCTGTAAGTACGTCTGCCGATGTGGTCTGTGCTAACGCTGGATAACAAAACTCGACACAAACCAGGCCAACGGACTGTAAGGGCTTTTACTTCCATTCACACTAGAGGCCAAGTTACAATCGAAAATTCCAAAGAATGCCCTTAGATGTCACCTGTGACACTACGGTGTCCTTCGAAGGCCTGGGACAATCTGTTTCAGGACCATAGTCCACTGCTCTAGTGCCGCGTACCGGCTCCCAGTAGTATTTGTGGAAGGAATAACTGATCTGAGAGCAACGAGATATTTCCAACTCCTCGTGAAGACAGACCCTTTAGACGCATGTGTCAACATGCCACGACACTTCACTCGGCTGGGACACACGCAGCGCGACACGCCGGCACCGTGTACGATCGAGCCAAGCGGTACAAAGGGCCTCCCCCCATTTCTCCACTGCGTGCTACGAAGGCGGCGGAGCGGTGGGACGCCTGGACCCACCTGTGCACGAATCTTTTGCTTTCCAGGTAGGCGAGGGCCGTGCCCAGCTGGTAAGCGTACAGCACCAGCGACGCCAGGCCCAGGCTGTGCTTCCTGACCTGCAGGAACGACCGCAGCTTCGGGGCAGCAGCCGAGAGGAAAAGGAAAAAGGATTAGTGACAGGGACTCAAAATCAGCGCAAAGGAGCCACAGTCAACAACGATGCCGCCTATTTCCTAATGCGGTTTTCATAAGCAGGGCCTCGGTTCTCCCCTAATGACAGCAATGACAGAAACCATAACGAATGAAGCATACTAGCTCAGAAATTATGGTTAGTCGTTCTTTATTTGGAATCCCTTTTTAAAATTGGATTCTTCATGACTGTAGACAAATTTCTGGGGGAAAAAAAAATACAGAAAGATGCTTCCAGGGAATGAACAAAAAGCATACTATAAAATACTGCTAAATAATAATAGTTGGAGAACAGAAACATCTAGTTACCATTCAAAGAAGCCCAACACGCAAGCACGGCCAGCTCGCCCCGCTCCATACCTCACCAGGTCCCAGGCAGATCTGAGGACAGGTGACGAGGAGGGAGGAGAGGCAGGAAGCATTCTCCCTCCCACCCCCGTGGGCTTTCGGGGACAGGAAGACAAAATGGTCACGTGTTGGGTACTTAGCCCACCACCCATGATTAATTCAGCTAAATGGTAACAGAGCAAAGAAAGGCAGAGGAATTTAACACTCCAAAAAAAAAAAAAGAGAAACATTTAGCAAGTTTTTTAACCCAGAAGAATTAGCAAATTCTTCAAAATCAAAAGCAGAAAAAGTGTAAAAATGAGGTAAATACTCCATCGTATCCGGAAAGGTGGTGCAGAGGAGGACGAGACGCTGGGGAGCCTGAAGCTCCCTCCTCCCTCTGGAGACTTTGTCACCACACGGGGAGGAGGGCTCGAGGGCCACTGGGCAGGGCCCTTCGGGGGGGAGAGCTGAGGCCGCCATGAAGGGGACCGAAGACCCAAACTTCGCTTTGGCTCCTGGTAACGGGCAACCCCAATACTCATGAACAGCCAATCCGTGTCTGGTACCTTTTAAAAGGACGGACCGTGTGTCCTACTCTAGAAGGTTAAGCGACTGAGTTTCAGTACCAGAACATTAAGTTTAGGTATCTGAAAAATCCACTTGTGCTTATCCCCAAGCTGGCCAGCCACAGGGCCACCTGTGGCCTGCAGATGATAAGTAGGTGCTGGGCCCAGGCCACCGCCCAGGGTCTGACTCAGCAGGGCTGGGGCGGGGCGCAAGGATTTGCATTTCTACCGGGTTTCCAGGTGATTAAAGAGTTAGTTTCTGTACTCTGGAGAAGGTCGGATGAGGAGAGCTGTTCACACTCTTACTCACATTTTAAAGAGAAACTGTGACTAATGTTAGTCGGTCTAAGCCTCTGCCAGGTGAATTCTCTAGAAGATTAAGGAACTGTGCAGATTTACCTAAATTCTGCATTAATTTACCCAAACCCCATTAACATTGCTTCTTTCATCCTCGAATCACTGGGCTAGTTCCTCAGGCAACGGCATCGGCATCGGCATCGGAGGGCAGGCAGCAGCACCTGGTGGCCTGCAGCTTGCAGTCCTGACACCTTCGGCTGAGGGACTCAATGATGAAGGCATGATACTCATGCTCTCTGAATCAAAACCCCGAGGCTCTGTGCGCATCCTGGACTTCCTTTCCTTAAATGGGGGACACCCACAGCGAGCGCAGACCGAGTGACTGCTCAGCATGAGACGGCCTGCACTGGCGGCCGGCCCGCGCGGGGCAGGCCCGAGCACGTGGTACCTCTCCGAGTGTGCACAGCTCCATGATGATCCAGACGGGGTTCTCCGTGATGACTCCGATCAGCTTCACGATGTGAGGGTGGTCGAACTGGCGCATCGTCACTGGGGGGACAGTGTCCACAGTTACTCCCCAGCAGGGTGCTGGGCGGTGACGGCTGGTGCCGTCTGTGTTTTCTCGGCCTGAACGCTCTACGGAAATAAACTAGCTGGGACAGAAGTCACTGCCGGGCCGGGCCTTGGACTTAGGCCAGAGACACAGGAGCGGGATTAAGCATACACGTAGACCTAACTGATGAAATTACAATATGATTTCCTCTCCGACTTATTAACTTATCAGACTGCCACGTGGTGAATACTTATGGGAACAGAGTAGAAGGTAGTCATTTGAGGCACAAGGAATGAAGGACACCGAGATTCATTCGCACAACCAGAGTCTACCGAGAGCCTCTTACAGGTTAAGCCCCGTGCCGGACACTGGGTCTGAACAGTGAGCAAAACAGACAGGATCCTTGACCCCATGGAACTTAAGTTCTAGTGGGAGGGAGAGACAATAATAGTTTTGGAGCAGTGCATATTTAACTATGAATACTTAAGGAAGGGAGGGACATGGGCCTGTGACAAAGCTTTCTGAGGAGAGAGGATTTATGTGGTCAGAGGGGAAGGGACAGCCATGCAGAGGAGGAAGGGCATGCCAGCCTGAGGGCAGGTGGGAAAGAGCTGAGGGCTCCGGACAGACAGGAGCCCGCCCACGCTCCACAGAGACCTAGTCACACGGGACCCTCCCCAGGGGCTCCTCATGGGAGGTGTGAGCCGGAGTCCTGGAGCGGGAGGCTGCGGCGGGAGGAGGGGACTGTCACGTGGTCCTTGCTTCCTCCCTGATCTGTGAGCGCCGTCAGGGGCTGGTGGCACCTGGGCGAGGACCATCTCTACGAGTGCCCAGTTCCGGCATGAAGCTTAATGGTACAAGGCACCGAAGGATAAAGGGGCAGACGGCAAGTCAATCTACCTTTACACCCCAAACCCCAGGGCTTACCTGGAAAAATCTGTAGGTAGATATTGGCCTCTACGAACACAGGTATTAATTTACAAGGCAAGAAAAATGTAGTTATCTCATAAAAGCCAAAATATTCTTTTTCTTCCTCAGAGACAGTTTGGATTTCACTGATGGAAAGTCAAATGGAGTTAGTTCCACAGACATTTCTAGAAACTTACAGGCTTCTTGAAGGAATTTCTCTCTCACGCTGTCCGAAGTACAGTTTTTACATGTTTTAATTGCAACCGCCAAAGCTGGATTCTCCTGTGTTGGGGAAATCACAGAATCACACACACGCGCCAAAAGAGGTTCTCTGTACGACTCGGTGGCACACTCACGACAGGCTGTTTGTTTTGCAACTATGTGGCTCTGGACCAGACAGAACCAGAACTGTAAAACCTTAAGAACGAGAGGAGCACTTCAGGTTCTCTGCGAAAACCCTCTGAAAACGGACATGTGTGTGAAATGCCGCCGGCCATTCATCTGCTACCGGCTCCACGTGCACTTTCTGCCGCGCCCCCAACGCTGTTCTAGGTGCTGGGGACACACTGTGGGCGCCCACAGCAACCCCTCCATCCACCGTGGCGGAGAACACGGGTCCAGACACGTCGGTCCGCGGCGGGGGGGAGGGGAGGGCACACGGGGCGGGGGCAGCGGGCCGGGGGCGGCTGTGCCAGGCGGACCTCCCTGAGGACTGCGGCGGAGGCGGGGCGCTAAGCTCAGAGGCAGCGACGTCCCCAGGGCCTCCCAGGCCCACAGGCAACGTGCTGGCCCGGGGTGGTGGGGGTGCAGTCACCGGCCTGCGGCTGGGCAGGACCTCTCCGCTGCGGCAAGCGAAACGGCTCCTGGGGGCGAGGGACGCAAGCAGATGTCGGGTTGGGGTCTGGGGCCAGACAAAGGGGACCACAGACGTGGAACATGGAAGCCCCGCTCTGGGCGTGCCAGGCTTGAGCTGAGCCGCCCGAGCCGCCCAGGTGAGTGGGTGGCAGCGCAGTGACTGCGGTTCAGGGGGAGTCGGGGCTGGACAGTCCGGAAGCGGCCAGGACATGGACGCACCCACCGAGAGCCCCGGACGAGGGGAAACCGGCTTAGGAGACGGAGGTCCCAGGAGGTCTCGGGAGGTCTCGGGCCGGCCCTCCGAGCGAGGTCCGGGAGGAGAGGGGAAACGTGGCGGCCACAGCTGCCCCGCAAGGTGGGGAAACCCCAGCAAACGCGCGTCCTGGGGGGCACGGAAGCCGGTCTTTTCCCAATAGTTCAAAACAGGGCGCCACAGGCCTGCGGGGACAGGCACCCCGCAAACCCGCACGGCGCCCACGAGCCGCTTCCTGCTCACCTCCTCACCTTACAGCGTCTTTGCCGGGACCCCCTGTTCCTTACGTCACACTGAGTGTTTTATACGGGGTGTCGCACTCCGCTGAGGCGGAGAGGCGAGGCAGACGGGAGGGAAGGCGCAGGGGGACAGCGAGTCTGAGCGCCGCTGTGCCCTCTTCCTCTCTGGCCAGGGTCCCCAGGGGGCGAGACCAAGCAGGGGAAGCCTGCAGCTCCCGGTGGGAGGGGACGGCGGGTGTCACTACCACACAGGTGTGAACAGCACTGAACACTGGTCCCCTGGGAGGGCTGTCTAATCTGTCTGTAGTTTGCTCAGCAGGAGCTGAACGTCTCTTTACGCAGCTTTATGTCAACTATCTCATGAGGCGTCCCAGGCACCTTCCTCTCGAGGACAGGGTGCAGAAGGACCAGGCTGCACATCTCAGAGTCAGCTGAGGCCGACAAGCTAAGTGGCTTGCCCGAGGCCGGCGTGCTGAGAAGTGGCGGGCCCTTCTGTGACAGGGTGCACTTGAAGAGCGACTGAGGGCAGTGCGTGGTGACGAACTGCAGGGAGTGGCAGCGGCGTGCTCCCACAGTGCCCACTACCCCCCAGCGTGGGCTGGATCTACTGCTTGTCACAGACTTGGCTTTAAAATGGCGCCCATGCCTTGAGTGCTGATGAAACTCGATTATGCTGAGTCTCCTCAGAAGTCGTTGCTCCGGAGCTATGGGTGGCTGTCCACATAAACTCCAGCCTCACGCGGAGGACACTGGCATCAGAGGGGACACGGGACAAGGTACTACTTCTGACCTGCTCAATGCTGGAACATCCCCGGGCTGACCCTCAGGCCAGCTGGTCTACGTCACCCCCTCTAGTGCCAAAGGACTCGGCGCCGCTACGCCGCCCTCCGGCTCCCGGCGCTAGTCCTCCCTTTGCCCAGCCCGCTGCGCCCGGCCTCGACGAGGCTGTGGCAGTGACTTTAAACTTGATATGACTGAAGCACAACGCCCGAGATCGCACTGTGATGGGTAATTTTATGTGTTACCTTGACTGGGCCACGGGGTGCCCAGATATTTGGTCAAACATCATTCTGGGTGTTTCTGGACGAACTTAACGTGCAAACTGACAGACTGAGTCAAGCCCATTCCTCTCCCTGAGGCGACGGGACTCATCTGGTCAGCTGAAGGCCTGAAGAGAACGGCTGGCCCTCCCGAGTAAGAGGGTATCCCGCCACCTGCGAGCTGGGACCCTAGCTTTCCCAGCCTGTAGTTGGGGTACACCGCTGGCTACGCCAGCCCGCAGGCCTTCAGACTCGGCCTGCAGCTCACCACCAGCGCTTCTGGGTCGCCGGCTCTCTTGGGGCTGTTGGACTCCGGAATCACGTGAGCCAATTCCTGGTAAATCTCTTTTTACACACACGCGCACACACATCCTTCAGCCCCCACTCCAGCCCCCACTGCTTCTGTTGCTCTGGAGAACGCTAACGAATACACCCCCAGGAAACCTGTTTCTTCCTTAGTCTCGTCCGTCTCAGTAAACAGCATTCGTACGGTTGCTCCAGGTAAACAACCTAGGGGCCATTCGACTCCTCCAGCGCCCTCATCTCCTCTAGATCCAACAATCCAGGAGCAAGACCCACGGTCCCCCCCTCAGAGCAGCGCCCTGGCCGCGCCTGCTGCCGCTGTGAGCTCGCCGCCGTCGCCCCCTCCCTCCCAAGCTCCTTCCCGAACAGCACGTCCGTGTGCCACTCCGCCGCCTGATCTCCACGGGGCAGCTCATGGCTCTGCTGAAAGCCCCGCACAGGTTTCTATTCCCAGCCTCCTTAGAGGAAAAGCCCAACCCTTCCCCACGGCCCGCAGACGGACCTGAACACTGGAGGAAAAGTCAGCTCCAAGGGTTTTTTCTGAAAACCTTAAAAGGAGCAGATTCGAACGTGTGTGGGTAACTGCTCAAGATATGGTTTTCAAAACCTTCTTTAAAATACAGCCAACGTTCAGGGGGAGAGAGACGTTCTTCAATGTCCAATAAAAATAGCGCTCTGGTGTCCACTCCATCTACTTAAAAGGTCTATGACTAGGTTCTGAATTAATAACAGCTAGTAGACATGTGATCAGCAGAAGTTCAAATAACACAAATAAGCCTGATGATAACGTTTCTTAATAAAGAAAAAAACATGTGCGAATGAGCCTTCGGATGAGCTTCACATTTACTGACACTGAAGAATTAACATCGTTAAAATGTCCATCCTACCCAAAGCAATCTATAGGTTCAATGTAATCCCTATCAAAATACCAATAGCATTTATTTTTCACAGAAGTAGAACGAATAATCCTAAAATTTATACGGAACCACAAAAGGCCCGCGGTAGCCACAGCAATCTTGAGGAAGAACAAAGTTGGAGGTATCACACTACTGGGTGTTAACCTATACTGCAAGGTTACAGTAATCAAAACAGCATGGCACTGACGTAAAAACAGACGCAGACCAATAGGACAGAACAGAGCCCAGAAATAAACCCACACCTATGTGCTCATTTAGTCTACGACAAAGGAAGCGAGAATGTTCAATGGGGTAAAGGTTGTCTCTTCAATAAACGGTGCTGGGAAAACTAGACAGGTATATGTGAGGAAGCAAAACTAGACCATTTTCTCACACTATATACAAGAGTAAACGCAAAATGGATTAAAGATTTAAATGTAAGACCTGAAACCATAAAACTCCTAGAAGAAAACACAGGCAGCGTCCTCTCTGACACTGCTCTTAGCAGCATTTTTTTGGATATATCTCCTCGGGCAAGGGACACGAAAGAAAAAATAAACAAATAGGACTACATCGAACTGAAAAGCTTTTGCATAGCAATGGAAGCCATCAACAAAACGAAAAGACAACCGACTCAATGAGGCAAGATATTGGCCAATGATATATCCAATAAGGGGTTAGCATCCAATCTACATCAAGAACTCATACAACTTAACACCAAAAACCAAACGAGACAATTGAAAAATGGGCAGAGGACCTGAATAGACATTTCTCCAAAGAGGACATACAGACGGCCAACAGACATACGAAAAGATGCTGAACATCACTAATCATCAGAGAAATGCAAATTAAGACCACAATGACATATCGCCATACGCCTGTCAGAACGACCATCGTCAATAAATCAACAAATGACAAGTGTTGGTGAGGATGAGGAGGAAAGGGAGCCCTGGGCACTGTTGGTGGAAATATAAAGGGGTGCAGCCCCTATGAAAAATAGTGTGGAGGTTCCCCCCAAAATTAAACATAGAACTACCTTATGATCCAGCAATTCCACTTCTGGGTATTTATCCAAAGAAAATCTAAACACTAATTTCAAAAGATACACGCACCCTTATGTTCACTGCCGCATTATTTATAATAGCCAAGATATGGAAGCGACCTAAGTGCCCCTCGACAGATGGCTGGATAAATAAGATGTAGATATATACCATGGAATATCACTCGGCCATAAAAAAGAATGGGATCTTACCATCTACAAGAACATGGATGGATTTGGAGGGTATTACGGTAAGTGAAATAAATCAGAGAAAGACGAACACCATAGGGTTTCACTTACATGTAGAAACTAAAGAACAAAATAAGTGAACAAAGAAAGCAGAAACAGACTCATAGATACAGAGAACAAACTGCAGGTTACCAGAGGGGGGGTTTGGGGGGTGAAAAAGGTGAAGGGATTAAGAGGTATAAACTGGTTGTTACAAAACAGTCACAGGGATGTAAAATACAGCAGAGGAAAAACAGCCAATAATGCTGTGAAAACTGTGTATAGTGTACCAGGTGCGGACTAGGCTAATCGGGGACCAGTTCTCAAACGTCTCAAGCTGACTGCAATGATGGTCGCACAGCTCAGTGAAAAGGCTAAAAAGCCACTGAATTTCATAAATGTCTAACCACTATGCTGTACACCTGAAACTAATATTGAACATCAACTAACTGAAAAATTAAAAAAATTTAAGAAGTGACTGAGATGAAGTCCACCAACGCTGCTTTTATCTGTGTGATCCCAGGACATCGGTGGGCTGTGGGGGACTTCAGAATGCTTACGGTCACGAACTTGAGAGATGGAAGGAGGCTCAGAGACCAGCAGGTTCAACTGAATCGTTTACAGTCAGGAAGCCTCACAGTCAGGTAGAGCCAGGTCTCTGCTCTACCTGAGTCTAAAGTTTAGATCTTTTGATTAAATTTAGATCCAGGACTGTTTCTACTCCACTTTCCTTCAAAGAGCAGAGTTAAGAGAATTAGGAAGATAAACAATACAGATATAATTGAAAGAGAAGCTAACAGCTGAAAATATATGATGATATGCTTTTCCGTAAGTTCAAGGGAAAAGGCTTTTATAACTGAACTTTAAAAAACAGAACCTCTGATGTGTTCAGCGAGCTACATGGTGGCAATCATCTCTTCCAGCTCTTGGGTCATGGAAGTAATGACTGATGAGTACAGCGCTAGTGCACACGCAGAGGCCGTGACAAGCTGAGATACGACGTTACTGGGGGGAAATGCCATTTGCAGTTTGCAAAGCAGGGGCACCCTACAGGTCAATCGTGAAAGTTTCTTGAGCTAGTAGACACTATTATTTTTAACTGTCGCTTAAAAATTAATGATCTAATAAAAAAGACACGATGATTACAGCTGGCGGTAAGTGGAAAAACGAGCACTGTTACGCACGGCTTCCCGGCATGTCAATGGCGCAGTCTCTTTAGAAAACGGTTCGGCAGCGCATCAGAAGTTCGACAGTTACGGTATGAGCCAGCAAGTCTACTCCTGAACATCCACGCGAGAGGGCTGGGACCGTGTAAACAAAACACTTGCACACGAACGTTCGCGGCATTCTTTGTAATAGCCAAAAAGTGGCAGCAACCCCAACGACCACCAACCGATGAACGGATAAACAAGGAGTGGTTTATCCGGAGAACAGAGCGTCACTGCCAACACAAAGAAACGAAGCACGGCCACACAACACAGCACGGACGGACTCTGAAGACAGTATGCTAACTGGAAAACACAGCCCCAGAAGGCCACGTAGCGTTTCACTCCACTTACACGAAACGTCCAGAATAGGCAAGTCTAGAGGAAAAGAAAGTAGACGGGTGTTTGCCAAGGGCTGGGGGAGGGTAAAATAGGAAGTAACTGCTAACGGGTTTCTTTCTGCGATAAAGAAAATGTTCTCAAACTGACTGCAATGATGGCTGCACAGCTCTGTGAAAACACTAAAAAACCACCGACCTGCACACACTAAGAGTGCATTTTATATTATGTGAATTATAGCTCGATAAAGCTATTACTAAAGAAATAATTTTTAATATTCACTGATCTCTTGGAGGGCAAGTTGAGGCAAGTTAATGTTCTTTTTTGGAGAATGCAGGTAAGCAGGGATACTGGCTACCTGCTGCTGACGCTGGTCATCTATCTGTCGATTCCATGCAATGGACAATCATCTATGGGATCTATTACTGATGACAGAGGCTGAAAGATTAAAATGAATAAAGGACCGGACCCAGCCCTCTAGGAGCTAATTCTGACATGTTTTGATTTTTGAAGATATCGAGTAAGTTGACATACATGAGCTTAAAAAAGAACACGGTAAATACCTCAAAGAACTAAGGACTTATAAAGACAGACGAAAAGCAATTTAAACTTAAACAGTCACGAGCAGTCCAGATATTCGGACTTACTGGGCTCATGTAAACGCCTTGGTGCACGTCTCCGAACTGGCCTTCTCCAATGCAGCGCCCAAGCTCTATTCTCTCTCTTTGAATCTCATAGTCCCTGGCTGCAAAACAGAATCCATACATCAAAAAACGCTTAGGAACAACATTCCGAACGTAGAAACATTTGACACATTTCATTTCATTATCATCCATGAGTAAAAATTTCATCAGTGACACATCTTTCTATGAAAATGCTTTAAACACAGTGGAATTCTCTTAAATAGCATTTTAAAAAAAGTTTATGTAACTATTATGGCACTGGTTGAACCGCCAAAACAATGAGTTCTATTAAAGGTAGATTGTTTAACTATTTTTAATGTCTGATTTAGTTTATATCTATATGATAGTTTTCTAAATAATTTCTCCAGATATTAAATTATAGGCTTAATTAATAAGTGCTATTAGTTCAGGTATTAATATGTGAAGGCTAAAAAGTTATTTAAAGCAATTATTTTATAAATAAAGTTTGTAAATATGGAAGCAACAAAAATTGTCATGAGTAACCGTATATTTTAAGTTTAAGAGTGTTCCACTCTATCATAACCCTATCTCGGTATTATTTATGAAGCTAAAAGAGTTTAAAGAGGTAGCTTCTGAAAACCAATTTCAAAAGGAGATGAATTGCAATCAGGTTGAACATATCACATAAATCATGAGTATTTTGTTTTTAGGAGCATCTGCCTCAAATTAATGGATTAAATGGCTGATTTATATAAAGCCAAGTATTTATAGACTGCTAAGGCACATGGAAAGAGAAAATCCACTAGGAACCTAGTAGCTTGATTCTTATCCAATTAACCTTACAGTACGGATTTTGATTTCTTCCCATCAGGAAAGTCATCCCGTAGCCCAACCTGCTATGTGCCATTAGTATAATCACCAATCGAATAAAACGATGGCCAAATATCTTAAAACATTCTCCCTGGTTTATCAAATTATAAATCATATAGAAAACCCAACCCAAATTTTAGATGGTTATTTCCTCTTTAAAATCACTTTAGCTAGTAGTTCCATTGATTTCACAGCATGAGTAAACCAATGAAAAATAGTATAAAATAAAAGTTAACAGAAAACTGAAACATCCCATATCATTCCACAGGTTGCAATTGCAAGCAAATGCAGTTATTTTAAAGGAGTCCTGTTACCTTCATCTATTCCATAGCTTTCTGTATTGCAATTAAGAGAGAAAAAAATTAAAGACCTTGCTTAGAAATAACTGAAAGCAATTAGGTTAACAACAATAAACTCGGAGAGTACATTTCAATAATGTTTACTTTGCTAAATATTGTAACCGCCAATATAATTTTAAACAAGACACGAGTAAAAACTAAATCTCCTCAATTTAATTCAATGTGACGTAAACAATACTTTACGTTTCTATCTCATAAATTCCTACATGATAACTTATTTTTGTGAGGTATGGATAAAAGTTAGCCATGCTGAACATTTACTACTCAACTCTGAATAATAAATACACAAATAAAAATTTAGCTTTTCTGCAGGATTGTAAAAATGACTAAATGGGTAACCAAAAATTTAAACTCAAATTTAAACATTTTTCCAAACGTCTGCAAGTCAAACCGTGCACACGAGTCACCGTGCTCGCCTCTGCTTCACGCCGCCCTGTGACACAGGAGCTCTTGGGAGGGGACCCAGGGGTCCGCCAGGATGCTGCACGCCTGAGCGGGGCGGGCTGCTTCTCTTTGTTTCGGTAACATCTTCCTCAGTGTGTACTGAGGAAGTAAATCTAAATTCAAGCACCTTAAAATATTTACTCAACAGGGCACAGCACCCCACCGTTTATGTCACGAACACGTCAAGCTCTACTGAGACCTGGGCATCCGGTGCCGAGTTACCGAGGCCGCCAGGCTGCGAGGTGGAGTCAGAACTGGGCCTCTTTAAGAGGCAGGTTTACAAATTTTTTCTGTGAATGAAATTTCGAGGGAGTCTCCAATTCAAGATTCGGGACTACACGCTCCAGCGCAGGACCTGGGGCTTCCAGACTGTCCCCAACCGAGAAGCAGTGCCGCAGGGAGAAGGGGCGTGCTGGCATTCTGGGCGGCGGGAGGTCGTGGGGGGCCCAGGTGGCAAGGGGGTGGTGGGGGTCCCAGGCGTTGGGGAGGTCATGGGGGGTCCCGGGCGGTGGGAAGGTCACGGGGAGCTCTATGCCCCCGTACTGCCCACTGGAGCCGCCCGGCCCCTCCGTGAGCAGCCAGTCGAGGGGAAAGTCCACCCGGTACATATTCAAAACTGGATACGGGAGTTCATTTTAACTTTAATAATGCTCCTTTCCACAGAGAAAACAATACCCTAATCAATGAAGGTCGCACTACCACAGACCCAGAAAGCAAGCTGACCAAAGTCCTGTAACTAAACTAACTTACTACTGAGTTTTAGGCACTTAAAATACAGAATTCTGAAGGTTGAAAAGAATATTTCCGTTACGCACTCAATGAGGTATTAAAAATAGTTCTAAAAAGACAATAAATATGTAAAACTTTTAAATGCGAGATATTTAGAAGTTAAAACTGTCAAATCTGAACGACAGCGAAACCAGTGTACTTACTTGAGGGCATAGTGTAAGTATCTTCTTCATCTATAATCTCCGCATAATCGTCTGTTTCTGTACAAAAGGAAACAAATATGTTGGAAGACGTTACGTATTTGACCTGCTGGCTTTTAACGTAATTTGAAAGGCAAAACGATCTGCTTAAATTCCCTACTATGCTGTCATATTCTTAAAACACTTTTACTCAACTTTTGCTCACACACGAGTCATTTATGGAAATAAAAGTGACATCACGGTCCTATGGTAAAAGACACAGGCTTGTTTCTCAGAGCAAACAGCGCTAACACAGAAGGCCCTTGTGGAAGACAGAAAGCAACGACTACGTGGGTGACTGACAGCCACCCGTCTGCACTGGCTGCTCGCCTCTGCCTCGACCACACCGACACAGGTTGACACGCACGCCACCGTCTGCGGGGAGGTCTCCAAACACGACCGGTATCTCAAAAACACGGTATATCTGGCATTATTCCTGAGACTCTACAGCATCGTCTAAATGCTCTCCTTTGGAAAACGAAAATGGCAGCCCAATTTTTGAGGAGATTAACTGGGCTATTCTATTTCACTTGTTCAGGGCGAAAGCAACCCAGGAATTTATCTCGTTAAATTCTTCACTCAGGTGTTTGAAGAGCGTACGTTAATGTCAACAGGGTAAAAGAGCCACCAAGAAGAAAACGAGAGAACAGTGAGTTCTCTCCTGAGACAAGGAAGGCGTCCCAGGGTTTCCGCGTGTCCCTTTCAGTGACACAGCAACCTCACAACTGCCACCGCGACGCAAGGGGTCACTGCTGGCAAATCCCCGCCCTCTCCTCGCCTGCTTTCTTTTTGCGGTTTTATGGAGATATCACCGATACGTGACACTGTATGAGTTTAGGGTGACAACATACTGACGTGATACATGCACATGGTGCAAGCTGATCTGCACCGAAAGTTTAGTTAACGTCTGTCACTGATATTTTTTCAGTGGATGACATGGCTGTGTTCAAAGGGGTTCTCCCCTCCCTTTGAGACACACACGTATCTCAAAGGTGAAGCAGTATGACATTCGCCGCTAGGTACTCTAGGGGGAGGGGAGGGGCGCTGGGAGACCAAGGGAACAGGACCGTCCGTGAAACCTGTGATGGGTAGGTGGGGTGCGTTATCCCAGTTTCTCTGTCTATGCCTGAATTTCCCATAATAAAACGTTTGTTAAAAACCCACATCAATGGGAGAGAAACCCACGTGAAGAAAACCATCACTCACTTGAGTAACAATCACATGGAAAATCTGGGAAGAGGAACACCCTTGGGTGCTTGTGCAGAGGGCCTGGGCGCTGGGCAGGGGGTGTGGGGGAGGGAGGCGGGCCTGCCTGAGTCACCGCGTGGACAGAGGCCATTCTGAAAATTGCAGCCGGCAGCCACCGGAAACCCAGAGAAACCAAAAGCTAAAAGTTCTTTCTTCAGTGATGCCACTATTATTTCATTCGGATGTTAAAATTATACAAACCAAACAAAGAGACTAAATACGGTTTACAGACTCTAGGATTCAATCATCCCACGTATGGGTATGATAATGATTGAGATCAAATCTCAGAGCTCCTGGGAGAATTTGTTTCTTAATTTGTAGTCATCACTAAAATTTCAGCCGCCGGAATGTAAAGTTAATAAATCAATACTCTTTTAGGACATTTAGCAAGTAAAAGTATCCATAAGTACTATACGTGACAAGTAAATAATCTATATTATTCTTACATTTTTATAAATAATATTACGTACGGAATTAAAGAAAAAAATCGAACCAACCTCAGACCTTACATTCTTTATTCCTGTATTTCCCCCTATTATCCTGTCCTCATTGAACACCAAGAACAGTCGATTGTCACGTTCTAGGCCCACAGCTTTGCTTTCGTGTAAGATGGCTTAACAGATGCTGAGGGATGAAGTCTGGAGACGGAAGGGAGCCACTTGGCACACGTAAGAAACAGGACTAAGCAGGGCGGCATCTGCTCTCACAGGGGGCCAACGGGAGCCCCGCCGGGGGTCTGCGGACGTGCGCTGACCTTCACTCTCGACGGTCAGTAACTCAGCAGGCTCGGCTGCACACCACTCCCCTGGGGAGCTAGCAAGACGGAGGCCGCATCGCCACAAACAGATGCTCCCTTCCTGCCTTCTCTACAAAGCACAGGCCTTGGGACAGACAAGGCACTTGCTGACGCCGAGGTGGCCGGATTCCGGGATGAAAGCTGCCCAGACCTCCCTGGACCTCCCAGCCCTGCTTCCCCCCACCAGCCGCCCTATCGCTAGAATGGCTCAAGGATCTCTGACCAGCCTGCACCTGGCTCCTCGCTTAAGGAGATGCTAGGGACCACGCAACTCCATAGGCACCAAAGTGTCACAGGGCCATGGGGGAGGGTCACTGTCCCCATTCTTAAGCCTTGTCAGGGAACACGGTATCTGCCGCCTGGATGGAGAAGGTACAATACTGCCCGACAGCAAAGCGGGGACGTCTCACGGAGGGCTTACCAGCCGCCTGCTCCTGCTGGCTCAGAGCCATTTCTAGTTTTAGCCAGAGTGTCACCTGTTCAGTGTTGCCCTCCTCAAACTAATTTGCCCCCCACACCCATGACTCTTAATCACGTTGCCTGTTTTATTTTCCTGGGTATCTTTCACGACCATCTGACAGTCCCTGGTTCCTTGTCAGCCACTTGTCCCCATGGGAGCGGAGCCCTGTGTGCCTGGCACGGAGTGGGTGCTCCGTAAACACCTGCTAAACTAGAGAATGAACGCATTGTGAGTGGACGCGTCCCTGTCGACGTGGGAAAGAACAGCCGAGGAGCGAAGGGCAGAGCTGTGGCACTCGGGACGAGGCGCAGGACCACACGCGTGGGGGTCGCCTGCCTGACCCCGAGAAACCCCTGCACCTGTCTCTGCCTCAGCTGCGCCCTCATGTGTCAAATGGGAGTGCATCCCTGGGGGGTGGCTGTGAGGATTCGGGGAGATGCTGTGAGTTGAGGGTGGCCCTGCAGAGTGCATGAGGTTTTGCTTCTGGGGGGACCTGGCGCTGGGGGCGCTGGGCTCCCCGCCTGCTGAGAGGCTCGGCCTTCCCGTCTGTCTGACCATGATGGCTGCTGGGACTGCCTCCTTCCACAAAACCCTCAGCGGAGATACCAACTTCTGAAATACTGAGGCACTAGAAATAAAAAAGCTAGTGTGCATCAGGCTAGCACACGAACCTGAGCTGGGAAAAATCAAGTCCGTACCCCTCAGTAATTCACAGTCACCAGAAAGAGCCTGTAATCTTCTTCCTTTGATGCTATGTGAATTCTATATGAAACCTTTGGGGATTATCCAGGCTATCTGGGAAATACTCGTAATGACACCTGGCGTGTAGACGTGTGCAGCAGGGGTCATGTGAACGGAGACGTCGGAGCTCGTATCCTTCCTGAGCTGGTTCTCACGGAGCGGGGTCAATACTGCTGAGGGCGCGCGGACGCACTGAAGTCCCACTGGAACCGCCGAAGGTGTTTGCGAATGGCAATACTGGCCATATTTCTCCAAGAATTCTCGATATTGACTTGGTTCTATTCTCTATTTTAATTTCTTGGCTTTTAGGATTACGGGACAGTATGACACAGATAGGAGAGGTGTTTTTACATACTCACAGGCCTCTGAAAACTTGGAGCCCAGCCTGAAACAGCCTGGGCCTCCCAAATAATCGTGATCAAAGAAAAACAAGAACAGGAGACAGGTTCACAGATCTGCACCCTCCACTTAGTACTGATGATGGCAGCGAGCATTCTCGAGAGCTTACCATACGCAGACCCGGCTGTAAACAATGACATACAGTGTCATTTAACCCTTGAAAAAAATCCTACGAGGTGGTACTGTGATCATCATCCCTGTTTCACAGGCAGGAAACTGAGGCGCCCGGGGGATATGTAAGTTTCTCGAGGTCCCGAAGCCACTCCCTGGGGGCTGGTATCGGAACAACACTCCAGCGCACAGCCGCCCTCACGCTGATGAGCGCGTCTCCTCGCGAGACGTGAACGTCCCCCTGGAGTCACTCCGGGGACCCCCACTCCACGGGCAGAGCCTGCTCCGCGGCTGCTCACGGGGAGGCCCATCTGGGCCTGTGGACTCGGGAGACAGGCTTGGGATCCCTGGCCCATGAGTTAAATATTTCAAAATAAACATTAAAAGAACATGGAGACTTCTAAAACCTTGGACGACATTATAATATGAAAGGCCTGGCATCACAGCGTGTGGTGACAGGGAGACACAGACAAAGGACAGGTACTGACAGCTCGGAAATTAAGAAAGTACTGAGTTCCCGTCTTAAAGCAAGGTGGAAAGATACACGGTAGGGTCGCTGCCGGAAACACCTGCACGCAGAACGAGCCTGAGGCTTCTGGGGTCGCTGGGAAGGGGGTCGGTCTGTAGGCTCGGAGGGGGCCTCCATGGACGAGGAACAGCATCGCTGGGCTGTGAATAAACAGAGCCCCACGGAAACTTCCAGGCTCAAAAACGTGTGGGTGCTGACACCCTGCTGAGCTTCCCAGGGCAGAGGCTGCAGACAAGGTGACTGTCCCGTGTCTCCTTTGCCTGCCTGGAAGGAAACGGTGACCCTTCTCCCCTGGCGGCACTGGTGTTGGACACCTGCACCTCTGCCAGCTGGTTCCCCGACGGGGGAGGGTCTGCTCTGGCCTCGCTCTCCGACCTGAGCTGGCTGCACGACCCCGCCCGGGGGCGGCGAACTTCTCCTGCAGTGAGCAGTTTGGACCTGGCTGGTCGCACAGTCTCGGATGCAACCACTCGGCTCTGCTGTCCCCGCTCCAGTGGGTGAGAAAGAGCCACAGCGACTCGGCAGCAAGGCAGCGTGGCTGTCCCCACAGAACTTCACTCGGGGGTGCTGAGATGTGCGCTTCGCGTAGCTGACGCCACAGATACTATTGATTTCCCAACCATCGCGAAATGCAGCGCTCATTCTCAGCTCAAGGGCCAACACAAAAGCAGGAGGTGGCGCACGCGTCTGGCCCGTGGACCCCGGGCGGCGGGCCGCTGGCCCACACCTGTGATGGGATGCTTAAGGCTCGGCTTACTCGCCTGTCAGATGGGAACAACAGCGCTCAGGGGCCCTGTACCGGGAGATGCAAATGTGGGGGAAAAGGCATGAAAGTGCTTCGTTTCATCCACAATTGGTGACAACCGACGACGTGCAGCCACTTCTCTAGCTCTCAGGCTGTTGCAGCAATCCCCCCAACGCCCCGGAGACCTTTCACAGCCGAGGACGCAGGACACGAGGCAATCTGCTCACGATGACTCAGCGAGTGGGCTGGAGCCAGGACGGCGCGGGGGGCGGGGGGCAGCGTGAGGCTGGGGCGGGGACCTGCCCCTCATCCGGCGGCCGCGGGCTAGTTCATCCCGCAGCCCAGTGATCGCCGTTTGCTCAGCGGCATGACAGTGAAGACGAAAGCAGTGGCAGGGTGGACCCGGGCTGGGAAAGCGAGCGGGCACAGGTACGAGGGGTCTGCTCACACGGACGCCCGCCGTGAAGCTGCCCACTGGCCACGGCCAGGGGCTCCGTCTAGAAATGAGCTCAAATCCCCTGCTGCAAGTGCCCGGAGAAGCTGCACATCCTCGAGGGCACAGAGTCAAGGTCCTTCACTGCGAGGGCTCTGCTCGCTAAGCCAAAGTCACCAACCCGCTCACCACAACGAACAGGTGACGCCTGAGTCAACCTTCCATTTAATCACGAGAGGAAAAACACCCCTCCCCCTTCATTTTAAACAATCTTACTCCTTTAGGATAAAACAGTATAAAGTTCCACGCAGGCCGTGCCCGAGGTAGACGAGAAACATAAGACACTAAATGTGACTTTTACATTTCTCATTTATTAAGTGCGATCCCCAACTGCTTGGAAAAGGACCGTTACCACTACAGCTGCTGTTTCTCTAAGCAGTCGCTGTGGCTCTAACCGCCGTTCAGCCCCCCTCTCCGCTGCCTGGCTCCCACGCGAGGAATGATTACACGTGAGCACTGCACCTGGGCAGCTGGGCACGGATCTCCACCAGCCAGTGCTGTCGAGGGGGACTCATCTTGCTGAACGATAACATTTTGACATTATTTTCTATAACTCGAAGTTTTTAATAATGAAATCTAGAAAATTCGCTATGAGTACATACAACTCAAATTTACCACTGAGATGTAATAAACCTAGTCTTTCCGTGGCAGAGCCCCAAACGATTTTTAAGAGACCATCCGCTCACTCCATCACTTTCATACTTGTTCTGCCGGCTTAAAACCACATTTTGCCTTTCATGAAACACTGAACTACATTAAATCAATAAATAATTATCTCATATCAGTAACATGAATGTGAAAATAAATATTACCGTCCCCACTAATTTCATCTGCAGATCCAGGTGGCATGCAAAGAAAGGGGGCAGGGGAGGAAGAGAGGGAAGGAGAGAGAGGGAAGGGAGAAGGGGAGAGAGGGAAAACACTATTAAAATGACAAGTAAATCAAAGTGTAAGGAAAACAAAAAAATTACCCCCCAAAGTCTAATTCAAAGCTAAAAGAAAGATTGTAGCAGTAAGTATGTTTACTTGATTTAAGGCGTTATGCTAAATTTTAAGCTGTCAACACATTATACAAAGTTACATAGCAGCGCTTTAGAGTTTAAGTCAGTTTCCATAATACTAAGCAAAATTAATTAGACTGCCTCTCACAGTTAAATGTTAAAAATGGCTTCTATCCCCCTCAACCCTTGGACAGAAATGAAAACTACCAGTCAGTCGTGTGTGTGCTAAATGACGACCAGGGGACTAGCCCGGCTGGGGCTCCTCTGGTGAGCCCAGCCGTTAAGCAGTTAGTAAGGCACTTGAAGCTCTGATGACAAGTCAAGTTTCCATTTATATTTACGCAGCATTTGGAGAAATTCCTTTTCCATTATTACAAATAACCTTTGCTTTCCTGGAAAACCCTCCAAGTAGCCTGGCTACGGCATCCCTGAACAGCTGCCCCCAAAGCAGAAAAAGCGGCCCCCTGGGGCTCGTGGCCATTCCCCTCATCCAGCCGCATGCTCTATCAAATGCGAACACGGAGTATCCGCTGGCCCCCGGGATACAACACTAAGACCCATGATAGCACCGGAAGCTCCTCCTTGCCCTGCCATGCACGTACAAATCTGCAAACAGGCAAAGGAAAGTCCACTCTCAGGAGAGGAGCCCAAAGACCTGTATGCACACCCGCACCCCTGTCGCTGCTGGGCAGCGGGTAGCACACACGCGAACACCCAGGAAAGGTGCCTCTGCTCAGGGCCAGCTACAAGCGTGTAGTTAGGTCCGGGCACGGGCACTGTGGTTAGTGAGAGCTGTGCGAACGTGAGGGCAGTACCCGCAGGGGGAGGGTCGTGGGCACAGAAGACCAAAGGGAGAAAGCGCCTGGCTTTCTTAACTTTATGCTGGCAGTGACTGACTCCTGTACGAAGAGGCAGGAGAAGAAGAGAGAAAAACAGAAACATTATTTCAATTCAAAAGAAAACTTCCATTACATTTTAAGGTATAGCTATAAAAACATACAAAATTGCAACATTTTATCTGACTACTGACACAATTTCTTACTATGATTGACTTGGGCTTTAAAAACACATTAATATTTTAAAATGCAATCTTCTCTTTTAGCAAGATTAGCGCTAGAAACAAACTTTTAGCAAGACAGTAACAAGTCTCCCAGCTCCTCGGAGCCAGCCAAGTAGAGGTACAGGTATCTTTACAAATAACAAAACCAAAACAAAATGAAACAAGACAAAAAACAAAGACCGATAAATAATTCAAGGCACATCTAACATTCGACCATGAAAAAAAAAAAAATTGCAGGCAACTACCGGATCCTGCTTTGTGAAAGAGCTTTATGAGTCATTTCCCCCCAATCATCAGCAAAGACGGACTCACAGACCTTCAAATGCACCTTAAATAAATCACCTGAACATAAAAACCTGGTGATGAGGATGTCTGAACATGCAGGTTCCAAAGCGCCTACCACGAGCATCATTTATGCATCCCCGCCCCCGCTCACTACCCAGAAACTCATCGGAAATGCAACTGGATCGACGAGACCCATCGCAGACCGCCCCCCGGAGCTCGCAGCTCAGTGAGGAGATGGAGAAGCAGCGTCCCTGTGCGGTGACGGCGACGAGACAAATTAAAGCACAGTCAGACAAGGGACACACGACACAGCTCTGCGGCGGTGACACATGGCAGAAGAGACACAGGCGGCATGAAAATTTCACTGCAGACCCACAGGGACCCCGCCACAAAGATCAGGACGTCGGGTGTGGGCCCGGGGAGACGGCCCAACGCACGGACGTGATCGGCATGTCAGGGGCGGAGGAACGTGGAGGTGAACATAAAGTCCAGAAACGTCTCGAACGGGATGCTGCAGGCCCCACAACGTTTAAGGCGACACCGAGGCCCGACGCGGTCGGTCCCAGTGGGCCGGTCTTCTTCTGTCGCCTTCGGCTACGCAAGGGAAACGACGGCCCCCTTTGGCCAGAACTCAGCTCTGCTTCCCTCCTCGGACTGCTGAGTGTTGACGATGCTGAACTCTGCCCGAGCCACGTGTTCTGAGAAAAGGTCCTCCTAGCAAATCATCCAGCTGGGGGGTCGTGGGAATGTCCAGCCTCAACCACGTTCAAAACCAGGCCTTCCCCATGATGCTCGAACGAGAACACGCCACAGAACGACGTGTGGCTAGCGAGGCAGCGCCTCATCTTAAAAACTGGTGAATAAAGGGAAAGAACGAGGCAGTTTCCGTGTCTTTCCAGAAGGAACCATTCCTTAGGGTAACTGAGCAGCGGACGAGGGAAAGTTGTCTTTAGAAGTATTCCAGCTAAACGACTGACGAAGGAACGACAGAACTCACTTGTCGCCGGTCTGCGGCCCCAAACGAAATCTAGGCATGAACATCAGTAGCTGCCGAAGCCATCAGGTGAAATGCTCACAGGATCTCTATAGTGGCTGCATCGCAGACTGACCAAATCTACCGATGCATCTTAATGTCACAGAGACACACAGCCAGACGTCACATCACATCTCCCATGATGTAGTCTTTAAAAAAATCACTGAGCCTGACTGATCAAACTTCTCTCAATCTTAACAACTAGCTTGCAGGAGATGCAGGACTACAGGGCCCTGAGAGGAACGCACTCAACACGACATCACAGAGATGTGATCAGCCAGATCCAGAGGGTAGATAGGGAATGACAGCATGTCACAATTTCTTCAACAGATAAATTGCAATCAGGGAAAAGAAAAATAGAGTCCTACTGAACAGACTTAGGAGGAGACAGGAGACGCAGGAAACCAAGGTCAACCAGCACTGCGTACCTGACTCTTAGACACTTTACCATTACTGGGGAACGTGTGTTTCTGTAATGGGGTGGAGGCACCGAATCTGGGTGATGAGCACCTGGAGATCATCACACAGTTCCGTTCTCTTTACGCTGTATGTCTGCAATTCCCCACGATAAAAAGTTGTAAAAATTAAACATTCAAAAGCTTAATAATATTCATTCATTCATACGATTTCTTGCTTGTAAAAGTATCAAATATTTTTGTCCTGACTCATGCAGCTAGATTTTAATAAATTACACAATTATTCTGCAGCCACAACAGGCTACAAACTGGGGGGCAGGGGAACCTCAAGATTAAATTCTAGAATTTATAGCTTAAAAGTTTTGAACTGTCCTTTAAAATTTTTCTCTGTAAAGGAAATAAATAACAGGGCCTTTTGATAGTAGCAATATTTGTTTTTATACATAGCGAGATGATGCTTGGGCTTCTCTGTGTGGCCGGGGAGAGTCTGCAGAAGACAATATCCTCTGTGAATTTGTGCTGTTCTTATTACTGCTCTGCTTTTCACCTGGGCTCCTTTTCATGGGAAAGTGTCTCCAGCCACTCCCTGCCAGGGGCCCTCTGGGTGTATGCAACGTGCCTGCCACTGAGAGGTCAAGTTCAATTCAAGGGTACTACTTTACAACGTGTGCCGTGGACGCTTCAGTATCTATAGGATGCCAGAGTATTTTTCTCAACTCTTTTCGAAACCAGAGAGGAGAGGGATGGGATTCAGCTGCACCCTCAGATCCTAAGAGGCAAAGAGCATTCAAATGGTGTGATGCGGGGATGCGGAGGGGGGGGGGGGATGCAGACGGGGATGCGAGTAGTGGGGATGCGGATGGGGGAATTCGGAGAGGGGGATGCAGAGAGGCAAAATGGGGAAAGGAGGCGCACACTGGGGCAGTCTGATCAGTCGCTTCTGTATTCACCCACGGCACGGTCAGCCATCCTGTCTCTCCCCGCCCAGGGACAACTGTCAGCCTCCCACCGCTGAAGTGAGAAGAACTTCCGGCAAGCCAGGTGCTGGGAACCGGCCAACAGCATCGGATGATACTTACCACTCTGAACACACCAACGATCAGGAGCACTGATTTGATTAAATTATGTCATGCAGCATATAATTTACAGAAAGTAACCTTGCACGTACTAGGTGACAATACTCTAAACTGGGACACTTTTTAAAAATTCCTGAAAGCTGGCGTTTAAATCAAGCTTACAGCAGACAGACGACCTCGTAAATCACGGCATTGTCAACACTGAGCCTGGGATGTAAAGCAGCGCCTTCAAACCCGAAAAGAAGGCAGACTTTCGAACGTTAACGTGTCAGAAGTGACTCGATCCTGTGCTGTCCCCACAAATGGGGACCATGCTGGAGCCACGCCCTCCTCCAAGCACTGCTCCCTTTCTCCCAGGACACCATCCGGCTTCCTGAAAGCATGGGCGCGGGCTAAGGAGAGGCAAGGGGTCCTGGAGCCCAAGGCCAGGCCTAGGCCAGGCTCCCTCCTCTGGCTGCGATGCGAGCCGGGCAGGGACACCGTCTCTGTGAGCCGCACCCCTCACCTGTGAGTGGAGACACTGCAGAAGACTGTCCTGACGTCTACACCAGGTGGCCTGTGAATGTGCCGGCTGTAATCTGAGCCTCATTCGTAGGTAACTACTTACGTGTGCAAAGCAGCGACCTAACAGTGACTAACAGACCTGGTTCAGAGGGCATGGACAAAAAGAGAAAAAAGGCAGTAACATGTGGACTGCGTACACGCCACCGGACCACATTTCCCAGAACCTCACGGTTTACAAACTGCTTCTGCACGTAGAAAGTGGTCGGAGGACCTGTGATGCAGCAGCTTAACGGAAAGAACATGTTCCATCTTGCTACGCATATTTTAGTTTAGAGCAACTGTCACCCACTGACTTGAAAAACCTAAAAGTAATTTCATGTAATGGGAATGATGCTGAAAGGCCCATTCCGTTTGCTCTCGATTATGAACTAAACCAGAAGAATCTGTTGCAAAGTAAAAAATAATGTTTTACTGCCTCCCTCAGAAAAAGTGCGACCACCACTGGGTGACCGAACAGGTGCGTGTGTGCGTCCTCAAGGGCTCAGCAGAGGCCTCCGAGCAGCGCGTGCCCGGCAGAGAAAGGCCACCACGCTGGCCTCCCCATCAGAGAAGCGACAGAAAAGCTGCTGACACCTGTCGTCTCGTCGCGTGTGACCCAGGCGTCCGGCAAGGGCCCCGTGACAACGGAGCAGCAGCACAGCAGCACCCCAGCTGAGCCTCAGCTCTGGTCATGCCTGAGGCTTTACTCATTGATTGAGGGCCTGGTTTAATAAAACAAAATACTAAAACACGAAACCAACCAAACCAAACCAGTTGATTCCTTCAAAACACTTACAATTAAGCCTCATTCACTGATTTTCTCCTTGCAAATATCTGCGTTCCTGGGGGTTCTCACTCAAGAGCCCGTCCGGATCCGGCCTCCCTCCCTCCCTGACCACATGTGCAGACCCCTTGCGACATGCACCGGCCTTCCTGAGTTCTATGAGCACGAGTTTCCCCAAAACTGATTCGGCTAAAATAATCACTTCAGGCCCTCAGAACAATGTGCCCAAGGAAATACATGTTTTGGTAAGATGTTTCTGTAAACCTTACTTATTTTTAGAGAAACCTTGTCTAGATTTCCAAGATAAACTCTCCATGCACTTGACATCAACTGTAACTGACCTTACTGAAGATGATCTAACTAACGGCATTTCCTCTGCACTGAAACGTGGAGAGCCCGGTGTCTCGTCTCCGGCACGTAAGGAGACACTCAGCTGATTTACCGGCCAGGGAAGTGATGGAGACCCTCATCCTTCCCGCTGCGGGCCTCCGCGCTCCTGGCCTAAAACCTCCTAGAAGTGCCCAGGATGGTTCACAGCGCACAGTGACCGTCAATGTGCTCGCCAGTGCTGAGGCATCCTGCCTTTCTTCCTGGGCTCCGGCTACCTGAGGGCATGCGTCTAAGTCCCACACAGGCCCAGGCCCTGCTCGCACCAATGCATTTAAAAACACTGCCAAGCACATAGGTCCCAGGCGATAAACGAGAGCAAACGGAACGGGCCTTTTCCTGTGATGGGTTGGGGGGTGGTCTAGGGGACAGTCACACCCACTTAGAGGCTGGAGAGGTGTCCAGCGGGCTGGAGGGCTCCAGGGAAGAAGAGGCTGGCGTAGTCAGGAAAGGCCTCTAGGAAGCAGTGACGTCTGAACCTGGCTTTGATGGTCAGAGAAGACCCTCTTGGGTGGGGATGGAAGTGGGCGTCAAGCAACCTCACTTCCCTGCCCTCGTACTGGGGTGAAGCCCTTCAGGAGGTCCTGCAAGGCGACAGAGCGGGGGGCACAACCGACCGTGCTCCAGTCCTGGCTCCGCTGTTGACGAGTTTGTTCACCCTCTGCATTTCCTTTCCAGCCCTGCCTGCCGCAGCTCCTAGCCTGTACCCTCTGCCACCTCGGCTGCGCTGGATGCGCCCAGCTCCCGCTCCGGGGCCCAGTGCTCACGGGCCCCTAGTGCCTGCAGTCTCCGCCTCTCACTTCACGCAGGGACCTGCCCGCCTGTCACCTGCTCGGCGACGTTCCCGGACCACATTTTAAGTAACTGCTTTAGCTCAGCGCCGCTGGTCTGTCTCCTCCACAGGACATCGGTGCCGTAACGGGGGGGATCGGCTGTGCTCACGACCGTGCCCAGCGTCCAGAACGGTGCCTGGCACACAGCAGGCACTCAGTGTCTGCTGACTGAATCAGTGCAAAATGGGAAATGTAAAACGGAGTGCTTTCCAGCTCGTGGGGTTCGCTAGCGGTTGGAGGAGGTGGAAGGTGGCAGAGGAGCACAGTCACGGCCAGTGCACGGGAGGGCGCTGCGGCCCCAGTCACCGGCCTGCAGAAGGCACGGGCTCCATGCGGGAAGCAGACGCAGAGCCCGCGGGCACTGGGGCGTGGGGGGGGGGGCTCCCCACTCTCACCGCACCCACAGGGTGCAGGGCAGGTCGCGAGGTAAAAAAAGAGCCTCGGGGCTTGGTGACAGGACCGGTTTTCCAGGTATTCCTTCAGAGCTTGCTGGGCTGGCGAGGTGTCCTGTTTAGTCTCTGCGGAAGATGGATGATCACCAGGCCTGCGGGTCCGGCCCCCTGGAGTGAGCAAGCGGCAGGCGGAATGACGAAGGAGCGACGGGGATCTCAAACCAGTGCCGGCACGAGATACCCACTGGACACGGGGCACTCTGCCCGCTCCCCTGGTTACCAGAGCGGTGGCCCTCCGGGAGGCAGTGCTGCTGACTCTGAGGGGCGATGATCAGAAAACCCCACGATGCAATAGCTCAAGCAGGACGAGGAGAAAGAAGGGGGCCAGCGGGGCAAGTTCCCAATTTCATCCGGCTAGAAAGCATGTGGGAGGGGGAGGGAGCGCCACCCTTCATCTGCTGGGACGTAATCGATTCCTGGAACCTTCTGACCGCACAACCGCCCGTCTCCTTAAGTAAGCGTGGTGGCCGTCAGTCAAAGAACATCGAGAGGGGACTGACATCTGCACCTCTGGTGACGGGGTGAGTAGGAAGACATGATAAAGGCAGGAGCACAAAGGCAGGGCTGGCCGCGAGAGATGTTCCAGAGCAGTTCCAGAAAAAACTCAGAACTGAGGACACTGACTCAGGGGTTCAGGGACTCGAGAGGAGGCCCGAGACCTGGAGGTTCCACACGGACCCGTTTCACGTCAGCACTGGCTGAAGAGCCCTGATGAGCCCGACAGGCATCCTGGCTCCCTTCGACCAGCAGCACATGTGGGGCACATGCAGGGCACACACAGGCACACATGGGCTCACCCGCACGCCGGGGCCTCACGCCTCACGCTGCTCCTAGTCCAGTGGGCGACACCCAGACACGGATGAAGTACTCAGCCAGCTCAAGCCTCATCTGCTCTACCGGATGCCCAGCGAGTGCTCTCTCCACTGGGTCAGCACCCCCACCACCTGGCACGTGGTGGCCCTTCTCCCTCCAGGGAGATCACAAGCTCCCCGAGGACTGGCTCACATCTGCGGGATCTCCCGCTCCCACCAGGACTGAACGAGGATGAGTTACAAACGCCAAGGCTGAGCACATCTCGGGGCTGCAGCGTCCCCGATTAACGGTGCGTCTGAGACCGTGCCGGCAGCCCCGAGCCCGCTGGGCCTCCAGCTCTCAACCCTCCGCGCCACCCTGTTAGGAAGCGGGCGATGACTCAAGCCGTACTAGCCAACACGTTTGTCACACACTAGTTCACCACCAGAGTACCTCTGCCAAGCATCTAAATACGCACATGAATATCTCTTGAGAGGAGCTTATGGGACATTTGTGCAGAATAAGAGAACAATGAGCAATGACATTTGTGCTTTGGCACACGAGAAGAATCCAGTCACCGACTGCGCAAAAGCACCAAACTTAATTGCAGAAAAAACTAACTCAAGGCAAATTAAACCAACAGGAATTAGGTTTCTGGTAAGTCAGATGGTCAGATACTAGAGTTCAGAGGAAGCTACCCCATGTTTAGAAATGCAACACATAAATCTAAAACCAGGGTACGTGTGTGAATACATATACATGCATACCTATATATGCGTGTACACGGCACACATGTACTATGTATACACACGTAGATACACTTTTACACACACACACACACACGGGTCCAAAGAAGATGTTTTTTCCTTTTTCTCCCCTTTCCTGCTTTCCACATTTTCTATGGGGAAAAGACACATATATTTTGAAAACATACCACGGAAAGTACATCACACTCATCACACCCACGAACGAAGGGTTAACATAATGCTGATGCCAGTATCCTAACTATATTTTCAAAACAGCAATATTCAAACATCATTTTATGTTAATTGTGAAAGACAAAAACTGTTTAAAAAATGTTTCACGTATCTTGAACTTCAGAAAACAATATACAAAGTATATTCTGTTAAATTCTGCTGAATTGCAAAGAGAAATTACAATGGCAACTTCAAAAGTAAAAATTTTCACTCTAAATACGATCGACATGACAGTAAAATTGAAAAACAACTTGAAATTCTATCTAATCTCGAGTCATCTGGCATCATACGCATACAGCTCGTGGAGAAAAAGTCTACGAGCCACACTTAAGCCTATTTCATGAGGGTAAATTATGCGAAGTGGGCAGTCAGAACATTTGACTTTGACAAGCTGTCCCAGGAAACGTTGCCACCGTGCACACGAGCAGCCGTCTGCCATACGGTGCTCCCGCTGCCACACCTGCCGTGGGTGCGTCCCCCACACAGCCTGCTCTGCGGCGTCTGCGAGGAGCCTCTTACCTGACACGGAGACCGCATGTGTCCGCACGCCCTGCTTGTCACTGTTGGCCAGCCTGCAACAGAGATGCACACCGCTGTGAATGCCACCCTCTCAGGCCCAGGCGGCGCCGCTCCCTCCGTCAGCACTGCCGGCAGTCGGGGGGGCCGGGCCGTGTCCCATGGGGGCTGACATGCCAGAGCGCAGGCTTTTTACAAAATCGGGTTCTACCACTTAAAGCCCTTAAAATAACCACCTGCCTTCACGTTTTAAATATCAGAAATCACGACAGACAACTGAAGTAACGCTGACCTGCTCTGAGAGAGCAACTTGTAACAGTGACTTAAAACGTTGCAATACCACTGAACGTGGTGGACGGGTTCTGTAAAACGCTAAGTTTAAATGCCAGGCGGCAGGGGGACTGCCCAGAGTTACGCAACGGAGCGGGGGAAGCACCTAGAAGTGAAATTTGCTCTCTAAAACATAATTTGAAACACTGTTGTCCAGCTGTTCCTTCTTAAACTCGGCACGTGTAAAAAGCAGGCCCTACATTCACATGTGTCATCATTTAGACTGGAAAAAGGTGAGCTTAATGTACCCGGCCACTTGTTTCAGGAGATGGCTTAATGACATTAGTGTTTTACATGTTGACCCACATAAAAGTCTCACCAAAGGTTTTACTGACGTTTTAAATACACAAGTTTAGTTCAGTTTCAAATTTTTGGAAAGAATAAAACACAAAGAATAAAGGCACCCTACCGTCTTTAGATGTCAAAGTTACTTTGATCTTTTTGTAAAAGGAAACTTTTTCCAGGTACATAAGCATTTACTATAGAAGCACCGAATAGAAATTTTTGTAGTACGTAGAATTCGTACTAGGAAATATTAGAATGAAAATCATTCTTGAGAACTGGAAAGATTCAGTGTGCAACTGAAAACCCTGTATAATGAATGATTATAGTACAAAGCCACAGAATTGAGTTACTTTTATTGAATTTTCTAAATATGTGAAAAACCTTTTTCATAAAAGTTTAACAAAAGTTCTTTTCTGACAAATCATCAGTTTCTCTTGCATCGCGGCTACCTCTGAACTGCATTCATGGGAGAGTCACAGGGTACAGACTCGTAAGAAGGTACCATCTGCTTCCACATTCTGCTGCTAACATACTGGGGTCCCCTTCGCCACACCGCCTCTGCCACTGAGTCATCCCACTCACTCCGGTGTGGATTTCGCTGCCCTCTGATCAACAGTGGTAACAGGAGCTGCTGCTCCGTTAAAGTTTGCTTTATTCGATCAGTTTTTCTAGTATCTACGACCACTTCTAACCTACAAACTTCTTCACTCACTTTTACATCTATGCTTAAGATTCCTGTGTTTTAAACTTCAAAGTCACCCCTTGAAGACTCCACAACTGAAGGTCCTCTGAGCATGAGTTCTGGGCCTGATATGGGACATTAATAAATATTAATATTGCTGAGCCTGTGAAGCACACTGCCTAACAGCTCGAAGCAAGCTGGCCTCCTCCACCCCTCCACGCACCTGCACAGCTACTGTGTCCGTGTCAGGTCTACGACACCACGTGACCCTGGCCTTCGACAAGGCCACAGGGGTGTGGACAAGCAAAGAGTCCCTGTGAAGTGTGACACACTACGGTGAAGTAGGCGTTACGGGCAAACACGCAGGGATGCTCCCAGGAGCAGGGGGCCTTGGGACGTTTCCAGGGGAGGGGACGAGGATGACACCAGCCAGGCGAGCAGGGCCCGGCCGAGGACGAGGGGGCGGTGGGGAAAAGGAGGGTGGCGTGCTCGAGCACCTGAAGGACGCCAGGGCGGCTGAGGAGCAGTGGCATGAGGCTAGACGGGCGAGCAGGGCGGCAGCCACGCAGGACCCTGCCAGCTGGCTCAGGGAGGCCGGCACTCGTCCCCAGAGCAACGGCGAGCCTCGCGAGGGCTGGACTGAAGACAGGTCCCTCACAATGTAGGACCGAGTGGACAGAACGACGCGCAGGGAGAGAGGTGAGCAGTAAATGTCAGCCCAGTGGGCACGGACTGCTGTCCTCTGAGGCTGTCCTTGGGGATGTGGACTTCAGGGGGTTCCCACTGCCCCCAACTGATGGCACGACAATGACGTCGCTGTGCCCAAACGGTCCGTAGGAACGCAGTTCACGCTGGGCTCCTGCGGGTAGAGTCTGCACATTCCCAGGCCCGGCAACCACCTGGGCACTGCGTCTCTAGCGGCTTCCTGGGCCAGCGACACTTCACACGTGATCGCAACTTCCTGCTAGCGGAAGCAGGGGTTTCCTCCCCGAGTTCGCCGGGAGAGGGCCCTTGGGAGCCTGCCCTGCCTCCCCGGGATGTCATCCCTGCGCCTTCTCCCTGTGCTGGTTCTGCTTTGTGGTCCTCTGCTGTAAGACAGCCGTGAGTGTGACCCTATGCTGGGTCCTTTCTAGAGAACCAAGAAACCTGGGGGGGTCTTGGGGACCCCGACACAGGAGTCTACTGGATAGCCCGGACAGGGGACAGCGATAGGCACAAGCAGGGGAAGGACCCCGGGAAGGCAGCAGGTGGACGGACCTGATGGGTTCAGGAAGCGGAACTGAAGGAAACAGCGAGGGGCGGTGATGGGGCAGAGGGCAAGGACGGCAGAGAGGGTGCTGAGCCTCCCAGGGGAACGCGTCCTCTGCAGGTGCCCGGGACTCTGCTCGCAGCTCTGTCACTCAGCGCATGGCTGCACGCGCGGACTGGCCTGCACGTCCGCGGGCCACGGCTCACTTTCGTTGGGTCCCGCACTCGGGGCACACTGGCCGAGACCAGAGGTGGTATTAAATAAGTTTTCCTGGCATCACTATTCGATTTTTAAAATTTTATAGATCAACGTAACTATTACAACATTTATGAACCAAACAAGTAAAAAATTAATGTAAATTACTTATTTTCAATTTTCTTACTTGGAAAACAACCAGAACAGTACCTATTTTCAAGTTCTTATAAAGACTAGCGATGGCTATAAAGTAACCTCCACCGCCTCCTCAGCATTATCACGATGATGAGTCTCAAGCCCCTTCCAAACTTACAACAAAGGGAAAATTCATTGCAGATACCTGATTAAACCTAAATACATCATGCGACTTACAACCGACTTCCTACTGGAACTACCTGCTAATTCCCTATTGTCGAATGTGGAAATCTGACCGTCTAGGCAAGCGGATAACAAAACGCAGTGATTTCCTGGCAGTTTCCAGCACAGGGAGCAACAACATGCACGAGGCAGCACTTACTTTGGTATCGATGGCAAAGCCCGTTCGCCTTCTGTGGAAAAAAAAAAAAGAATGGTGAGGTCCCTTCCACTCCTGAAAAGATCATGTGCAGAAATCGGGGGGAAGGATGAGTGGCGGCCCAGCACTTCCGCCAACAACTCTTAAAGGAAGCTGATGCTATTTCAGGCTTTCTGGTTTCACTCTCAATATTTGTAACAAACGTCAACTGGCAGCAGGCGCGTATGGTGACGAGGTCCTGCCTAACGGAAACAGCGCGCTCAGGTGGTAACCTGGGGGGAGATGTCCTTCCAGGAGGCTCCAGAACATGAGGCTCTCTTCCGGTCAAGGTCAGCACTCTGACCAAGGACCGAACATGCTCATGAGCAGCGTCACCCAAACCTGTGCAGAAAACACACAGAAGCGCAGACGCAGACGCACGAAGGGGCGGCCTCCCGAGGGACGGACGTGGCAGAGGAGCCCAGGAGCCAGAGCGGCCGTCCAGAGCACGCTGCGAGCCCTCCACCCACCACGGTCGCCTCCCGCCAACGACCGGCGGGCCCATCCCTCTGGGCAGTGACTGGCTCCCGCTGGTCTCGTCACAGCGAAGATCAAGCCTCTGTTAAGTGACTGGGGCGACACTCCTCACCCTTGCTCTTGTAAAGCAGGCAGCATGGCAACCGCTGGTTTAATCTCTTTTATCTGGATGAATCCAGAAGGCTCGTTACTACCAGAATCATCTTCTACACATATAAATTCATCAAGTCACTCCCCTGCTTAAAACGTGAGTCTCTCCACAGCTTTTAGGATGAAATGCCAGCACCTGGGCTTAACCCACAAAGCACTTAACCCACATCTTTAGGTGCGTCTGTGGGATGGGGGTAAAGGCAGGTAGGTGTCCGCCTACCACCCACGTCTCTGACGCCTTCCCAGGCAGCTCCTCGGTAATGCCCCCGGTGTGGTCACATATACTGTCTGCCCAAAACGTCCCTCCTCGCGTCTGCCCTTGAACTCGGCCCCATCAGCTCCCTCCGCCTCCAGACGGCTCGCGTTGCCTTCGGCACACTCTCCAGTCCTTGCCGTTCCCTGACCCCGCGTGGCCGCACGCTGTATCTCCGTGGGCACGCCATGCTGCCTTCACACGTTCTGCCCCTTAGAGATGCTCTTCCGTCTGGTGGAAGCATCGTTCTTCAATCTTTCCAAGCTCGATTCGAGCACGGCCTCCTTCCCGGAGCCCCTCCCGGAACACCCAAGGCTCTGGACAACGCGCTTCCCTCGCGTCAGATATTCGAAGGTCAGACTGACCCTGCCCATGGGGGTCCCTGACACCTAGTGCAGTACCTGGCGCCCGAGGCTCGCAGACCACTGTTTGGTAAACGAATAACTAAATCGGCGCTGGACCTCGAGTCAGCGGTTCTTTCTGAACAACTGTTTATTTACCTATAAAGACAAAGATCGAACCGCCTCGTTTGCAGGGAGAGCTGTGAGCTTAGACAGCAAAGAACACGCACATCTCCTGCATCATACCGTCCACGCTTCTTCATTCCTAAGACGCTGATATCCAAACTTCAAGCAAAATAACCAAGTTCTACACCATGAAGCTCAAACTCAGAACACCGGGAAAGCCTGCGATGAGCCTCTGCCCCGGGGATGCCGCCCCTGCCCCTCCCACCCCGCAGTGAGCACTGCCAGGGCCTTTCGCCGCGCCCGCGGCTTCTGCCTGAACTGCTGAAAGTCTTCCTTCCTCGGAGGGGAAAAGCGGTTATTAAGCATACGGTGAACACAGACTTCCTAAGCAGCTGTGCGGGAGGGGAAAGGAGGCGGCGAAGGAGGTGAGCAACACCGGAAGGATCTCGGGGGCACCTTTCCAGCGAGCGAGAAGGAACAGAATACTGAGCAAGACGGCGGCTGACACACTGACAGCAGCATCACAAAAAAACGAGAACTCACTAAAATGCCCAATTCTAGGAGTTACTTCTTAACATTTCTTTAAATTTATAAGTTGAACGTGACTTCTCATGTCATTCACGTGGTATGTACATCATTTCACTGAATAAATAAATTCTTTAGGAATAAGGGTGTGCATTGTATGAACCTACATTTTTATTTTGATTTTTAGAATCGAGGCTTTAAATTTTGAATAAAAGATTTTATCTACTTTTTTTAATTAAATGATTAAGAAAAAATTACAGAATCATTGTAATAAATCTAAACCATAAAGGTATACAATGTGGGGGAAAAAACGGAAGAGTTGAAGGCCCCCAAATACAACTGCACCCTCCTTAGAAGCAGCACTGTGCACCTGAGCACGTGCCTGCCCAGACTTCCTTTACGCGTGTACACGCACACACGCACACACACATGCAGGGTGGATGTACACGCACACACACGTGCATGGAGCTTTCCCACACGACGGCAGCACTGTGTCACCTTAACAGCCAGACGCTGCTGCATCAGGTGACCGTGTTCCCTCGTTTATTCACTGACCCCGTCCTGTGGATGCTTAGGTTGTTTCTAACTTTGCGCGGTGACAAACACCGAGTGCCCATGCTGTACCAGTGGTCCTGCAGGCCTGATTCCTAGGAGGTGGCCCGCTGGGCAGAGAGCCCCTGCTGCACTGTCCTCCGAGCCCGCTGTGCCAAGTCACAGTGGCGCCAGCAAGGGGTGAGGGTGCGTTCTCCAACAGCCTTGCCAAGAATGGGCAGCGTCGGTCCTTCACCAATGTGAGGCGCCGAACAGTGTGCACTGTCTGCGTCCGTGTGCTCACCGGGCAGCTGCGTGTCCGTTCTTCTATGAGGTGGCCATTTGTAAAGGCACAGGGTTATCTTACTCAATGGGCTGGACGCGCTCTTGAAAAATAAAGACGTTTTAATTCTTCTCTGTATGTTACAAATGTTGTCCCCTGTATCATAGGTTTAAAAATATCTTTTACTAACAGAAGCATTTCCATACTTACATAAAAAAAAAACTCTATTCATTTGGTTCCTTATATCGTCCCCTCCTCCTCTGCAATGTGCAGTATTTACTATCGTCCTACATACAGACTATTTCCTTAAGAATGATGAAATGATGATCCTACATTAATGTGCATAATCCTTTCCTTTGAGAATTTTATTAAAATTAAAAAATTGCCATTGAGCTGTCCTATGGGTAAGAGACAGATTAGATAACACCCCACAGTAAGGACCAAGGTCACATAGAGACTGGTGGACTTGGTTCAGGACATTTGCCTTGTGGCTCTTATTATATTTTCCGACCCATTAAGTGCCACCTTGAAAAGCACTTTATAAACTCCAAGCGATGAGGGCAGATCATGAAACTGACACAGTGCGGCTGGGCGCACTCAGAGCTGCCACAGAGAACTTCCGAGTCGGGTCACTTATGACTGCCACACTCCGTTACGCGGCCAAGCATGCATCCTACGTGGCTCACCACTAAGCAGTTTATGATCCACAGAAGACGGATGGCTACGTACATAACTGCTATTTAAAATACAGCACAAGGAAAACAGTACATCAGAGCTGGAGAAACATGTTTTGCCTTTATGTACTTGAAATTTTAAAAAAATCCAAATTAAAAAATGCACGTATGCTCTCGTCTACATGTTTCTGAATACAGTCCATTAAACATGTTTGACTTAAGATATCATTTCGATTAGGCAATATAGCATCACTTTAGGTATCTATTATAATTCATCCTATAAAGACAACATGAAATTGGCAACGACCAATGCTCTGTGAGACGCATTTTCAGTTATGTTCTGTTCATATGAATGAAAAACTTAATATACCTCATTTCCCTAGATTTGATATCAAAATATTTCTCCCTAGAGAAGAAAAAAAGCCAATTAAAAACCAACAGAGAAAGATGTTGATGCTTTAAACATGGAATGGCTCATTTAATGCTTAATGTCTGGCTGTTTTTTTTTAATGTGTACCAACAAACTGTTAAAGAACGTTTTGGTAAATTAGCGTGAAATTTAAAGAACTATTTACTAAAAAGGAGACGGACACTATGTCATATTTAACTGCTCACAAAACACTATCTCTACCAGAAAGAATTCTCTCAAAACATTTAAGTAATATTTGCAAGGTATCTACCTCTGTTTCCTGCACAAAATGAAAACTCAAGAGCTTGTGGCTGCAAAAGTTTTACCTGAGAGGCCTTCAGACATTTCTAAAACCAACTTCGTCACTGTATTTCCTATAAAGAAAGCTACAACAAACATATGCTATGTCTTAGGAAGAAAGCAAACTAACAGGCTTTATTGGTGTGATCACAGCGGGGAAAACGTTTCTGCTGAGTTGGCCACATCCTGGAAGCCTTTATGTACTTGAAATTTTGTACTTACTGGCCTGTTGGTTTAGCTATTGTTTCCAGGACACACATCATGACACTGACTTTTAAACAATGGTTCCAATGATTCCTTCACAAACGCATATACCCACACACACAATCTTCCACACACACCCACACACACACTCACTACCCACCCACTCACCTACCCACTCCACACACTCACCCACCCACCCACACACTCACCACCCACACACACACTCACTCACCCACCTCCACCCACATGACTCCCCACTCCCCACACATCCACTCACCCACCCACACACACACACACTCACCCGCACACTCACACCCCCTGCACCCTGCTCTGTCGCACGGGGCACTGCCTGCTGGGGAGGCTGGACGTTCTGCTGTGTTTTTCGTCCTCTGTCGTCTGCTTCCCTTGTGCTTTTCTATATCCTCGTCACTACTGAGCCCAGCTCGGCTCACGTGGACACACAGCACTCAGCCCTTCCGGGCTCTTTCCTCCGGAATCGTCCTCGTCACGGAGGTGTGTCCACCTGCCACAGAGCCACCTGCGTTACAGGGGCCAGCACGCTGTAGGGCTGGTATCACTCTTCTCTTACAGACAAGGAATCTAAATGTCAAGGTTCACAGAGTGTGTCGAGATCACACGGCAACTAGCCGCGGTGATGGGAACAAAAACCTACGAACAGTGACGTGCCAGGCTCGGCTGCAGTTCGCGCATGAGGTCGCTTATGCTCCCGGCTCCCGCAGAAGCCAGCACCACTGTTCGTGCCGCAGACAAGGAGCTGAGGCACAGAAAGGTTAGGCAACTCGCAGACGGCAGCACCGAGACGGACGCGCGCGCACGCGGGGCGGACAGCCTGCTTCCAAGCCCCGCCGCCCTCCCGCCGCCCTCCCGCCGCGCTGCTCTCCTCCCGGCAAAGTTTTCGCTGGGTTACTTCGGAAGTCCAGACCCTCTGAGACACCCCTTCTTACTGCCTTGTAAAAAGCCCACATCATGTCTGAAGGGGTACAGCCTTGTTTCCAGGACAGTTCTTCATCCTAATCATTCATTTCACATCATGACCGAGAACTAACTTTGTTCATGGATGTACAAGAAAAAAGCTTTTGAGTTGTATAAAAAAAAGGGAGAAGAGACTTTATTCACGAGTTGTAAGAGACACTTTAAGAAAAAAAAAAAACCTGAACATAATCCCGAAAGCTTATCTAAAGATACTAATGGTAACCTAGAAAATACTCCAAGTATGTTGCTCAAAACGCAGTAGCTTTCCGTGAGCTCTATTCCAAGCCCAGCTCTCAGGCGGTGAGCTGGATCCCTTCCCTGGGAAAACGAGAACACGGATGTGCCGGGCTGAACCCCGCGTCTGGTCTTCGCGTTACAGACTCACTGAGAAGAGGGGTCGCAGGCTGTCGGGGGTCGGCTCGCGAACAGCTCCGTGGGAACGCGCACACAGAAACAGCAGCTCACCTTTCTGGGGTCTGATGATAAAAGACTGCGTGGCTCCATTCACCAGCCGGCAGTATCCATCTATCAAGTCAGCCATATTCTCAGCGATGGTTAGGGATGGCGCTGTCACTGTCAGAGGCTGAAAAGGGGAAAAGACCAAGAAAGAGCCGGTATTGTTCTTTCCGATAATCAAAGGGACAGCTGCGCTATGACATCAGATCTCTAGAGACACTTGCAAACAGAGAAGGGTGGGGGCGAAACGAGATTTGTCGTAAGGTTTGAGTCAAAAAAGAAGTTTGATATTTAAGGACGCTATTCCTAGAATATGTGACAGAAGGCAAACCCAGATGAAAACGAAAAGAAATCACTTAAACTGAGACTCGCTTTCTGGAACAAAAGGAAGTAAAAAAAATGTTTTCCTTCAGGATGTCTGGCCTCTCTGGCACACTCTAATTAAGGGAAGAATTTAGACAATCAGCGTTTATTTTAGTAACTAAACTAATGTGAAGTAATTTTTTATAAACCATCCATCATAATTTTTTTAACATTACAGAAAATTAGTCAGATTTCATTATTTTTAGCACGCATAGCGTGTTCTGCCTAAGAGCTTAGAAATCACTCTGATACAAAACATGCGATTTTGACAAACTTCCTGGAGACCTATCATTGTTACCCAGGAGACAGATAGTCAAACACGTATTTTACTTTCAAATACGGGCGTGTGCTCATTCATGTAGTATTCACAATGCCCTCGGTGAACCGTTATTTCGCCTGCATCATCTTCATATTATTTGGAGGAAAAGCAACAGGAAAGGACAGTCTGAAAATGACGGTGCCAAACAGGAACCCTCCCCTCACAGTACGGTTCAGGATTTTAAGGCATCATCTGTTTAATTCGAAGAATCCAATGTACTTCCCGAGCCTCGGAAATGCCATGACCTGAAGAGACAGGCCGAGGGCAGGTGAGGTGGCTCAGGGGCACCGCGAGGGCCCCTGCCCCCAGAGGCCACGTGGCACAGGCCCGAGCCACCGTGAGCACCCCGGCCTGCTGCGGCAGGCGCCCGCCGCATCTGCAGTGCTGAGACGTGCTCGTTAGGAACGCGGCTCTCGACGGTCTGGGTGAACCGTCTCCAGCGCTTACTGGGACCGCGGCCGACCTCTTGGGCTCGGTCCTCTCAGCTACACAGTGGGGGCGACCCCAGCTCCTCAGGGCGCCTCTTCCGCTGGGTTCTGAGACCGCCAGGGGCTGCTCCTGGCTTCTGTGCAAAGCGCTGGGACAGTGGGGGACACGCGAGGCAGGCCGTGCCGGCTGCGGCGGTTAACATCATAATTACCGCCACCCAGGGAACGTCGCAGACTGCAGTTTACAGGACAGATGTATTTTTATGTGAGTCTAAGAAGCTGATTTCCTTGGTAATCACAGTCACTTTCAATCATCTTCACAGTAACGCTCCCGAATGCTTTTTAAATCTGTCTCCTATTCTATTCTTGGGGGCATTTAAGCATTGTTATTTGTCATCTAACAATTACACGGGAAAGCTGCGCTTGTGATGATCCACGGAAACCTCATCCTCGTCCTGAAAGCATCACTCTTCCTGAACGTCCCTCTGTCTTAGCCCCGCCCCCCCACCCCGATGACCGGAGCGTCCGTACCTCGGGCGCGCCTGCGACTTTCAGCTGGAGCATTCCTTTCCTGTCCTTGTCGTCGGTGTTTGAATACTGGATGGTCTGCACTTGATTGAAGTCGGCCAGGTGTGTGGGCTTCGAAAAGAAAAGGCACAGAGTGTGGCCCACAGATAAAGGGCTGCCCCCACTGACGCTGGGAGGTTTCCCCAGCCGCGGGCCCCACCCCGTTCTCCTGAGACCGGGTGTCAGGGGAGTGGTGAGGGGGTCGTCTGCGGAGCTCACTTTGAGGCTGTGCTCCCGGCGGCCGAGGAGCACTCCATCCTAGCAGCGGGACGAGGGACTCACCGGTACCAGAGAGGAGACACAAGACAGGGAACAGGAGGACCTGAGTCCTCACCAGCCTGGGGGTGACTGAGTGAAACCTTTGGTGGGAGTGAACATTCTGCTCCCCGCACACCCCAGGGAGGGGCCGGGCCTGAGTACGTCTTTGAAACTTCCTGACGTGGAGGTGGCAGGTGTCCATGGGACCTGCCCACAGAGACAGGCCGGACACACTGCAGCTTCGCAGCAGAAACTCTTTTCTTATGAAGACAGAATACGCCCACCTGTCTTCTCTTCCCAGCAGTTCGTGGCAATGATCATTTTCGTGTGATGGTCCCTACACATCTATTCAGAAACAACGAGCTGCTTAAGGCCTGTTGCTCTTGGAGTATCAAGTGGTGGCGGCCCCGCTCAGCACCAGCCATGCCACTGGGCCTGAACTCTGAGTCAGGAGGTGATTCATCCTCGGCTTCCCTCCACAGGATCTACAACTCCGCGTTCACGCACAGGCGTGTCCTGTGGCCTCCCGGCCTTCGCACGGATGCCCACAGGCGGTCCCACGTGCCCCCTGCCCCGGCCTCTGGGCAGCACAGCAGAGTGGCCCAAGTCCCACTCTGTCCCCGGTCAGGTGGCCTGTGCCCCCATGAGGCGCCCTTCCACCTCCCTGGCCCTTCACGGTCACCCCTTGTCCCCCAGCTGTGCGCGGCCCAGTGAACACCTGCGTCCTTAGCACGATGCTGCTTTTTCTACATGGAGCCCGGCAGGGGGTGGGTGTCGGGCACGGTGGTCGCAAGGCGTCACTGGCGCACACTTACGCTGCAGCCCTTGTCCGTGAGGTAGCTGATGCCTTCCTCCGGGCCGATCGCCAGCTCCACCGAAATGATCCAGCTCGACTTTTGAAGGCGAAACAAGTGAAAACAGAAGTCCCAGAAGGAAAAACATATCTTAGACAAAGAGCCATGATGCGTGAAGGAACCAGCGGGCTGGCTCAGCCTGCCACGGTCTACCGAACCGAGTAACGTGAAATGTTCTAACTTCCTGATCTAGCGTCCGCTCAGCCTCGACGCAGCTACGCTGCGCTCGTCCCCGTGGGTCTGAGCGAATGGTTTCTCTGGGAAGGTCATGTGAATAGGTAAACTAGCTCTTCGAGAGCAGTTCATCGATAAATAGCTGGGCTGGAATAAAACGATCTACTTATGAACACAGGCATGCCAGCAAAAAAAAGATGATTTCAACGTCACGTTGACACAATATTCTCAGGTCGTTAAAAACGTGACAAATTCAATTTCAATCCAATAGTTAGATCTACGCGGATAAGAAAAGCAAAGAAAACCGACCCAGTGCGCCCCTTCGTGCCCCCATACTCACCCCGAGGGCGCACTTGAAGCATTCTTTATCGAATCTGTACACTGGGGACAGGATCTCAAAGAACTTCAGAATGCTTTCTTCTCTGTTCAGGTTGGCGAACTGTCTGAACGTCTGTTGGATCAGTTTTCTGAGTGTTTTGGCCTGCATGACACAATCACAAAAATCTTTTCAGAGTCGACAGCGAGTGAAGACCACGGGTGGCAAGGCCACCAAACGGCAAGGAAGAACCCGTCCCACCCCGCGCTGGATACCGACATTCGCACTGTTACGAAATGTGATACTTACTAGAGCTTCACGTCCTTTTTAAAAAAAAAAAAACATAAAATATACTACCGTAACCATTTTTAAGTGTGTACAGTTCAGTGGTTTTAAGCTTTATTTCTTAAATAGAAATTTGTAAGGCAATGATTTACTTATTAGAACATGTAAAAAGTTAAGCATTAAAAACATATCCTCAACTGCCCACGACAGGGACCTGGCAAAGGTGAAGGCCTCAAGGCATCCGCTCACACGTCCGGGGTTGGGGCTGAAAGTCGGTGCCACCTTTCTGAAGGACAACTTGGCAGCACAAATCAAAAACCATGAAAAACCACACATCTCGATGCAGAAATTAAAATCCCAGGACGTCAGTCTTTAGGGATGATTCAGCCACAAGGAGGCTCACTGCAGAACCGTCTGGGGTAATGCAGGGCCGGGCTACACAAGTGGTGTGTGTCTGTACATCCGGTGTTCTACAGAGCGCTGAGGACTAGCGAGGAACTAATATTAAAATCCGCATCAGTGTTACATGAAGAAATATGGCAGAGCGCAGGGGATGGGATGTGGACATAGGCACCGATGACCACAGGTGAGCACAGGCACCGATGAGCACCGAAGGAGATAGACTAATATGCTTTTTTTTTTTCTGGGTAGGAAACAAGGGATCTGTGCATGCTATTCAATTTTAAACCAATTCACATACACAGAGAAAACTACTCAGACTATGATACTTCTTCAAAATGAAGCAATATCATTATTAGGTCGTCATCAGAAATTGCTGCTACTCAGCCATTTTTAACTACAAAGAAAATTTCATGTTAGTCGACCTAAAACTTATCAAACGCTGTTAGCAACAGTGGACCTCTAGTGATGCAATGCTAGAGAAAACTTCCAACAAAGGAATAATAGGCTGAGAATATATTAACCAAAGAATTCCCCACCTACCCACTAAATGCTAAATACAGATACGGTAACAGTGCATGCAAAGTGTGCTTTAAAAAAACAGATGTATAACTGACATACAACATTATATTAGCTTCAGGTGCACAACATGATTCAATATTTGGATATATTGCAAATTGATTGCCCCATTCGATAAGTCTTGTTAACATCCACCACGTCACATAATTACAATTTTTTAAGGCCGACTCTCTTTGCAACTGTCAAATACGCAACACAGTATTATTAACTGTAGTCACCAGGCTGTACGTTACATCCTTGTGACGTTTGCTTTATAGACTGAAAATCTGTGCCTTCTGATCCCATTCACCCATTTCGCCCACACCGAAACCGCCGCCGGTGGCGACCACCACCCTGTGCTCTGTATCTCCGAGTCTGGTTTGTGTTTGCTTTTAGATTCCACACATACGTGAGATCATACGGTATTTCTCTTCCTCTGTCTGACTCATTTCACTTAGCATAATGCCCTCTAGGACCATCCACGTTGTCACAAATGGAAAGATTTTCTTTTTTACGGCTGAATAATAGTCATTGAAGATGCGCTGTGCACACACGCGTGTGTGTGAGCACACGCACATACGCCCTACATCTTCCTTATCCACTTATCCATCAATGGACACGCAGATCGCTTCCGCGCCTTGGCTACTGTGAAGAACGCTGCAGTGAACACGGGTGCAGATTTCTAAACAGTGCTTCTTTGCGTCTGTCTGCAGGGACCATATCGGAGGGTAGCTTTCCATGTAGACGCGCGTTTCGTTCTCCTGGAACCCCCCTCGCGTGCTGGCACCCAGCAGAGGCCAGGAATCGGGTGCTGAATGACTAATAAGCCTGACGGAATGGACGCCTGCCACGGTGACCTGCTAATCACAGGCACGGGAATGACGACTATTTTCTCTAAGAATAAAATCAGCCATTACTGAATGCACTCCAGGAAAGCACTTGTGTTTTATTACTTGGGATTGTAGAGATATGTCAAAAAACTAATAACTATTGCTCTCTTAATGTTTCTAGTTTTGAAATTAGATTTCTACTGTGAATTACATTCAAATAAATTTTGGAAACTTGGCTATTTTTTGGACTTGCGACCTGAGTTTAGATGCACAGAAGAACTACAAAGACGGGAGAGGGAGCTCCTTGAGCGCTCTTCGCCCAGCCCCCGCTGAAGGGACACTCGTGCATGACGCTGGCGCAGCAGGTAAACTGCGAGACCGGCAGGTGCCATGCTGCTCACTCGAGCACCGCCCGTATTCAGCTTGCGCCATCTGGCCGCTGACAGCCTTTCGCCGGCCCCGGGGCCCGCGCTGCATCCACCTGCTCCTCCTCAGCTCCAGCGGCTCTCACGGCTTCTCGGTGCTTCTAAGGCTAATAATCAGAAAGCTGTCTCGATAAAATCCACCTGCATTACTTTGCCCAGAGTAACCGCCAGCTCTTCACGTCGTAACTTTTACATGTACAGGAGGAAAACACATATCACAGGGGAGGTAGAGGCACAACGTGGCATCTGATTATGATAAAGCAAACTAATTACCTTGACGGAATCCAGTAAACTCCTAGGGAAAAATCGCTTCAAGCCGACATCCTTTCTGAAATATTAAAAGAAGCATATTAACAAACGACGCCACCAGATCGATTCATACAGTGACGCTGTTATAAGAAAAGAAAAGCAATTTAAGTTATTTATCCTGTCACATACAATTCAGGAAGGAAGCATAACAAGGCTCCAATCTACCAGCAAAGTCACAGAAGGGGCGGGACAAATCGTTTTCTATGTATTTGCAGAAAACATCAATACGACTTGGTTTCAGTAGAAAGTCTTTGTTTTTTGACACTGACTGAAAACCCATTTAAAATATTGCCTCTGCAAATCACAACGTATAAATATATTGTTCTTTTTCAAATACTGCTTGAAGGTTCACTTTATACAGATAAGTTCCAAATGGGTAGAGAAAGTAGACTGGCCTGATTAGGGCAAGATTTGGGATATACTATGGAAATCTTAAAAAAATTCCATTGGATTAATCCTAAAAATAAACTGATGATAAATGGACTCAATCAAGGTTTATCGTCTCAGTTTTACATAGGAAACAAAAAGAGAGAAATTAAGTGATTTATCTAAGGTCTAAAAGCTGAATGTGTGAAAATGTTGGAAATCCCACCAACTTTCATTATCATGGAGAGCCTCAAAGCTCTCTGGCTAAGAAAATAGACGGGAAAGAACAGCTCACTCTTTTTTCCTACGTATTTTGGGTACCCAGTGACCTAGGCTCTTTGGCCACTAGATGGCAATCCTGTGCTGGTAAAAATGACATAAAGCCTAGAGACCATAAGAAATGTCAGGAGACACGTGGGAAATACGAAGGGATCAAGCAAAAAGTGAAATTCAGGTATCTTTTCAGAACTGCATGAGGAAATAATAAGCTGAATATAAAATATAAGTAAACAGCACAGGGATGACTTCTTCGTCCATAACTGTAAGTCACCCGGTATCACAAACAACATCACAGAAATCGTGTCAGTTTATCTGGTTGATCCTACATCCAAACGTTCTAATCCCCTATTCTATAACCTGACTAGTTCATAGTTCAGGACCTAAACCGACAAACTCCAAAGCTGGTCTTTGTTCTCACTTTTTTATTGTTTTTATCATTTTGTTCACTACATGTTTATAAAATGCGTTCTCAGCTTCTAATTTCACCCAGAAGCCAAGCACTTCGGGGTCCGTGGCGGAGGGCGCTGAGAAACGCTCCGGGGCACCGCGGCACTGTGCTGCAAGGTACAGGGAGGGCCTCCTTCAGACGCCTAAGCTTAAACCCTCTCCGGAAGCCAGGCAGGGACTGCGGGCACCCCCACTTTCAACACGAGGCCACCGCTCCGAGCCTCACGTCTGCCCTGGTCCTGACCTGCTCCCTGCTGCAGCGGCCTGGCTTGCAGCGATGTGTGCACAAGCCTCACTTCAGCCCAAACGCTACGCTCCTGTGACACAATGTGAATGAGACAATAACTACTACACACAAAATGCAACTCCTGGCCTTTGTTATAAGGTAGTTCTTTACTACGTAAGCAATTGTCAAAGGGTGGATCCTAAACACATTAAATCACTGGACGAAAACGGAGCTAACGTGAAACTTTTAAAATATTGCCAAACCCCAGGTCCCAAACCCAAGTATCAGGTGTCGATTCTCATGAGTTCAAAGGAAGCTTTTTAACCCACACATGACTGACGAGATGTTAATACTGGTGAGAGCTGCATGGGCCACGACAGGAGCCGCACGAAGCTATTTATACTTAAATTAGAGGAAATTAAATGTAAAAGTCTAGTCCCCAGTCGCATGGGCCAAACATCAAGTGCTCGGTGGCCCATCTGGCCAACAGCCCCCTCCCATTCTGGCCCATCACTGCGGAAAGCTGCACCGACTCTGCAGGGCTCCTGAGTCAGGGCAGAAGAGGGACACGGATGGATGCTGGGAACAGCTGCACAGCCGCTTCAGGGGTCACCGCACAGGGCTCCCGGGGACCGCTCGGAAGACGGGGAGAAGAAGGCCGCAAGGTGGGTGCGGCTCTGCCAGAGGGGCGGCCGCAGGGAGCGTGCGGCAGACGAGGGACCTTGGGCTGGGACCACCCCGTCCCTGTGCAGCGGCGAGCCTCTCACGCTCGTCAGGCTCCCACCGCCTCGCCTCTAAGTCAAGTCACGTTGACTCGAAGTGTCAAAGGACGCAAGCCCGAACTCACTTCCTCTCACCAGGTGCCACACGGGGAACGGGGCAGCGGAGCGCTGCGACACGCTCCTTCTTCTCGAGTGAGACACCGATGCAAACAACGAACCGTCCAAGAGTGTGTGCATGACCGGTGCTATGCGGTGACAAGCGCTCGAAACCAATAAACGCACTTGTTCGGACTGAGGGTTTCTGGGACTTAGAATTCTACCTGCGGTCCATCCGAAATCAGAATATTCTCAGTCGATGTTTAATTTATCTGTCTCTCAAATGAAATGCTTAGACGAGGGCTGACGAATGAGGCCTCTCTCCCTGTTCACCCGCAGAGCTCTGCCTCCCCACCTCTCGCCCGACTGTGCGCTTCCCTTGTCGCCCCTTCCACACCACGCTCCAGGTGAGAGGGCGTCCGGTGCTCCCCTGACCAGGTGCGGGAGGGCGCCGGCAGCCCCCGCTGTCCGGGCTCCATCGCTCGCCTAAGGCCCCCACCTGGCCTCGCCCTGCAGGCGTGTTCACGCCGTGAACCCTGAACGGTGGGCTTTGGGAGGCCTGTGGTGGAGGCAGGCTTTACTTACATAATCGAGCTTCTCAGAAGTGAATTCTTGTGTCAAGGACACATGTATTTCTCCTCTGGCCCCACCTCAGAAAAGTGACCGTGTCTGTCGGCTTTCATTCCTCAAAGCTTTAAGCCCGGGCGTAAAAGCGACCAGAACCGGCCTCGACGTGTAATGGGTGTAACCGGCACGTGTGTTTTCACGTGGTGCTCCCGGCTTATCCTCCCCCCCCCGAGCCCTCGGAGCCGATCTCTCTTCTCGACTAACTCAACACCCGAGCAGCCACCCCCCACCTGCCCAGAGTCCTGCTTTAAAACTCAGGGTGGACGACGACCTCGGACATCAAGTACCAACCCCTGACATCCTCTGGAAACTTCGACGTTAGTTCCTAGTACATTATTTTACAATTTTGTTTAATTTTACTTCTGAGGGACTCCCTTCTGGCTGTAAACTTCCTGAGGGTAAAAATTTTGTGTTATTAATTACTGAATCTCCAGCACCTAGCGGCCAGGGCTTAGTAGATACTCAGTAATGTTTGCTAAATGAACTACTTAGTGAAGGAAGAAAAGGTCAAAAGAACAGATAATTAACCAAATAACCATACAGGGAAAACTACTCCTATTTTTCCTCAATCTCCATTTGAACTGAGGATAAACCCAGTATTCATCTACCCCATTACCTGAAGGGCAGGGAAAGGCTACTTAAAACCCTGCCTAGTAAGATATCCTAGGTGATCGCTAAACGTTTCACTCAACTCCAACCAATCCCTTTTGTCCTTATCTAATCTGTGAAGGGGCACAACGCACGTGACAGCTATACTCACAAGCACACAATCGCAAATACTCAGCGAGTGCCTGTTGCATGCTGCACACCGTCAGGGGCCCGGGGCACTAACACATCACAGCATTAGTCCAGTGACGAGCCGGCTTGCAGCGCGCCGAAACGGATGGACGGCCGGGGCTGTGCTCGTTCGCGCGCCACGGCTTGGCAGAGCGGAGGCTCGTGTGGCCACCGAACACAACTCATCTCTGCCACCAGCTGTCATTTCGCACGGTTACAGCTGCTTTGTAACTAACGTCTGAAAAGATTTACTTCTACTTTTACTTTTATGGCCTTTCGCTTTCTTTAGCAGCGTCTTCCGAACAGCACGAGAACCGCAGGAGTAAGACGGCCAGGAGAACGAAGGCCCGAGACCGCAACGATGCTCGAGCGAGCGAGCCCGGCCGTCACCGGGCTCTGACGAACGTCAACCATCTTTTGCTAAATTAATTATCGAATGATGACGTGCAGAACTTCTAGCATCCCAAGGTGTACGCTCCAGCTCGCCTGTGCATGCATTTAAAACAATCTAACATAACGGTATAATAGCAAAATAATTTCATTGTTGGAAAATTTTTCAGTTATTCTAAATTTTCTGATACATAAACAACAAGTAACTTTCACATCTCTGCTTTTTTTAGAAACAAAAAATTCCTTAGTAAGCTTGTAAAGAGAATACAAATAATTTATAGGCAATTTATAGGCAAGTATAGATTTCAATATAAATTAGAAGTAAAACTTTCATCCCAATATCATTAAATACACAGAAAGTTTAGCATGTATATGTTGACATACTACAGACATTATCAGCCTTAAGACATTTTATGAACAAATTTAAATGTTTGCTAACACAGTTAATGTTATCAAGACTTCTTTTCTTAATAAAACTTTCCCTCTTCCAGATAAAGTTTTAGAAGCAGTAGTGTTTCCGACTTAATATTTAAATAGAGAAAGTAATAAAAACTCCAGTTTGAAGAATGATTTAGTTCTGGGTATCTGCTGTGACAGGGTCGCTTTCGGACATGTAATACTTACTCTAAAACTTCATAGTTAGACTTCTTCTCCAGCGCATTGCCCCGCATCTCCCAGTATGACCGCCTGAAACAAGGAGAGATACGGACTTTTACATACGTGCGTGAAAACCATGAAAACCATCCATGTCGTTACACGATAAAACCCGTGTGTGTCGGGGGGACCTAACAACTGTGCGCCTCGGCCTCACACGTTCTGATACACTCTGAACGAGGAGCGCCGTGGTCCACGGCACGTCCCCGGGGCCTCGCGACCTCGCGACGCGCGAGCAGGTAGCGCAGACTTTATTTCTGCCGCGGTCTCGCTCTCCCTTCCCACGGGAGCAGGCCCGGCCTTCGCAAAGGGGAGACCCAGACGCCAGCTGGAAAGGAGCTCAGCGACACCAGCCACTTCCGCGCTGCGTCTCTTCACAGGAGACAGCACATGCAAGCGGACGGCCACAGGGGCCAGGTGTGCGCCACACCCACCCCTTCGAAGGCATGTGTCACAAGAGTAACTGTATCAGACACGCAACAGAAAGATCCACCTAATTCAGGATCTTCTCAAATTTTACTCAATGTTTTACTGATAATATTTATGAGGAAAATACCTGAATAGTTTCCAAAAATGATGAAAACCAATGATGACTTCAGCCCTCAATGCACAGGTATCACCTTACCGTATTTCTAGACAGCCCAGCTTCAGAGCAATGTCCTGATCCACCTGGTCGGCTACCTCTGACATGTAATCGCTCTTCACCTGCGACAGAAAGGGGACGCAACAGTTTTAAAAGAAACCATTTTAGACTTAATCGTTCGGTAAATGTTTGCTGGGTCCCTTTTATGTACTTTACGCATACCGTGTCACTAATTATGCTGGAGGCTGGAGATGAAGATGAGTAATTCCGCGAAGCAGTGAAAGAAATACATGGGCCCCCCCACAAGAAGAGCTTATGTGACCTCTGAGCGCCTCACTGGGGCTTTAAGAAACAAATAGCATCATCTGAAGCACAGCAACACCGAGCTGCTTCACCCCGCGCCGCGCTGGCAGAACTGGAAACCAGGAGCCAGGCCTCCACTGCCAGAGAAATGCTCCCCGAAAGTACAGGCTTCATAGTTTCTGAACTCATACTTCAGGTCCAACGGCACCGTCGGACCTTCGTGTGAGGCCAAAGGAAACTCACGGATCTCGAAACCCGCTGAACCCTGCAAGTGACATGCCTCCACCTAGCGTAACGGGATGACTGATCTGCCAAGTGACAATAGAGTTGAACATAAAGAGAGGAATCTAAGAGAACTTTATAAATGCCGTCCAACAACGATCACGCTCCACCAAGCGATGGACTGCGTCAGTACTTGAGAATACCTATTGGTGTGAAGACAATTTCAAAAATGAAATATGCAAAACCTCCTCACAGATTATTAAAAGAGCCACATCCGTAACTAGTTTTAACGATGGGGAGTGCCCACTGTGAACCTCAGTTCAGTGACGTGTTCTCTCTCCCCGCAAAGGAACTCCGTTCTTCCCTTCAGTGCACCTGCATCACAAAAATCTACACTCATCTATGAGATTACTAACTTCACCCAATGAAACTGTGATTTGTCTTGCCTCTCGTCATAAAGTATTTCACGCTACCCTTAATTTTGCCTCTTGGTCCTCAACCCTACAATATTTACTCTCTGACCCTTTACAGAAAAGTGTGTTGGCCGCAATCCTAGAAAAATTCCAAATCATTCTTTCCTAGCCTGTCAGTTCACTTAAAAGATTCCTACTTCCCAGTGAATTATTCTGTCTGCCTCACATTGGACAGTTTGCCATCATGACCGTCCCCTGCAAAGATCCCGTCTCCCATTATTATCTCTTTATTTTAATTGCCTGGCAAAACCAGCATACGCTGAGACAAACCACACACCTTGCCAAGCTGACCGCCAAGCGACTGGAGAAACGACAGTGTGAGCTTCGCTTTAAATTCGTGACCATAAACCCCGGTCAGTTGGAACTGGAAATTCAACGACACCTGCCTCGAAGCTGGCCAGCGCGGATTCACACTTTCTCCAGTTAACATGCCACATCTCTTTCTCACAGAGAAAGAAAAAGTCTTCAAACGGGCATGCTCTCTTTAACGTGCCAAGGATTCACAACGCAGGTGCACCTGTACTCACCTACCCACTCCTCCTCCGGGGGGAGCAGTGGTGACTCTTAGCAAAGGACAACCGTCATCTCTTTCTACCCTAAGCCCCGCCCCGCCTCAAAGCCTTCGCTCTACCTTCTGCGTAGCACCCACACCTCTGTGCAATGGTCCTTACTGACGAAACGAGCGAGCGGCGATCAGACCGGGGTGCAGGCACCTCTTTGCTTTCCTGCAAGACTTACAAGCAACAGGAATTTCTATCCTCACACACAGGAGGCGTTTAAGACCTGATTCATTGGAACTAATTACTCGACCCACTAACTCAAGTAAAAAGCTTTCATTCTAGAATCATTGTTTACACTTCAATTGACTTTCTCCTATACAGCCCCCCCAAAAAAATCCAAACTAAGTTTTTGCATCCTAAGCAGATTAATCGTTGAACACAAAAGTAAAGGAACGAGAGATAAATCAGGACGCATTTACGTGCGTCAGAGGGACAGCACAGTTGTTCCAACTGAGATGCTCGGTGGGTCTCGGTTTGGTCGGTGCCGGCTCCGACGAAACCACCGCAGCACATCGAGCACGTGCTGAGAGGCATCACTGCAAACCTGTCTTAAAGATTAATCACTGTAATTTTTAAATACTATTCTCGGGTGGGAAAACGTTATCACTTGTTTTATTTCATTCATCCAAACCAAATTCATATTAGTGGCAAAAATGTAAGGGAAAATTATAACTTAACGAGCCTTAAGGGAAACGCCCTCGTGGATGTCACAGAAGCTCTGACAGCTGTTTTCCTGCAGCGACAGCCTCTGACTCTCGGAGCTACGGGGGCAGAGGACGAAGCCATCTGCCCTGGCGGCGGGCACCCCCGTCACCCGGGCCCCAGCGGCGCTGCACGGGGACCACGGTGCGCATGGGTCTCTGAGGTCGGGTGAGACTCGGGTTGCTCCCCCGCAGTCCCTTGATCCGCTTCCATCCGCGGAGATCCCGCACACTGCCGCTCTGGTCCACGTAGTGACGCGTGCGGACACCTGTCGGTGCTTAACCTTGGGGCACCCGTCAGGCGGGTCTGCATGCGGTAGCGCATGTGATGACGCCCGTGATCCGCGAGCTGCACACCGCGATCGCCCCCACTTCGTTAGCAAATCCGTTCAGAAAACCCTAAGAAGACAGCAGAGGGACCGGCGGCCATCCGAGGCGCTGCCTGAGCGCTCATGCCGTTAGCGGCCGGCACGACAGCCCTCCCAGCCGGCCTCAGGGGTCTCGGTGTGCAGGCAAGCATGAGGAAAGTGCCTTCGCCCACGGGCACGCAGCAGGTGTCAGCCCTGGGGCTCGGCCACCAGGCCCATCGGCCCCGCGACCTCCTCCGCAGTGGGGGAGCCCCCTGCCAGAAGGAGGCCCAGCACGGGGTGAGGCTGCCTCGCGCCGCCGGGACCCCGGATCCCACACGGCCTCCCACACACCTCCTGGCGATGCAGCCGCCCCCACCGCCACGGGCCCTCCCGCTCCACAGGTCACACCTCGGGCGGATTCGCGGGTCTTGCAAAAAAAGACCTCGGAGTTGTTTCGTTTTTTTAAAACTGTTTCTACATTGATGCCGATTTCCTACTTAAGAAGACAGGGTGCATTCGCGCTTCCTGCTGGGCAAGGACTGTGTTTGCATCTGCGAGTCTTTTCGTCTTACTCTGCAATGGAACTAAGCGTGGGGTTTAATATAAAAACCGCTCACATCTGTAATAGAAAGAATTCATCCTAAACGACGCCATAACTTATTCCACATGTCAACTCAGAGCTTTGGCCACGATGCAATTTTCTGTTTTGTCTTGTCTCTTCTGAACATGTGGTCAGCTAACAAATTTATCAGCTAGACCCGAAAGTCCAAAAGTAAGACTGGTCAACAAGAAACATGTCCATGCCCTGGAACTTCGCGCATTTCTCTCGGCAAGTGTAGATTCTGTACCAGAGTTAAGTTATGGCTCTGGACTCGGTATCTTCTTCAGCTCCCAACTGGAACTCTTCCTGTCAAATAAACCACTGATTAGCTTACATTTGCTGTTATGAGCCACTGGATGGGTAGACTCACTTAAATCTTAAACTATTTATAGGAGAAAACGATCACAACTTCATGTGAGATCCAGGCACCTTAAGAGCTGAAAATTTCAACAGTGCCAAATGGTTTCTATAAGAGTTCAGTAACTACGACAATGTCTTGACTCAACATGGACGTAACCCTTCAAACTAATGGCCGCCACTATTTGCAGAAAGTTGCCAAATACTTATACCTTTACCAAACGCAAGTTCAAAGAGCTAATAAAGAGGAATAAAATGCAATATGGCAAAAGAAAAATTCAATTTCAGGGCAAAACATACTTGTCTTGCTTTATAATTAGCCATCAGCCTTAGCATCAAAACCTATTTCTACAGACTCCTGCTCTACAGTGAATAGGGTTATAACATGGTTTTATAACATGGTTTATTTTTAGAGTATGCTGATTAATATCTTTCAGAATATTCTAAAATGGGTCAAAACATTGAGTGAATCATTTACAACATCTCACACTGGCAGTCACATCTGGGACATCTTTAAATGGAACTGCGCACACACAGAACACTTTCCCTCCAGTCACCCAACGCTCGCTACGTCCCCTGGCTCATTGTTTTCCTAGACACCGTCCCAAGGCATGGGATGTAATGAACAGGGGGCCGAAGCTGGATGACACTTCGAAATAAGCAATAACATTAAGGTAGGGTACTATAAGTCCTCTCTCTCTGTCTGTCTGTCTTTTTCTCTCTCAAGATAGGAATGGTGGTAGAGAGAATGTAAACATAATTCTTTTACCTCTGCCTTGATTAAAAAAAAAAAGCTGATAAAAATACTGATTCTTCTGAAACAGAAATAATAACAGAGAAAACACTCAGGAACGTTCACTATTCCCCAGTCTAGACCCTCAAGATCCCCACACGAGGTCAACAAGATAACAGATTATAACCATACACAAGGAGATGTGTCACCAAACGAGTGTCAGTGTAAGCCACCAACCACAGATTGAAAGCTCAAGATTTCAGATGTTGTAATTCAGATTCGGAATAGAGACAGTAACTCTATGTGAAATGATAATAAAAGGCAGAAAAATCAGTAAATAATAAGGGCCATAAAACATGGCCTGGTAGATTTTTAAAAAAGTGTGTTTGTGTGTGGCGGGGGAGGAGGGATAATAAAATTTAAAAAAAAAAAAAAATCAATAAAAAGTCAACAAATGCACCGCGCATCAAACTAGCCACAGCTGAGGAGAGCTGGTGACCTGACAGATTTCTCTGAATCACAGATCCCAGACAGACAAGAAGAGAAACGGGAAAGAGAAGTTAATCCAGACTGAGACGTTCTAATGTAGATCTAATCTGAAATCCCAGAAAGAATAACAAGAAATGAAGAAAAGGCCGTACGTGAATAGCTGTCATCTAAGACATTTCTGAATGGAGGAAAAAGACACGCCCCACAGGCACACGCTGTACAACACAGACCAAGCAGGAGCGAGTGAATGGGGTCCACACCTAGCTTGTAACAAAACTGCAAAACATTGCAACGCAAAGAAAAGGCCTTAAACCCACCCGGAGGGAAAAGGCAGGTCGCCCACAAGGACAGAGTGAGCCGGCTTCTCCACAGCAACAGCGAAACCCAAAGACAGCGGAGAAGACCAGGAAGTTCTGAGGGACTCGGCACGTGTGCTCTTCATCTGGGCGGCAGGCTCATAGCGTGTCACCTTATTAAGTATCACACCTTACAGAAGAACACGTGTCAAATGTTACAGGATCTCACTGAATCAATGTCATCAAATTCGGAGCCCCTTAAAAATGGATCGATTTAGCTTGAAATTCAGTGAAAATATATGAATGTGTGTATACGCTTTATATTACATACATCAAATATTAAAAGTATTTAAAGTTAAAGAATGGATGTCATGTTGATGCCTCCTTTAAAATAATTTATCTCAGAATTTTTAGTGCTAATTTCAAAACTCAAGTTCTTACAAAATATTTTAGCTGCCTTCTCAGTCAAACAGACTTTGGCTAAAAATAGCTGAAGGGCCAATTTTTAATTTTTCTTTTGGGCAGGGGCAGTATTCTGAATTTCTAACTGATTTTCAACGGAGGAGTGAAGCCTGCTCCCAGCGGTGGAGTGACCTGTGCGGGTTAACACATGGCTCATCTACAACAGTCCTGAAGGTTCTACGCGTGCACCGGGCCGGATTCTGCGCTGTGACTTTCTCACAAGAAGTCAAATAAACATAAATGTACAACCACCTGCCAAAGCGGCAATGCAAAAACCATCCTACTTACAAAACTTCCTTGCCAGAGCAGGGTAAAAATAAAAATATATACATATTTTTCACATAAATGGAATTATATTATTCATGTTTTACAGATGGCCTGTTTTAAGCAATAGCATCGAACGTCCTACCTTCCGTGTCTGTGAAGAGCCCGTCACTGTTGTGATGGGCGCACCGACGTGAAACTCAGCAGACTGACTCAACCAGCATCTCTCTGACAGACATTTGCAACGCTTCCGACCGCAGAAATGGACAGAAGGAAGTGCGGGGAGGGGCTGGAGTCCTGGAGAGAGCACGAAGGGAGGAAGGGGACAGGGCCCACTCCGTCACGTGCAGCTCACACCCGTGTCAGGACACGCAGCCGGACAATGCCTGGTACCGCCTGCAGCCCGAAATTCAAATACTTATTGGGCGATTACACGGTGGACATGTTTTTCTCGCTGAATCGACAGGCTGACCCCACGGGGCAGGGTTCGTACGTCTGCATTTTAGTAGATGACAGAGTCAAGCGTGAAGAGACTGGCGAGGGGCCCAGCGTCCCCCAGGGGCGTCGGCGCGGGGCCGGCACACCACAGTGTGCGTGCTCCCCACACCTCACGGTCCTGGGACGTGTGAAGGCGACGCGGCTGAGCCTCACAGAGCGCAGCATGTCCCATCGGCAGGAGAGTCAGGGACACGCTGGTATGCGTGGCAGCAACTTGCAATCGTATGGACGAGGCGAGGTGTTCCGAACGGGAAAACTAGGACAAGCCAGTCACAGCGAAAAGAACAAAGCAGCTGCGACCTTTAGGTTAGCCTAGAAGTTATAAAAAGTAGCTGTGAGCCATTCGGCCTGCGGTACGCACTCTGGAAGTCGGTGTCCCTAAAGCTGTCACAGATTTCCTCTGTGGGTGGAATTTTTCAAAGACATTATGCCAATGGTGACACAGACCATCTACGAGAGAAAAATACAGCCTGAGCGCGCTGGTTAGCTACACTGTCCCGACGCCTCCTCCGCGGAAACCCGACGCTCGCCACCCTGGTGAAGGACGAGGCGAGCTGGCGTGGCGCCGGCGAGAAGCGGATCGTAAACTGGGACGCTTCCTGCGGCACGAGGGCCTCGACGACCTGCGCTGGACGGACGCGTGACCGCTCTCTCTCCCTGCTGGGCCCCACCCCCTGCCCCATCACGCTGATTACTGAAAACCCTCACGAGTCTCCACGAGTCCCTGTCCTAACACCTTACTCCGCCGGCGTGACGTCTATGTCACAGACGAGCAGACAGACCCCAGCACCCGGACGCTCCCTTCGCTCCCCGCCGTCTCCGCTGGGGTAGCAGGAATAGCCAGCGAGCTCCTCCGGGGAGATCACCCCGCTTCCCGCCGCCCTCCCAAATCCGATCCACCTTTTCTTTCCTGACACTAGGTGCCTGGACCGACGCGACTCTTCCTCATGCTCAGGCTCCGTCTTGGCTCAACCTGAGTCCCGTCAAGTCCACTCCCTGAAGCTGCTTGTTGGAGGCGGTTCGGTGGCAGGATTCTCGCCTGCCACGCAGGAGGCCCGGGTTCGATTCCCGGCCAGCGCGATCGCAAACCCCAGCCCCAGCTGCTTGCTGCCCCGCTGCACCGCACGCCATTCTAACTTCCTGCCCAAATGGCTGCAAACAAAACTGTGATCAAGACCGTCGCCGAGGGCACGCTTCAAGTGGCTCCCAGCCCTCGGCGGGAGAAAACCGAAGCCCCTTTGTCGCGACGTGCTCCTGTCTCTCTCGCCCCTTCTCAGCCACACGGGCTGGGATTTCAACGCACTGTGTTTCTCAGAGTACATCCCTCCCTCATCTGCAAAGTGGAGGCTCCTCAGACGGCAGCTCTCCAGGGAGCCCCCTCCCACGGGGCAGCAGCCCTGCCCACGCGAGCGAGCATGCGCAGTGGTTTAGGGCCGCCGCCCCTGGACCACGGGGTTGAGGGTGCCGGTAAGGGCATTAACTTCTGCATTCTCAGCCCACGGTAGATACTTAGAGTATTTTTATTCAACCAAAAAATCACCAAGTGCATTTAAATGGCAAAATCGCATGTACAAGTGTCTCTTTGATATTCATTAGATAATATGGGGGGCACTCTTCATGAATATTAACAAATAACATTTATTTGGTCATAAAACTGTGTCGGTTCATTTAGGCCACATAGTTATTGTCTAATTAACACCTTATGGGATAAAAGCAAGCTACTCTTAGTGGAAAGTCAACTTTGGCTTTATTGTTACACAAACTGCTACCAAGGTTGTATGATGCAGTTGGCTCTGACGATAAATTCTACATCTCACAAATCTGTTGATATTCAGGCATAATAAATATACTTGAATTAAAGACAGAACAATGGTTGTATCACTTAGGATTTACTGTCTCCACGAAGTCTCTTTTAAGATTTGCCCAAGCACATAAAAATTCACAAAATTTTTAATTTCTCACTAGTTAAAAGATTCTCACTGCCACGCAATGACAAATTTACATTCTCCCAAATGTTAGGTTTAATGTAATCCTAATAAAAACCGCGTAGTAAATAGGATTCAAAGAAACAAAAGAAAAAAGTATATTAAATCACCCTCTTGTACCTGTTGATAGAAGAAATTCAAAGTTGGCTTGTCTTCGGTAAACTGGTTTAGAAATCCTTTTGGCAAATAACGAATTCTCAATTCATATCTAAAAGATAATTCACAAAACAGAACAATTAGAAATAAGTATCTCAATGCACAGTCTACAACTACAACATGACGGTGAGTATGGCACTGCCGATAACTCCGAAATATTTTTAAAATAAGTTAAAATATAATCAATCTGTAAATGTTTTGTTTTCAGTACAAAAACACGCACACAAGTGTCTTCAGCTCAACCACTCGACAAGGAGACAGCGTGGTAAGAAGCGCCCAGAAGTCCCTGCCGCCCTACGAGTCATTTTCCCCCACTGCCCGGGCGCTGTCACATTATGCGTCCGATGGCTACCTTCACCTGCACAGAGTCACACCGGAAGTGCCTCTGGTGCCTGGCTTCTTTCGTTCATCAACATGCTTGCGAGAGGCAGTCATGCCTAGTAGCTGCAGTCTGCTTAAAGCGTTGCACTGCATGATACACCCCAACTATGATCCACATTGCTGCCGGCCATTCGAGCTAGCCCCACGTTTCGGCTATTAGGAATAATGAATGCTGCCATGAACACTTTTTCTCCCTCTAAGCATAAAAAAGTCACGTTTGCTCGAGAAGCCAGGCTTCAAGAATGGCCGCACCAAACGAATTTCACCAGAATGCTCTCTGATCTCTCGTTCTTCCTCCCCGCCCCGCCTACCCACATGAACACCCTTACGCGCGTTTCTGGGTGCACGTGTGCACGTGTCTGTTGGGTATCCACTAGGATCTGAGTCACTGGATAACAACAAATACACACATGAGCTTTACCAATATTACCAAACACTAAAAGTGGAAGAGCTGCACCAATTTACACTCCCACCGGCAGCCCGGGGCGCTCCGGTTCCTCCCTATCCCGCCTCTACATAGCATTTCCAACGTCTTCGTTTTAGTTACTGATATTTATTGCAATAGTACATAGTGGCTTTAACTGGTACTTCCTTGACGAATAATGAACCTGGGCACTGGTATGATAACTGGCCATTTTGGATAGCTTCTTTCGTAAAGTGTCTTATAAAAGTTTTTGTCTTTTTTTCTACAGAGCTGATTGTCTACTGGCAGCCGCCCAACTGATCTGTAGGTACTCAAAATCCCGCACGCGAGCCCTTTGTCAGAGTTAGTGACTTCCTCTCCCGCTCTATGGCCTGCTTTTCACTCTCTAATGCTATCTTTTAAAAATTATTTTAAAAATCTTTTCATTTTAATGGTATCTTTTGAGAAAGGAAGTTCTTAATTTTTATGTAGTCCTATTTATTCTTTTCCTTTCTAGTAAACTCTTAGTGTTTTGTTTATAAAATGTGTGCATGCCCAAAGATTATAAAGATAGGTTTTTTTCTGCAAGTTTTGTTAACCGACCCTTTAAAAAATGTAATAGACTCACAAGGAAAAAAAGCACCAAGTAATCGATACAACTCTTTTGGTTAAAGGTGGAAAAACTGTGAGACACACAAACCCAAGCTCTGCTGAGCTCGCTAAGAGTCCGCCCTACTGCCAAGCACGACTGCAGACAGGGAGGACCCATCTCACTCTCGCTTCCAGAAGGAGTTCGACGACTCCCTGCAGACAGTCTGCACTGGGCCATCATCCGTGGAAGCGTAACGAATTTCATCTACTCTGAATTTGGGACTTCCCAGGCACCGTACAGGCACTATTTCTCAGTGGACTCAGAGGGCAGAAGTAATTTTACTTAGCAGACTGGGAAAATGTCAGCAGGAATCAAACGGGCCGAGGGCTGGCCCTCAGACGTTTGCGTTTTTCCGGTGGGGGATGGACAGCAAGAGTAAGCGATCAGTCCCAAGGCTGTGAGCCCCGGAATGACACGGGACGCGGGAGGCTCTGGGCAGCGAGCTTACCCCGTTTTAACGATGACGAAACAGGTCCCGCGTCAAACGTCTGGCGGCCTGGCCCCACACCCACGCTCTGAACACGCAGCGCCCTGATGCAGACGGTGGTGAGACGACGACCCGTCGCGCCGACTCGGAACAGGACAGGAGTCGTGACAAGCGTTTTAACTACACGACTTCTCTCAATCGGCAACAAGCCCAGAAGCGAAAGAACGTGGGCTCTGGATCGAGACCACCTCTGCCTGAATTCCGGCACCGCCACTAGTCACTCTGCCATCACCTCTCTGGGCCTCCATCTCCTTGTAAAGACGCTGGAGAAATACATGAGTCAGCGACACGAAACCCCGGCACAGTCGCTGGCGCATAAAAATGACGGGCTCAGGGGCTTATTTATTACGTCAGTAATTACTCCACAAACACTCTCAGCACCGTCATGAGCCAGGCACCGTCTAGGGGCTGGGGGTACAGTGGGGACTTGAACAGGCAGAGTGCTGGCCGTGAGAAAGGTGGCACCTTTGTGGTGGAAGTCACACCGCAAATACGCAAGCATGTGTGAGGTCGCGGGCAGTGCCGTAGAGACAGCAGGCAAGGTGAGGGGAACGATGAGCTATTTCACGAAGGGCAGTCGGTGAGGGACACTGGTCGGTGCTATCCCGACGAAGGTCTAGAGGGAACGGGGAGGGGAGTGACGCGGCTGCGTGCAGGGACCAGAGCCCCGGCCAGCAGGAGGAGCGCACGAAGGCAGCTGCGGCCGGCCCGCAGCGACCGCAGGGACCGCAGGGACCGCAGGGACCGCAGGGACCGCAGCGAGGGCTCGCGGGGTGGGCTCGCGGAGCACCCTGCGCTCTCGGAGCGCTGTGCGCGGAGCGGTGCCCCGCAGGCTGCGCACAGCTGAGGGCTGGCCAGGTGACACTGTGCACACCAGACGACGTGGGCCAAAGAAAGGAGGAGACCAGGGCAACTGCACTACGGTGCGTGGGACATGACCAGGTTAATGGGGTTAAAGGATTCTAGAGGATTCTATACTTTGCCCAGGGCCCACGCGGTTAAGAGGCAACATGGGGCTCCTCTCCCGCAAGGACACGCGTGGATGCCCAAAGGCAGACTGCAACAGTGGGGGGGCGTCTCTTGGCTCAGACGGGGAGGACCGCACACTGGCCCCGTGTCCCAGCAGCCAGGCAGGTGACATCTTCAGACGCATCAAGGACTTCGGCCCTTGAGTCAAAGCCCACCACGGGCCAGCGTGCTTCCCCCTCGCACCCCTACTGAGACTCTGCTCAAGGTCCCCTAATTCAGTTCCAGTCCGGTTGCCTCGCCTCAGTCCTTAGACCACAGCCCCGGACCCCACAGCCTCCCGGTCACCAGCGCTGACACCCGGCTCCCCGTCTCTGCCACGTATGTGCCCGCGTTCCTTCCGCTCCTGCTCTGACCCAAAGAGCCGGGCTGCCTGCGACGTCACCCGCTCCTCTGCCACAGGCCGCCACAGATCTCAGGACAGCAACTAGGTGACACGTGCCCCAGATGACAGCACGCTGCACCTTCCACTCCTGAGCAACACGTCCTACGAATACCATGGGCATCTAACTGCCTCGGTCTCGTCGCCAGCTACGAGCACCACAAAATACCACAAGCCAACCAACGGCGGGAGGAGCAGGACACGGTCCAGAAAGCCGAGGCGGCCGAAGGCTGTGCCGCCCCTGACGCTGAGGGAGGGGCTGGCCAGTGTGCGATGAAAGAAGCTAAGCGTCACTTCGCGAAACAGCGGCGGTGACGCTCGTGAACAACCTGCGCCACACGCCCTTCTCACGGAGGATTTCCAATTTAAGAGTCTCGAAGGAAGGATGCAGGCAGAAATTCACCATTCGGCAAAAATCAGTCAAAACTGCTGCGAGAAAAACTCATCAATGATGCTGAAGTTCAGTGGGTGAAAATACGAGAAACAGGACGTCTGTACAGTCTCTGCATCTCTCCGCCAGACATTTCTCAGTGACAAAGGGAAACGTAATCGCTGTATAGTGGAGAGATCTGGCCGCCACACTAACCCAACGATCTGAGCAAAAACCACTAGCAAAACGAGTCACGTGGTCATTGCAGACCTCCTGATAAAAGGCAATGAGAGGGGTGTGACGTCCTGGCTGTGGTGTCCTTGCCCCAAACTCATAACCTTAACATCTCGGGGGCGGGGAACACACCAGACAAATCTAAATTGAGGGATGCGGCACAAACAACCAGTACTCTTCCAAGCTGCCAAGGTCACGCAGGACGAAGACAGAGAGCTGTCCCAGACAGGAGGAGTCCTAAGGAGACACGTCAGGCAACATGGTATTCTGAACTGGATCCCAGACCAGAAGAGGGACGCTAATGTGACAGCTGTGAAATTTGAATCACATCTGTAGGTTAGTTAATAGCAATGAATCAATGTGAATTTCCTGGTTTCAATAACTGGACTGTTTATGCAAGATTTTAACATTTAGGGAGGCTACTATTTTTGCAACTTTTGATACATATTGAGAATTTTTAAAAATTCCCAGACACATAAGACCAACTGTCCTGTAGCTGTGGCAGCAAATACCCACCAAACCCAGTTTTAAACCAGCGTGGTCGATAAATGTCTTGTAGAACCACAAACACATAGAAACCTACTCATCTCTGCACCGTCGGTGTCTGGTACAGAAGCATCCGGAAAATGTTTAATAATAAATGAGAAAATTGAGAGGTTCATCTGTTTTGAAAGGGGTCACTTCCAAACTTATCAGAGCTTTCTCCTGCTTACTGTCTTATTACTTGAAATCTTTAAGATCGCTTGTTGAATTCTGTACTATAATGAAAGACTGGCTTTTCAAATTAAGACATATGCATATGGAATGTCACTATCGAAATACAATCTAAAACTTCCTACACTATCTTTATTCATTTTCTTTCGCTATCTTTGAGAAAGGACACCTTTCCTCTAGGGGAACGATTCTGCGCCCTGCGAAGGCCGGGGGTCCCGTCTACCCAAGGCGAGGAGCGGCTCTCTGCGCAGTGGAGAGCAGAGCGCATCCTGAGAACGCCAAGCACTTTCCTTCCCGCTGCTCTGCAGAAGGCCCTGGCGCTTCCTCACGCACCGAGGGCGCCTGGTCTGCCTGGTCTGCCTGGTCTGCCTGGTCTGCCTGGTCTGCCTGGTCTGCCTGGTCTGGGACCCGGCCCTCGAAGCCTTGACTTGGTATCTGACCAGGCCGGCCATTTCCCCAAAAGCTCTTACAGTCTGTCTGTCACTGATTAGCCCCCTCGGAAGCCAAAGAGACTACTCCGGAAGGTGATTCCAGACACTGGAATCTAGTGATCAGAATTCAGTTAATCAGAACTTAATTATCCAAGTGCAAAACTTCAAAGTTTAAATCTGACGAAAATCTCTCAAAACTGCACTACCCTTAGCTGAATTATAAACTCCATGTGGAACTGCCATTTTGCCGATTTGGGCTGAGATCCTACCAAACACCGCCCCTGACCTGGGATCTGCCAGGAGCGCAGTGACCTGGGCAAGCCCCTCCTGAACGGACTGCGAAGGGCGGGGCACAGCCGCAGGTGCCCTCCCGAGGAGGGCTGTCAAGCTCTGCCCCAGGTCCTCTGGGGCCTGTGTGGGGGTGGGGTGCTGCCCCCTGCAGAGGCTCTGGACCACCCATTTCCCTCTGCCCCTTTATTTCTGTGTTCCAAGCTGTGTTAGTCAACTGACATGCTCCCAACAGCAATTCCAGGCTTATTTTGTTTTTCACTTTATAAAGCTGTATCATGCTGTATCTCATCTTTCGAAACTTACTTAAAAAAAAAAAAAATGATTGAAGTAAAATGAACATAACAAAGAAAAGAACATTTCACAGTGCTCGATTCAGTGGCACTAGTGTTCGGTACGTTCACACCACTGTCCGGGGGCTTACTAGTCACACAGTGTTATTTGGCTACGATCCATCCATACGGGTGCATGTCCCTATCGTCCGTCCCTTTTGACCTGTGTAACATCCCACTGTGTGACCAGTCCACACGGCTGACCTGTCTCTGGCTCGTCTATGAACACTCATGTGTGTCCAGCCTCGTCCAGAGATGTGAGCCTCTCAAGGCAGAACGTGGAGTGGAAGCGCAGGACTGGAGGGCATGTGACGTCCAGGTTTTCATGGGGACACTAAGCTCTTTTCCCAAATGGTTTCCCCAACTGGCATTCTCCCCAGTAAAGCAGGCGAGACCCCTGGGAGCCACGGCCCCCCTGGCTGATACTGCACCCACCGGACAGCGCAAGCTGGAATCTCGCTGTGGTCCAGACAGCACTGCCTCCATCCCTAACGTGCATCTCTCTACAGTGATCACAGCGAAGCAGACAGTGTCCTCTATGAAGTACCCAAACTTGTTTCCTCTTTTATGAAAATACCTTCATGTCTCTTGTCCACTGAGCTGTCTGCAGTTTTCACATTGACCAGAAGAACCCTAGGCACCATCTTCTGTCCATCACATGTGTTGCAAATTTCATCTCCCAGTTGCAACCTGTTCTGTACTCTTACAAATATATCTTCTGATAAACAGAACCTCTTAATCTCAATAAAGTCAAATTTGCGATTCTTTCCTTTTACAGTGAACATTTTAGAGTATTTAGAAAATCTTCTACTCCAGGGCCAGATACGTTCAACTATATTTTCCATTAAATTTTCTCTTTTTTAAAGCTTGATCCATCTCAAGTAGATTTCTGCGTGTTGTTTGAGGCAGGATCTAATTCTGTTGTTACCCTTCCTACAAGAATAGCCATTTATCAAATCGGCCCTTCCTTCCCTCAGTGACATGTCCTAGCATCTCCGTTCATCCCACCTGAGACGGCTGTAACCAAATACGCGAGCAGCAAGCTGGCTTCCTGAGGTCTTCGAAGAACTGAAGACTCAAGTTAACAAGTCTACAGCTCAGGTTCATTTAACAATATGAACAGATCCTCTGGCAGATGGCACGAAACATCTCTGTTCAAACCTCACAGGAACAGAAACCGATTTCCAGTTATCCTACGAGTCCCACAATTTTATCTGAATACTGAGACCTCACTTCTCAGAACTAAAGCCAGAACTGCGCTGCCCCACGCGCCCACCTATGCAGTGAGAGGTCTGCGAGTGTTCTGTCTCTTGCAGTCACGTATCTAACACGGTAGGGGAGAAACAGCTGAGCGTCTGGCCTCACTCTGCCACCCAATGAAGCAGCACCTTGGGAGAGTCATCAGGCTGCTCCGAACCACAGCGGAGAGCCCGCCCTCCTTGATAAGACAATTGTGATACGAGTTAATTTTGCCAAGTCAAGTGCGTAGTGCAATGTCTGATACACAGGAAGTAGTGTTGCTATGGGAACACTGTTACTAACGTAAACTAGTACTAGTTGGATACAAGTTACTATACCATCGAATTACTGTGCTTCTTGTTTATTTTACAATTTCATCATTGCTGATTCAGTTCTCATGCATTTTTTCCTGGGTGACTGCTGAACAGCAGGCAGGACAAGGAGCCAGGAAAAGAGCAGTGACTAAGGCGCGGTCTCTGAGGGAGAAAAGTATCGGTCAGCACTGGGCTCTAGAGACAGAACGGCCTGAGACGGCCACAGGGGAGGGGACAGCAGAGCACTCGCCCTAAATGAAGGGAGACCCAAGCCACGCTGGAAATGGCGGAAGAGCAGACTCAGCGATCACAGAGTTCAAGGTCAGCGATCGCACGGAGCACGCGCTAAACTTCTTCAAGAAGCAGCGGGAGCGCTGGTGTGGCCAGCGGAGCGAGCGAGACGTTCTAGAAGATGAAGGCAGAGAGGGAGGTGAGATGGAGGGCCGCACTAGTCAACAAGCAAGGGGGCTGGCCATGGAGCAGAGCCTGGCCTGAGGACCTGTGAAGAGAGGACGCGGGAATTTGCAAGGCCAGCGTCGCCAGCGCGGAGCCAGCGCGGAGGAAGCGGCAAGAGACGAGGACTGCGAGGGCGTCAGAAACTCTGGAGCTGGCTCTGGGTGGATGAGGAGCTACTAGAGGTTTCTAAGCAGGAACGATTTACACATTTCATTGGATGTTTACATTTTAAAAGATCCACCAGCAAATCCCAAGAGCTCTACCCTAAAAGTGTATCCCTGTACGACTGCTCCTCATGCCCCCCACTGCCACTCGCCTAGTCCACCACATCTGTGATTTCTGCCTGGGTTACTGCCGTCACGTTCATGTTTCCCGTGTCTATCCAACTAAAGCGGAATTTCACGCAGGTCTGGAGAGAGCAGAGAGAGAGGAAAAGAGACCCCTGGAGCCGGCCGAACTTAGAAGCTAAGCAGGCCTGATGGTCGGCAGAGGCGGGGAGGACCGTTCCCGCTGGGGGGCCTGGTCTCTGGGAGGCTGAGTGAGGGAGTGTGTGGACGGGAGGGAGGGACCGACCGACGGGGGCAGCTGCCGCGGGCTCTGGACTGCAGGACGAAGACGAGCCCGCCGGGGGTTCGGAGTAAAGCATTAAAGCCGGACCCTCAGAAAGCTGGGTGCTGTGCTTTGAACCATGAAATATTTGAGAATGTGTTTTTAAAAGGATTCATATACTGTTATGTGCAAAATTTTACATTTCCACCATTAGAAAGAATAAACACGCAATTTAAAACCTATTTACTTCCTATTGTCTTCCTTCTGTTTTAATTATTAGGAGGTGAGTTTTACTCTTTTATAAACATTTTTGCTTTACACATTTTGAAAAATGTCTTTAGGAATTTACAAGTTTAAGAGTTATATCTATTTCTGTACATATTACTTTTTTTTTTTATTTTTTAGGCGAGGCAACCCTTGGTTGACCTCACAGATTGCAAGGACCCTGTCAGCTTACAATGCCTTATTTTTTGTTTTTCACACCTACAGCACCTGGTCCTCCTAGGTGGTCTCCCATCCAAGTACTATCCAGGCCCGACCGTGCTTAGCTTCCGAGATCAGACGGGATCGGGCACGTTCAGGGTGGCATGGCCATAGACTGTACATATTAAATTCTTGATGAGCCTTTTGTTATAGTATGTAGTTGGCCTCTACATCCCTCATAATGCTTGCCAGTCTTAGAACTTTTTGCACAGGATATTAATAGAACAATTTCAATCCACCCCCGCCCCACTAGTTAGTGGGTAGTGAAATCCTTTCATCTGTCTACCTATTCATGTATCTACCTACCTACCCATCTATCTAAATGAAGTAGAACAGAATGACACTAAAGAGAAAACCTTAGGTTTTAGTGTAAATAGTAAGACTAAGAATAGTTTTGTAGAATATTCATGTAGATCCATCACATATAAATAGTTCTAAGATATACACATGTACATGTGTACTGATCTTTAGGTAAAACCTCTTCCTCCTGTAAATCAAAGAAAAACGTGTGGCCATCTCTGTTTTGGATAGCTCTTACAAACACAGCTGGCTGGAACGTACTTTTTAATCACACACCAATAATCTGACCGCTTCCTGTCAGTCCACACGCATTTACTTCTAAAATCTTACTTGTGCCTCCCACGCGCCCGTCTCCTCGTGCCTTTTCTCCACTTCTTGCTTTGCATTTCGCTCACATCTACTTAGGCGTCTGTTGAAGTTATAAACTCTAACACTAACATTTTGGCTGTTATCCTAAGATATCATTTTAAAACTTCACTGACAGAGCTTTAATTCTCACCACCTTTTCTGACATGCGTCTAGTTCTATTTTTTAAATATTAAAAAAATCCGTTCTTTACATTATTTTTGTAGTTAGAGCCAATGCTTACTTGGAGCCACCCCATTTTCTGCTGGCGTCCCTTCCTGCGTCTGAGACCCTCCGCCGGAAACCACTCTCCTTTCCCCTGAAAATGCCCGCAAGGGGTTCCTGCGGTGGCAAACTCTCCAAGGAAAACATCTGTCACCCAGTTCTTTAACGGTAGTTTAACCAGGCAAACGAATACAGGGGGCCAGCGACTCTTTCTCACCACTTCGAATGTATTAGTCCACTATTTTCTTGGCATGACTGCTGAGCAGAAGTCCGAGTTTCTCTCTGCTTGCTTTTAACATCACCCTTTTTCTCTCAGACAGCACTGCCGTCTGGTAATCTGCCGAAGTGTGGATTTAGTTTCATTAACGCTGTTTGGGATTTTATGTTAATCCTCTACTTGAGGACTCCTATCATTCATGGATTCTAGAAAATTCTCAGCCATCTTCTCTGATTACTTCCTCTTCCTCGGTCCTTTCATTCTCTTCGTTTAGGGTTCTATCAGAAGCAGGCTGACCTTCCACTCTTCGTACTGCATGAACTTGCTTCCGTATTTGCTATCTGGTCATCTCTCCACGCTTTGCTTTGGATCCACAACCCTGTTTACTAAGTTTTCAGCTCTACCTGATCTGCTGTTTTATCTATCCAACGATTTCTAGAACTTCTGTTTGGTTTTTTTAAAAATCTGCTTGGTTATTTTTAATAGTTTTCTCTTCATCAGTGACACTTTAAATTCCCTCTCCTTTTAAATATATGAAACAATCAGCATTAACCCTCACACTCTGAAAACACCGCGACAGTATCAACCGCATCTCTGATTTCTCTGCATTTCCTCTCACTACCTCTCTCTACCTTCCATCCACGCCGCCTTCACTAACCTTAGGAGCCTAGCTACACTCCCGGCGTGTCTAAGATCATATTATTCCTATCGAGACAGGCACACTGATTTTTAAAACCTGTATGTATTATGCATTCAGACAGCTAAATTTAAGTCAAAGCTGTGTCACAAACTATTCATGTGAATGCAACTTAAATCGATTTTGTTGGGCCTGTTTTCATTTGTAAAATAGGGTTTAAAAATCGTCTTTACCTATTAAGGTATTGGAAGCATGAAATGAAATACACATTTTACAAATTATGAATATACAATTACAAATAGCATACAGCTGGCACAGCACCTGGTTCTTAGCAGCCACTCAGGGGTGACAATATATCAGCACCATCGCCCTCATTGTCATCGGTATGAGCAGCAGCAGCAGCATCTTCACCACCTTTCATCTGAGCAAGGTCGGCCTATGTGAAGCTCTATCTAACCCGGCCCAAACTTCTCTTATTTTGAAGATTCACGCTCCATTTCATAAAGCACTGCCTACTCTACTTGAAATAAGGTAAAATAAATTGCCTTGAAAGAACAAAAACAAAGCTCCTATACTCAAGAGAGTTACACTCAACGAACATTTTACGGAGCATAAAAAAACATTATAATGAAGTATGCCTCTGCATGTCTACATAAATTAAGAGGATAATAGAGTTGTGTTACATAAAGAGACCTGCAGGTATGTTAAACTAATTATTAAATATTCTTAGTTCTTAAACACTTGTTTGATTAACTGACTAAATAGCTGGAGGTCGAGTTTTCACTAGCCCTTGATGGAAACCAACCACACCACATTGTCATGGACTATCTCGTTTGCTCAGCTGTAGCTCCTTGATAAGTCTGAAGATGCGAGTATATTTCTTAGATAAAGTCTATCACTAGCGTAAGATTTTATTCAACTAGAGATTTATGAGCCCCAAAATGTTGGCTTTTCTTTGAAAATGTCTAATTAACGCAGATGCTTGGCTTGAAGCTGCTACATCTGAACGCCCTCTTCCATCTACAATCCCCCCATTCCTGCGGCATTATCGATAAACACATGAGCCCCCTTCTTACGAGTTACACTTCAATCCAATGTCTGTGTTTTAAATGTAGGCTTCCCTACCAGCCTGCCGGTTTACGCAATAATGAAAGATACCATTAGGAGAGAACCACGGACAGGGCGATTGTCAGGAACACTCTCCACTCACCTGGAATCATCTCGGTTTCATTAAGGTCAGCAGGAGTGACTAGGAGATCACTTCCTGATTTAACGCCCTATGTGAATAGCAAACACACCCTGGGCGCAATAAAGCAAGCTATGCGGTCCATTAATACGATAATTAGGTGTGGTCTCCTCAGGGCGCGTCAAGTCCTGCCATACACCAGGATGCCAACGGAACAGAAAGGCAAGGAATCAGGGCCGGAGTCCTTAGCGTAGAGGCTGAAGCCAAGAGGCACTGACGAGGGGAGGGGAGTGTGTCTAGCAGAAGCCCAGCGCAGCAGAATGAGTCAGACGCTCAGGCAGTCAAGTCAGTGGGGCCCAAAGACAGATTAAACACGAGTGCAGAAGGGATCGCTGGTTAACAGACATCAGCCGACTTTACACAGGAGTTGCAATGACAGTGAGTGTGAAAATTAAGCAAAGACATTCACCCTCTTGTGCGCGATTTACTATACAGAACAAAGCAAGCGTGAGTGACACCAAAGTAGGTTTGTAAGCTTACTTCCACTCCTCTGGTGGGTGTGCAAGTTCATACTTCTCCCTCACGTTGGAGACACCCATATCCAAATGGAGCCAGTGAACCTCCTCGGACCGCAGGTGACTGAGGCGAAATCCATAGCAGGCCACGTGCTTTACTTTGTGACTGTCCACTATCTTCTGAATGATGCCCTAAAACATACCCCCCACAGAAATGACTGTTATAAACAAAAAACCGGATGCTAAAAATTAATGCAATGTTCATTTCTTTTTGTTACTTATCAGAAATCTTTGGTAAAAGAGTGTCAAGTTGAATAAATCACTTAATTTGACTCAGGAATCATTTTTCTCATACAGTATTTTCACGAACAAGAAAAAGTTCAGACGCAAAAAGAGGCTCTCGCCCTTCCCTTTTATTTCCTGATGAACAAGGCACGGACACTAACAACACATTTCTGCAGCTCCCCCTTTGCCAAAACCTGGCAAAGAACCACCCTTCGGGTGTCACTTGCTGAGGACCAGGCCCCAGGAGGGTTACACTTTCTGAACCAAGGAGAGCTCATTGTTCGAGACCAGGATGCAATTAATATTGTTTCTTTAAAAACATTCCTTCAGAAACACACGAGGGAGTTTTTCTGATAACAGCCATGATATATGACGTCATCTGAAGTTGGCCCGAACCAACCTACTGGCTCTCTCTAGATTAATGAGCTGCAATTTAAAAAAGCCCCTGAATCTGATGCTTCTCACACACGTGGCCCGTGAGTTCAGCAAGGTGAAGGTAACCCTTGAAGGTCTTCAGGGAAGGCTCCCTAGAGAAAGTGAAGCTTTTCCCGGAGCTGTGCACAGGGAAGCCGCAGACATGACCCCTGGCCTGCACCTGCGCAGGTGTGGAAGTCACGGGCAGATGCTGGTGAGCAGGCACATACGTGGACCTCACCTGGGAACGTGATGGACACCACCCGCTGCCCTTATGTGAGGCCGTGCTTATCACAGTCCCTGCAATCTTCTCGGTCTGTTAGGCCATAAAGTTTTTTAAATGATGTTGATATTAATATGAAAACATCTGCTAAGGAAAATCATCACTGGTTTTTAAAAATTAGCAATTAACTGAAGCTATCATCTAACTTAAATGTCAGACACATCTTAGAAGTTCCTGCACACAGTAGCTGCTACAGTGTGATGCCACGGATCACGGCAGTCCCCGGTCCTCGCCACGGGAAATATAAACAATGACACACACTACACAGGGAAACTGACGAGGACCCAGTAAGGGCAAGTCCTGTGCTGCGTTCCCGGTGCCTGCATGGGCCTGCCTCCCTTTGAGATGCTCGGTTTCGGGCACAAGGTTTGTACCAAGCGCAGGGAAGCGGTGGGGGCAGGGGCGGAGGAAGAAGGTAAACACGGTAGCAGAGAGAAGGCAGGAACAAAGGACCGGGCTGGGAGGAGTCGAAGACGGCGTATACAGAAGAATTCCCGCGGGGACCGGAAGGATGGGTGGATCTGAGATAGGCAGAAAATGTCCTTTTAGGCTTTAGGATTCAAGGCCAGGAATTTCTAACAAGGCCACCGTAAATGACAGCGCAGGCTGTGCCCTGCCGGAGGGCGCCCAGCCAAGGCAGCCAGTAGGAGGCAAACTCCAGCCCGGGCTCCGGCCCTGAAGTCTGGTGCCGTGGGGCAGGGACCTGCCTAGAGGAAGGGCCTCCTTCTTCTGGTAACTCGCTCACAGGCGACTTCTGCATCTCCTCCGGGCCAGCACATGGTCCCTGAGCTGCGGAGGATGGGCGCTGGCGCTGCTTTCAAATGCCCACAAAGGTGCCTTTGTCCTCCTGCCTCAGCTCTGCCCGCTCGCTACCCAGGGCACGCCAACGCCAGCCACCCTGACGGAAACACAGGTCCCCTCTGCGCTGCGCACGGCTCGCTGCTACGGCTGCCCCCACCGCGCTGCCTGTCCCACCGCCTGTCCCAGTGCCCTTGTCCGACCTTCTAAGGGCAGGGCAGGAACCATCTCTCAACACCCCGGGAGAAACCCCACCTTCTCTGGGCACCCGCCCCGATGACCCTTCGCACAAAGGTGACCTTCACGTCCTCCGAACCCACAGGGCACACACAGGGGCCCATCTGCAGAGAGGCAGAATCGACTCGAGAAGCCCAGTCCAGAACTCTGGAGCTCATTAGCGGAAAAGCTTCGGAGTTCCATGGGACAGACAGAATTTTAGTGAGTTCACTTGACCGTGCTGCCCAAGGCCGCCCAGAAGGACTCCGAGTTCGGGCTGCCGTAACGAGACTCCCACAGTGCACGCCCGTGTGACGAAACGAGGCTGCAGCTTTTACTCTCCACGACAAAATTAAAAGCAAGAATAGAGACGTTCCTTTTTATTTCATGTTTCGCTTCCTCATTCTGCCTCCATGTTGTGTTCTGTCCTGTCTCCCATCCTCCAACACCATGACAAACCTCATCTCTGACTCAGCGTGGACAGCAGCCAAAATCATGACCATGTTGGTAATTAAATAATGATGCCAAATGCATAAACTCAGTGACTTAAATAATTTTGAGTACCAAATATTTGGTTCTGGATAACTGAACAAATAACTTCGGAAAAGTGGCTGTCTCTGGGGAGCTCAAAGAACTGGGTTACAATATGCCGCTAAAGGTAGCTGAATTAAATTTAAATTTCTCCTCCTGGCTTTGAAGGCTCATGACAACCTAGTATACAAATCAATACTCGGCTACGCTGAAATCTCCATTTACCCATTTATGTTATATCCCAAACTTTGAGAATATACAACTTTCCTGATTAAATTCTCATATTGGACATTCATGGTAAAATAACTCTCCTTAAGGAAGATGATAAAAGCAGCCAATGCTTACATCTTATCAACAACATAACATTGAGTGCACACAGCCATCTTACTACTGGCGGACGATTATTTTCTTTTTCACTTGTCTTGGGGGACAAAGGGTGGTGAAAATGCAAATACTACTATGAATACCCTTCCAGCTGCTGCCGTACACACGGAGAAACGCTGCTTAGAAACAGACGCGCTGGGTCAAAAGCTACGTAAACTGTAACATTTTAATGAAGACAGCCAAAATGTACACCAAAACCACACCAATTACACTTGATACATAATATCAATACTGGTTGAAATCGATCTCAAAACGGTTATCACCTTGATGGACCATCACAGGGAGTCGGGGACACTTCTCTGTTGTTATAATTTACACTTCCCTGACTACTTGCTAATGAGATGAAGCTGTAATTTTGCTTGTTTCTAAAAGTTCCTTTTATGATTTGGCTGGGCTCACTCGGTCACTTATCTTTTAGACAGTGCTTGGGAAGCAATGACCTTTTCCCACCGGTAGAAAGAAGCCACGCAACCTCCTCCTTCGTGCGCGTTCACTCGTGAGTGCTCGTGCGCTCATCTGTTGAGCGAACACGCAAAGGGCCCGGCGCGCGCACGGTGCGGGCGGACCAGGGATGGCTACGACGTGATCCTCACCCTCCGCTCTCTCCCTCGTAGGAGAAAGACGTGATGATGACTGCATGCGAAGGGGTAACTGGTCTGTGGCAGGGTGAGGCAGGGGGACAGGACAGCTATCTCCTCACAGGTAACCTGCAACAATTCTGTATTTATTACTAGAGGAGATATTAACACTGTTCGTCTCTTCCTCTTAAGAATGACCACATATTGTCACCACTTCTGATTTGTCTTTTATACTGTCCAGTGGTCGTCCTTCTGTGTGTTTCTTCTGGTCACGTCCAGGAAGCTGAGCAGTCTTAACTGTCCTTCTCCGGCCACACATGGGCTGGTGGGCACCTGTCATTGCTCAGGTGCCACAGCAAGACCCGGAAATCCAGCGGCCGATTCGTGTCCTGCTCCTGGCTGAGCGGCTAACGGGAGCCCTAAAACTTCCCCAGGACAGAGCGCGGCCTCCTGACGGTGCAGTCACGCTCAGCTCCCTGCTGCTGAGCACGAACGGGCTGACGCTCACAGTCACTGCACAGCTCAAGTCTCAGGTGGCTCTCACGGGGCTGAAATGGAAGTGTCACCAGGGAGGAGCGGCTTTCTAGCTTTCTAGAGGTTCCGGGCTGACCTTGTCCGGCTGCCAGAGGCACCTGCATTCCTCGGCTCGCGGTCCCCTTCCTCCACCCTCAAAGCCAGCAACACTGCATCTCATCTCTCTTCTGGAATCACCTCCCTCGAACCACAGCCAGAAAAGGGCTGCTGCCTTGAAGGGCTCCTAATCTCTCCATCTCAAGGCCCTTAACCTTAGTCACACGTGCAGTCTCCTCTGCCATGTAAGGTGCTGGGGGTTAGGACGTGGACATCTTTAGGGGCCGGTGTTCTGCTACCACGATTGTTGTCTCTACGGTGTACTGATAAAGACCTCTTTCTCACGTCCTGCTGTCTCAGCCTCCCCTTCTTAACGCTGCTTTGGAGTCTACTTGCTGCTTAAGGCTTTTCTTTCTAGCTCTCTTCCTAGATGGTCCTCTCCATCCATGAAAGAAATACTTTAACTTCCTAAGAACTTTATAGCTCTTTCTGGCACCAAAATTATTTGAATACATAATAATCAGAGTTCAAGTTTTTAAGGATGCATCCACCTGCTCCTCGATCAGAGGACAGCTTACATGTACGATCTATTAATGACACGTAACGATACACAATGGGGACCACGGGACTGCCGCAGACAAAGTCCTCCTGGCCACTGTCTGTGGCCAAACTCGGGACACTGCCCGAAGGTCTCCTTCCCCAACGGTGACCAGACGTTCTTGACACAGGATAACTCTGCTCACGAAAGTCGTAACTCGTAAGTTGCACGTCTCCATTCCGATCAGAGAGCTAATGTCAAATTATCAGAATGTTACTTTCAACTACTATTCTCTATCTGCTACCAGCTTGGTGACAAGTACTAACACGAACCCAGCCGAGCAGAGTCACCTTTTAGCAAACTACACGGACTAAATACATTGTACTTACTACCAGGTAATTACGCAGCCTTTCTCTAATGGCTCACGAGGGCTACTGACACCTGAGAATATGCTATACATTTATAAACCTTCTATGAACCTGTTAATAAATTCTGAGACGCTTTGGACATGACAAGAATATTGTCCAAGAATTTAATTGCTACTTATTGTTAGCAGTATTAGAATGTATTTGCTTAAATTTGATAAGTCTGGGCATAAAGCGAGTTGTTCTAGGCTTTGCAATTTTAAAAACCATAATAATAAGATAGAGATGAAGGTTTGATAGAAATATCAGTAAGACCAGGTACGGTTTCGGATGGGCGTAACCTCTGACTATCAATACTGTTTCTTTTGTGATTAGCCTATTAAGGCTTTCCGCCACAGTAACCGAGTTTCCTCATTTGTTTCTCTCGGAAATACCCCATTGCATCTAGGATTTCATGTCATTCAAAAAGGAATGTTGAGCACGTGCTGCAAGCCTGCCAGGCGCTGCTGAAGAGGCTGGCGACAACGCCACGAGGCAGGAAGGAGGCTACTGTCACAGAGCTGACCGTCTAGCGGAGGAAAGCGGACGGCAAGTGAGCAGTTACGAAGCAAGGTGATTTCACTAAGGAGAAACCACCTGAAGAAAATACAACCGACCAGGGGGATGGGGACCAGAAGAGGTGGGGGAGGGACGTTCTTGGGCTGGGCAGACATGAGAGGCAGTCACGGGAAAGAAGCACCAAGGAGCAAGGAGGAGCCAGACCCTGTAGGTCCTTGGAGGCCGCCAAAGTAATCTGCCTTCTCTCCGAAAGAAATGGTGAGTTACTGGAGGTTCTGAGCCCACTACTGGCTAGAAGAGTGGCTGGCACGTTAGAAAAAGTCCAGGAAGTGGAAAGCAAAAGTGAGTGACCAGTCGGACAGAGGTCCCAGGGCCTGATGGGCAAGGACGGGGAGGGGCCCTGAGGACTTGCGTGTTCACTGAGCCAGACGGGAAGGCCCTGGAAGGCCCTCAGTGGGCTGACGTGCTCCGGCGTTCGTCTTAGCGGGGCCGTTCTGGCTGCTGGGCTGTGAGCACCCTGCGAGGGACGTGGGGAAGGCGGGGCGTCGGGAGACCACGGGATGATGTCCGAGAGAGAAAGGCACAGCGGCAGAGGTCGAAGATGATGGGGGCGGGGTTAGTTAACATACTGGTTACGGGGTGTAAGCAAAAGAGGAACAAAAGCTTACTCCAAGGGACCCCAGGGTCCGAGAAGGGAAAGCCCCAGACTGAAGCCCTGGGCAGCTCCTCCGGAGGAAGAAGTATGAAGACAGGGAAGCGGGGTGCAGGCGCGCTGGGTGCCGCTAAGGGAGAAAGTGAGAACAAGGCCAGTCGGGACGGGGGACCGGACGTGGCGCAGGCAGGGCTGCCGTGATCCGTGGTCGCGGCTCTAAAAGCCTGTGACACGAGAGGGGTGTCGGGGAGGCTGCGCTCAAGACAGCCAGGATGACGCGGACCGCTGTCCCCGGCAGCCTCCTGCAGCTCCTTTCTGGAATCACGATTTCTCATGCTCCATTATGCCCCCTCGTCGCTTTTTCACAGACAGCCTCTGGTATTCACCTTCTCCACCCTGATTTCTCTGCGGAAGACTTCACGCCGCGCCGTCGTGACCGACGTTTCATCTGGGGCAGGCCTCGAGGGACGAGATCCCCCCAGCCCTGTGAAGATCCTGTTCCAACGTTTCCCCGCATCGGGCGTCGCTGACGAAAGGTCTGCTGGAAGTGCCATTCTTTCCGTAAGCAGGAGACGGCTCTGACAGCATCTGGAACTCTCTCTACCCTCCTGACATTCTGAAGTGTCACTCCGACGTTTCCAGGGGGCAGCCTCGCTCAGCTCGGTCCGGCTCGGCTCTTCCGCTTCACCCCTCGCCCATCTCCATGGTACCGGCACGTGGCCTTGGCCACGGCCAAGGTAAGCGCTGTCCGCAGCCACGGCCTCCCGACTGTCAATGGCAGAGCGCTCCGGCCCGTCGGGGTGGTTCATAATCACAATCGGATTTCTGACGTGCGCCTGACTTTGGTGGCACCTGGGCAGTTAGGCAAGTCAGGGCTGGTTACTGGACGTCAAGGGCCCATCTGCCCGTCTCACAAACCCTGCCACCAAGGCTTAGGCCTCCGCCAACGCAGGTGCCCCACGCGTGCACCAGTGACAGCTGCTGAGTGTCCGCGGCCACGAGGCCTGCACCCCAGGACCCTCCGCTCCTTGCGTGCCGCTGCTCACTGCTGCTGCCCTGTCAACAGCGGAGTTCCATGAGGCCTTGTCAGCAGCCCGACATTTAAGCCGTTAATGCATAATTAGCACATATAGACAAAGGAGTAAAATTTATTAACTGAAACATGAGAAATAAAACTTCTCTAATGAACTACTATAAGAATCCAGACACATTCCTGATGAAAATAAATCTTTCGACTTCTGCAAAGGTTCGGTTCTTCTGACTCAGGCAGTCTCTCTGATGATTATTTGCCATGCAGCATAACTTTCAGCAGCAATATCACGCAAGCCACATGTCGTTTTTAAACTTCTAGTAACCACATTTAAAAAGAATAAAAAGAAACAGGTGAGTTCAATTTTGAAAGTATGTTTTATTTAACCTAAATACATCGAGAACATCACTGTTTCAACGTGCCATCGGAAACCGATGCGATATTTCACACTCGTTCCCACACTAAGTCTGAGCCCCAGTGTGTGTTTCGCACGTATGGAACGTTGGTTCAGACCGGCCACGGCCAAGGGTCCACCAGCAGCGCAGGGTGACATCGGGCAGTGCGATGATAGCCTCGGACTGAACCTAATTATCTGGCGACTCTGGGTGACAAAAAGCTGTCTCCTTTCTGGAGATGGTGGGCATGGCTTCCTCTCTGCTACCAGGATACGGTCCATTTCTTTCTGCCAAGTGGCTACACTCCCACTCTTAAGGGGTTCCGTTCTGAAGCCATCGGGCCCTTGAATGCTGTACGAAGTTTCTTCCACTTCATCCTCGCCTGACATGTGCTGCTCTCTGCATCCGTAACGTTCCTCTGTTTGACGCCTCTTCTCGGGGCAAAGGACGTCATGGCATGTTCTCTAGTACCACCTCGTGCAGCTCCATCCAGTAATTAATTTGTGATTAAATGAGTGCATTTTCAAATGTTACAGCGTTAGAGCATTCAATGAAAGTGGGTTATGAGAAATGCCACTTTCCGTCACAGTGACCCTGTAGCACGTGGATTTCATGCTATTCCAGGAAAGGACTGTGGCAAACCAATGCCAATCGAGATTTCTCAGCCCCAAGCTGAGAATCATCGACTGATGAGAGTAACTGATTTCCAACATTTATCGACTGCTATGAAATGAAACACCCCGCTTTTTGGCATATAGATTTGCTCGTGCTCATCTTCACAAGTTTGACAAACGTGTTCTCAGAACTTGCGTAGCTGTATCCAACATAAATTGTTCTGCACGTGGATATTCTGATTTCTGGTAGGTTTTTAACACCGGCTAAAGGCTGACAGGTGCCCAGGGATCACGGCTCCCTCCATGTGTCCAAACTCTCGTGCGCAATAAGTATGATACTAACATGGGACACTCGTTGTGGAATATTGCCAAGGTGAATCTGATATATCTTGAACATTTGCTAAACATCTGTTCAAAGTCATAATCTTTGAAAGGTTCCCCTCGTGTACAAATGCTCTAAGTTCACATTAAGACTGATGCAATGATTGAAAGATTTTCCTCATTCACTGTATCTGAAATTTACAAAGCGGAGAGCACACACTAAGAGCCTTCCCATGGGTATTACATTCGCAAGGTTTCTCTGACTGACGCGAAGGGAGAACACTAGCCGCAGGCCCTTCCACCAAGTGACCGTGTTTATAAGGTTAAATATATAACGGAACTGTAGAAACACTAGAAAGAGCCAGCAAGCTTCAAAAAAAGTGTATAAAGAGACACGATTATATTTCAATTACAGCACATGAATATGTATTAAGGCGTATTTCCATCCAGGATGATTGAATCTCCTTTTAATAATTAATCCACTTGAATAGTCAGTATTGCAATATTACGGAGATACCAGAAAATTAGATATAATTCAAATGTAATATTGTAGCCTGAATTCTGAATTCTACCATTACCTTTTCGTTTAAAACTAGTTAAGACATATAAGTTAAAGAGTAGCAAATTTAATTAGTTTCATTATTATAAGAACAAAGGGGGGAAAAAAGACTTATCTGTTCATCCTAGTCGCTGGACACTTGTCCCCTGAAAGATGATTATGGACTAAGTGGAGGGGGCAGGAAGGAGGAGGCGTTTCTTTAACATCTGAGCAAAGTAAACACTCTCTGAATATTACATACCTAACTGGGTTTTCTGAACTCGCAGTGCGCCCTTCCCAGGCCTCACTAGCAAACCGCGCAGGCCACGCGTCTCCCACAGCTCACCGCCACCTCTCACTCGCCGCCCGAAGGGACCCTGCCCAGGCTCACGCCCACGTCCAGGGAGCGCTCCTGCGGGCGTCCTGCCACGTGGAACGCCTGGGGAAGCACCTCCGCACTGACTGCAGCCAGGGCCATGGTGTCGCTCCCCCAGGAGACTGGGAGCTGGACAGCCAGGGACCTCTTCTATCTCCAGAACCTGGCGAGTGTCTGGTACGTAGAAAATGGTCAACGATTTTTAAGAAACTACCTATCTGGTGTCATGCGAATACTTTCACCGTACACTCTCTAGAAAATAACTTTCTTATAAGTATTAGAGGCTTTTTAAATTGCTTTGTTTTTTGTTTGTGTCCTTCGAAGAAGTAAAAAGAAACCCAGGGGAGAAAAACAAGTCGATGGCGATAGAGAAATACAGTATGACTCGGTTATCATTTTCCCAAGAAATTTCACAACGACTGAAATGCTAGTCGGTCACATGTCACCTGAATAAATGTTATAAATAAAAAGTGAGCACTGTAATATGGGAATAGAGATTACTGCTTTCTCTTCTCGGGAAACACCATTAACGTTTAATCTGAACAGACACTGAAGATGTCGCCTGGAAGAGCACACTTACCCTGACGTCGGTAGCGTCCCCATGCCTGATGATACTGGCCCAGGTGGTTGGCTCGCTGTTGCTCTCAAAATAATGAAAGACCTTGAGCACGCGCTCCATCGCTCCGGGGGAGCGTTCCACACCTGTACCCAGGTGAGTCTTGGCACTCGAATTCGGTGTGTGATTCAAGTTCGGGTCGAGGTAAGCAGCTGCCATTCTTTTGCTAGATGCTAGGTACCTGTCATATTCTGTACGAGAAAAAAATCATTTTCATCAGACGATATTTGAAATCTGATTAAAATGTGATGTCGATACTTACATTACCAACACTGTTCTACATTCTCTCCACACGGTAAGTGATCATGCGGACAGAATATAAAAGTGAGCATGAGGACAACTGGGACCTAATCCAACAAGATGATCCCTAGGTCTCCCCACCCCCACCCCCACCCCCGCCTCCAGGGCAGTACACCATTCACGGTGGCGTAATAAATATTTGCTAAACAAATTATTCAAAGGCCAGGAGCCCTGTTTCAGCTCTGTCAAAAATTCGCTGTCATCTCTGAGTGATGAAACTTGGCCCTCCCCTTTTCTAAGTCACAGACTTTGAATCTGGGAAGATCTCACAGGAAAACCGAACATGTTAACTTTGCTGCCTACTTCTGAAAACCTATACATGAAACACAAGTTTTCTTAACACAACAAAAATTCAGTGAGTAGTCATTATATACACTAGGCGTCAGTGATGAAAAATTATAGCTAAAACAAGGTCCTTCCACTTAGTCACTTTGCAGAAGTCAGACACGTCACAACAGAAAACAAAACCAAAAAGCATAAACAACTGAATTTTCAAAAAGTGTGGTAGGGGGCCTTCATTTGAATGTGAGGGAATACCCTGGGCAAGACTAAAACTCTCACCAAAAAACTCAGCAAAGCCACGTTAAAACACCCCCCAAACAACGTTTAGGGTCCGAGACGGTCTGAGGCAACCAGATGACAGAGAAAGAGACATAGAGAGACAATGGCTGCCTTCTCCCGAAGGGCATTTGCCAATTCTGTACCTTCAAGAGCCTGAAGATCGCCCCCCCAAAAGGCACACATGAGTGAGAAACCAGCAGAGCTGCCGACAATGAGACCGAATCATGAGTGTGAGGGACCCCGGATTCTGGTGAGAAGGACGGGGTGAAGAACTGAGTCACACACCGCAGGTTCTCCCGTCAGGACAGTCGCCAGTCCTGAAACCCAGCCGGGGGGAAGGCGAGCAGAGTGAAGGGGAGACAGGGAGGGGGGACAGGGAGAGGGGACAGGGAGAGGGGACAGGAATGCCACACGGGATTATCCCGTCAGCTTCCGGCGCACAAAAGGCCTGAACGGCACGGTTCACAAACCTCATCTAACTGACACAGAAAACGCGACGCCCAACAGTGATTCATCTCTGCAAGCAAAATTTCACCAAATGTGCACATGAAATATTTACTAAAAGCTGACCGCATGCCAGGTGAAAGGGAAAGATTCGATAAATATCAAAGGACTAAAATTATTCAGAGTATATTCTGCGTCTAGCTTTAAACTGGACAACAAAGAAAAGATAACTAGAAACCCCCAAATGTCTGGGAACTAAGCAACGTAGTTCAAGTGCCCATTAGCGAAAAAGTATTTTGAACTGAAGGATACAATGAAAAGAAACATGAAAACTAGATGCAGACAGAATTGTGCTTATATTAAAATCTATACTTCAAAGTGAAAATTTCAGAAATGGAGACTGGAAATCAATGACATAAAGCATTAATATCTAACAGTACAATCTGGAAGCTGAGCACAATTATTTCTTTGAAAAGAATAAAGCAAATGACATACAGATCTCTCGCAAGGTTAACCAAGGGGGACAAAGGACAAAACTAGCACGAGCAAAGGTGAAGGAGAGCAGCTGAGAACATGGATAACGGGGGGCAAGAGAATATTAAGACGGTAATGAGACTATAAACAAGCGGTCAATGTTTAAAGCAGCTTGATTCGTAACTGCAGAAATTTGGAAGCAACTAAGATGTCAATAAATTTGAAAATTTAGATACAAGTACAATTCCTTGCGAAGTGCCCCTTACCAAAACTGAAACGAGATTAAATAAATCTATTCTATTAAAAAGTTAATTTGTAATTAAAATTCTTCCCACATAGGAATATTTGAATTCTTTAACCATTTATGGAATAAAATTAATCTAACAGAAATTCGTTCAGAGAATAGGGAACATTTCTCAACTTGTTTTGCGAAGCCAGCAAAAGTGACGTAACTCCTCACGAAGACGACAGAATGGGCGCAGCATCCATCTTTCTTACAAAAACAGGTGCAAAAATCTGTACAAAATGTCAGCAAGTTTTATTAGCAATATGTAAAAAGACTATATCACGCCCAAGAGGCGCTTGTTCAGGAAATGCAAAAGCAGCGTTCACGGCAGCTTCGTGCGGCTTCGCCAACGCTTGGAAGCAGCCGAGATGTCCTTCCGCAGGTGACGGGTAAATGACCCGGGGTCCATGCCGACAACGGAATTTCATTCGGCGATTAAAAGAAATGAGCTCTCAAGTCAGGAAAAGACGTCGAGGCACCTTAAATGCACGTTACTCCGTCAAAGCAGCCCATCTGAAAAGGCTCCATACTGTGCGATTGCATTTATATGACATTCTACAAAAGGCGAAAAAACCCAGAGAAGTAAAAATTCCAGTGGCTGCAGAGGCTGGGAGGGGGCTGCTACGGAGGGATGGACAGCGGCAGCACAGAGGAGCTTCGGGCAGTGAAAATGCTCTGTATGATTCTGTGATGATGGACAGACGCCACGACACATTTGTCCCAACCCGGAGCATGTGAACCCTCCTGCGAATCACGGGCGTGGGGTGCTCAGGACGGGTCAGGCTCCCCAGGTTCACGGGCTGGAAACGAGGCGTCGCTCTGGTTGGGGGGCTCGCGGGGGGCAGGAGTGGGTGGGAAATCCCCGTGTCTTCCTCTCACATTTTATTGTGAAATGAAACTGCTCTAAAATAAAGAAAATGTTAGATTTTTTAAAAACCATCAACGTGATTCACATTCTCAGAAGGGAGAAGAACCGCACTGATCTCAACACGTGCAGAAAAGCAACTGATCAAGTTTACCGACCGCTCACAACCAAAACGCTTAGCAAAATGAAAACAGGAGTGAGCTGTCTCCCTCTGACGAGGAAAACCTGCACGAAAATTAAACACCGGCAGAAAAGAGCCGCCTCCGCCTGGTCCCGGCCCCAGGCCCTACGACTGCGGATAAGTCGTGGACGCCCGCCGCCGCCACCTGTATCTGACAGTGTTCTGCAAGTTCTAGCCAGATGTCGTAGGCAAAAAGGAAAGTAAGACAGGGTTGGGATGGAAGAAATAAAGCTGTAATTATTCCCAGACTCCACGATCACGTATGAAGAACATGCACAAGAACCTGTGCGGATAAACTATTAGAATAATTTAGCGCGGTTGCTGGATCACCAAAGCCCACAGCCCCTCGGCAGCCACAGTGGGGGGCTGCGACGGAGGGGTGACAGCAGCCACGGCAAGGAAGACCAAACACAGCGCAGCAGCAACTGCCGCCCGGGAAGGGACGCTGCGTCTCCGGTGTGGTCCGCAGCCCTGACACGCCAGCGACTCTCCAGCCCAAGCGGCTCTCCGGCGCTGAGCCTGGTGACGGGGACGCCAAACCCGAACCACGACACGACCTTAGCCACTGGCCCCGGTCAACGGCAAATCCCTTCACGCGCCTGCAAACAGGAGGCCGAAGCGGTGTGGCAGGCAGACGGCTGCCGCGCTGCTCCCGGACCGAAGCGGCCCCCACGGCGTGCTCGTGCTCAGCTCAGCGCCTTCACCTGCTGTCAGAATCCACCTGCGCCAGGGATTCCCGAACGGGCCACACTCTCCCCACCGGGCCTTCCTCGACTCTTCTACGTGGTCCCGTATCTGACTCTGTCAACAACCAGCCACCTCCCCTGCTGGTGGCATCCGTGTTTGTCTCTGACGGTCTTGAGCACTCTGAGCTCTGGCATCAGGGCCACCTCTCTGGCAGTCACCGGCACGTGGTTTAGTGACTTGGAGGGATGGTCAGCACTGTGAATGAGAAATCCCAGAGTTCTTTCGGCCACACTGACTACTCTGCATCCAAACAACCGAATTCTGTGTGTCGTTTGGTGTGGTTCCGTGTTTGGTTCCGACCCATGGCTACAGCTGTACAACTGCGCCGCCCACTCCGGGTCCCTAACTGGAAAACGTCCTTTGGCCCCACACCTGCGGGGCGGGCGGAGGGGGCTCTCTCAGGCCTTGGCTGCAACTGCAGCCCTTCCGTCCTTATAACTTTTTGAGATGAACCAGACATGGAGATCTGCTACTTGTGTACACTACACAATGTCTTTTTCAACAAAGTATCAAAGAAAAGGAAGCGAAAAGATTTTAAAACTCTGAAATGCCTGGTTTCACATGGCTCAGACCCGTACTCCTCACACTATCCTGAAGGACCAGTTTCCTTTGCTTTAATGTCTAATTTGTCACAGACCAATAAATACTTCTATAAAATACAATAAAAAGTTATTTCTAGAAAAATGAAATTTAAAAAGACAAGACATACAAAAGCCAAGCACAAAACTTCTATCATCAGCCACTAAACAAAATCGCTGTCACATTACTGAAGAAGGTTCTAGAGTTGACACCAAATTTGACCCTGAGTTGACACCAAATTTGACCCTTCTTTTGTCCCAGACTGTAAACAGTTCTAGCGCCAAGCCCGTCTGCTGACCGCGCTTCCCTGTCCCAAGCCAGGACTCGGGGTGCGCTTGCACCCTGCCACAGGGGAGCACAACATGCTCACCGAAACGCAGCTCACCCGGCCACAGCTTCCAGGCCCCCTTCAGCTAACAGGAAACGTTTCAGGGTTCCTGGGGCCCGACTGTGTCTTCTCTTGGGAGAAGCAGGGCAGCCCCGAGTCACGGTGGGAGGCACCAAGGTGCTGAGCAACCCGGCGCTGACTCTGAGGCGCATGGCCAGCCTGACACAAACACTCCATGAGGAGCCCGCACGAGTGAGGGCGAGAGGCGCGGGGACCACATGACATCCGACTCCGGAGTCCCCTGTACGCAGGGAGGACTCGCTGCAAGAGCAACCGCATCGTGCTGGAAACACGCCAGCCCTTTGACCGAAACTGAGATGCTGGCCAGAATATGAGAGAAGCAGCAAAGAATGTAAATACAGCTAAATTTTTAAAAAAATTAAGACAAAAAAGTTGAAGAGTTTTTAATAACTTGGTAATAATCCTAGTTAAAGTAAATCCTTAAACAAACGAGACCCATGTGAGAGTTTTCTTCTCCTTGATTTTGTTCTTTTATACTAGATTTGGGTTTATTTTCTCACGAAAAATCTAACCCAAATACCCTAAACTTCCTATATTGCTTCTACTCGCCAGAGAAGCTAACGTTAAATTACTCAAATGTTTAACACCGGAAGATGGATGCGCAGCGGCTCGTGCTTTTCCAAGTCTCCGTACGGATCCCCAGGCCCCGCCCGGGCTCCTCCTGCAGTGTGGCTCTCACCGTCCTTTCCAGAGGCAGAGTCCGCCTTCCTTCCGGCGAGATGGGTGGGCTTCTAACAGCCGAAGCTGGGTCAAAAGGCGACACCAGAAAGGAGAAAGAAAGGCGCCATGGGCTCCTTGCCTCCCCACGGACGCTTGCTGCAGGAGCCCACGTAGCCCAGGAACGAACCCCCGTGACCCAAGCGTGGGCTGAGCTCCCCGCCAACGGCCAGCACCAACTCACTGGCCACCCTGTGTAGACAGAGCCACCCGAGATAGGACAGAGCCATCCTGAGAGTGGACCGTCTGGTTCCCAGCGGCGCTACCAGCTACCACTGCCTGCAAGGAGGTGACCCGTGCCCGCTGGGCCCTGTCCAGATTACAGATCTGAACACTTATTACTGTCATTTTAAGCCACCAAGTGTTGGAATGGCTACTTATCAGCAACAGACCTAGCATGTACTGAGCTAACGTGAAGTACAAGTGGTCCTCACTTGGCACGGGAGCAGGGACCCTAAAATGACTCACCGAAGTAACCAGAAAGGTGCTCGCTGTCCCCGCCACCTCATCGCATAGCTAACGAGCAGCATGTGCACCTTCTCGACGCCTTCAGGTGTCGGACTTGGCCTATGCAGGCTTCAAAGCTCCCACGTTCTCCGTGTCATGTTCCAATCACACACCCCAGGAGTCTCATCTGCCAAAGTCCCCACTCCTTCCCAATGTCCTTGGCACCTTCTGTCCTCAATATTCTTTCAAACTTGACCCCTCGACCCACGGCGATGACTGGGGCGCTGTGCTCTGTGCACGTCCCAGGGTCTCAGGGCCCCGGACGGGCAGAGGCGGTCGAGCACGTGCCCATCCCTCGCCTCTTAACTGTCGTGTCTGCTCCCCTTAAAGTCACTTTCCAAACTGAAGGCAGTGGGAAAACCGAGTTTGGTCCCTGTAGTGTCTAGAGACAGCACTGGAGGGAGGAAGACGCGGCTGCCAGCAGGCGGGGAGGGAAACCGAGAGTGACCCCTCAGAAACGCCGCCCAGGAACTAGATCCGGAAGAAAGAGGTGTCAGCCTCACCACCCGGTCAAAACGAGAACCTCTGCATCGGGTCACTCGGGGGGCCCGGGCCCCACTGACGCCAAGTGCTCAGCGTGGTGCGTGGCGGGAGGTGGTCCGATGGAGGCGGGCTCCAGACCGCAGGAGAGCCCGGCGCTTTGCTGCAGAGGGGAGCAAAGACCGGGGGCCACCTGAAGGTGACATGGGGTCTTCCTGCTGGCCTTGCTGTCAGCCACATGAAGACCACCCAACAAGAAGATTCACTGGAAACCAGGTCAGGTGATTTTGCAGATGTCAACTAAAATCCCACTTTACTCAAAGACAGTCTACGTCTAACTGCTAAAGACAAAACTGAGTCAAGCCTTACAAGGTAGAAAACAAACACACACAAAAGCTTTTACCGAATACTGACAACGTGTTAGGTACGTAGCAGGTTTGTTACACGTGTTACACCTCATTTAATTCAATCCTGATACGAATCCTAAAAGGTGCACATTCATCCCAATACGCAGGAGAGAAGACCCGAGACTCAAACGCGAGGGAGTAACAGGGTCCGGGGCACCCCCGCCCATTAACAGCTAGAAGCCTGCACGAGGCAGGAAGCAGAGCCGCCAGCAGCCACTTCTCTGGCTTGGGCAACTAGGTGGAAAGTGACACCATTCGCTGAGATAAGGGAGAGAAGAAGGGAGACACTGTTTGTGGGGGGAAGGGGAAGGCAGGAAGTAAGAGGATCCATTCAGTTTGGGGCACAACACACAACACAAGCCGCAAGGCCTGACCTCCTGCCGGAGTGAAGGAGAGGGGTCAGCGGGGGGCCTTGGCTTCCAGAACATTCTGCTGGAAAGGGAGCACACCCTGGTCGGTCCCCACTGCTCTCAGGCTTGGGACACATGGCTCTGACATTTTGGGCTCTGAAACCTTTGAAAGAAAATTATAATCTCATGGCTCTGAGTCTTTTATTCCCGTGGAGATATCAGTTTACCTTTGGGGAAAGACTCCCCAGGTGCACGCACTGTCCCTCCCTCCCTCCCTCCTTCCCAAGCTGCCTTTCTTCCCCCTCCCCTGTCTCTCTCAGGCTCTTTGCAAAACCAAAAGAGCAGAAGGGAAGGGCTGGCAGCAGAGCGCAGAGCAGAGCGCATTTCCTGGGGTGCAGAGGCCGCTCTGGGCTGGCATCCCCGGCAGAGGCTGCTCACGAGGGGGGAGGACTTAGCAGACTGGGGCTTCCAGAGGTTCATTTAAGCGATGACTTACGTAGCGCTTAGCATGCCAGGGCTGTCCCAGAGCGCTGAGAAATGAAATCGCTAATCCTCAGAATAACCTTGTTTTGCCCACTTTCCAGACGTGGAAACAGAGGAGTGACTGCCGAGCCCGACGCCCAGGGCACGGAACTCGAAGCCAGGCCACCCGCCTGAAGGCCCTGCCCTGCTGGGCTGGCTTTCTGTCTTTTCCTGAAAAGCGTCCCTAGTGGGCCACACTGCTGCATGGCGGCACACAGCTGAGTGGCAGTGCTCTCCCACCGCCAGTCATGGTCACGCTCTACTGTCCTAAGCCAAGAGCCCGCTGCGGCGAGCTGCTGCTCTGCGCCTTTTCCGAGCCGCTTGCTTCGTTTGTTCATTCACGCCAGGCTTCTGCAGGCAACTGAGCAGGCTGCACCTCCCTCAGATGAATTAATTCTAAAACCATATTTATTGAGCCAGCTACTAGGCTAGTCACTGTAACAGGTGTGGATATGGACAGCGGATTCAAAACTAGACATACGTAATCCTACCCGCGAGGGCCTTCGGCCCAGTCAGGAGATACACGCACGCTTGTCATCATTTAATCACAGCTGTACTCATTGCGACCAGGACGTCACAACTGCAGCAAGAGCTGCAAAGAAAAAGACCAAAATCACGGGCCCGTCCACCCGAGCGGCACCGTGTGTCGCAGGAGCTGGAGGAGGCCGCCTCGGCCCCAGCGGGACGAGCAGGCAGCCCGAGGCGGCTGCAGGGGCCTCAGTACTGGGGCGGCATCGATCCAGGAACCGCCGTCCTCTGGTTCCGGAAATGTTCTCGCGTCACGTCTCTGAAGCCTTCATCCTCGTCTCTTCCTGCAACGCTTGGCATTCGGACGGCGGGCCTTCCGCATCCCTCGTCCTAACTCTGCTCCTCCGTCTGTCCTTCCTTCCCGAGTTCTGAGGGGTCTCTTCCACGCCACTCCTCAACGCTCCCCCGAATTGACTTCATTTCTGCCTTCTCGCTTTAATTTTCCTGTTCTTGAATGCGCGTTCACAGAGTCCCGTCGGTCTGCCACAGATGCCGCGTCTCCTCCTAAATCTGTGGGGTCTCACGCTGAGATTTAGAGGCGTCACCCTGTTCTCTGAGCTTCCTTCTGCCTAGGGTCTCATCTTCGTTGCCTGCGAACTGTTTTCTCCATTCCTCTCGGTTCTGGTCTCATGTTTCAAAGGCAGAGGCTGCCTGTCAAGGAACCCTGTGCGGGAAGGCGACACAGGAGCTCTGTAATGGGCGGAAGCAGCCAATCAGCGGCAGGTCCCACGTGTCAGAACCGCCTTTCTCCTGGACCAGTCTCTTGGACTACACGCCTCCTGGCAGGGTCCTGGGGGCCAAGGGGAGTGTGAAAGCTGCCTGATTTCACTCGATCCTCAGCTCTGAGTACGAGCATTGGTTAGCAGTCTAGTGGTATGTTTTAGCAGAAACTTTCCATAGTGTAGTGTTGTAAACTGCATGTGCCGACAACCCACCATGCAGAAAACGATTTATTACAAGAGCATGGCAACTGTCACGGCTCTGAAGACTTCCACCGGTTAGCTGTGTCCCTCAGAAAACCGAGACTAAGTCGTCTCTGCCTTCAGCCATTTGTTTGCTTTCTATGGACAAGCCACCCTAGAGACTGTAAGACAGCTAGAACTTCGCCTAGTCACAAAAATCAGCGTTGAAAAGAGTGAGCCCCAGGTGGCCTCTGAGCCTCTACCTGGTGAGGGCTGGCGGTGCCGCAGCAGAGGCGCGTCTCAGACGCTCTCACGGGCAGTGACATCTGAGCAAGACGCTCCCCACACACAGCTACACGACTCCTAAGTTACTACGGATCCCTCACAGTAGGTGGATGGAAGACCTGAAAGTGGAAATAATAATACCTACCCTGAGAGTTAGAGACAACAAATGCGAAACGCTTAGCAAGACACAGGAAACAAAGTTAGCATTCGATGGATGATAACTGTCTAAGAAGAGTGACCTGAATTCTCCAGGCCGAAAAAAGGGGCAGCTAAGTAGGCCTGCTCTCTAAATGGAAGTCCTCCCGGACCCGCCCGGTTAATTAATACCTCAAAGCACAATCACAGCCCTAAAAAAGCATCTTTCCTGTCACACTTCACAGCTTTATGAATCCTTGTCAAAAAGGGAACAACAGATCACCACTCCTGCTATGCTGAGATTTGGTCTATTTGAAACATATTATTAAAATCAATAACCAAATTAAGCACAGGTGTTCCTTTAGAATTTTCTTCTAAACCTTGCCCTATAAAAGAACAATAGGGACGTTTCAAACCTGCCACCAGTACCTCGTTCCACCATGCACTCGATGAAAGTTAAGACGAGGAAAACATGCAACAGCCTGGGGTTCTGGATCAGTCTCTCTCAGTGAGTCTGTCAACTTTACAAAACAGACTTTTACAGTAAAAAAAAATAGTATCATATAATATTCTAGTAGTATTTTTTTTTTTTTTTTTTTTTTTTACCACAGCACTTGGTCTTCCTAGGTGGCAGTACTATTACTTAAAAAAAAAAAAAGTGGGGGTGGTAATGACACGCTGGCATCACTCTGGTTAACAAGGTAAGGAAGGATACAAGATAATCTATTTCTACATACTAGGTCAAGACCTGGAAAACTAAACTTAACCAAAAAATATCCTTTACAATACGTCGGAAAACCATCAAGATCTCCATACTCAGCTCTATTACACGTTTCCTAGGAGAAAGTAAAGAAGACATTCACAACTGGACACGCACACGAGTCTCAACGCTGCTCATGGGTCGGTTTTCCCAAACTCATCTACAGGGTCAACACGGCTCCAACAAAACAGAACGAGAAACTACTGCACAGCGAGCAGGACTCAGCCCCTCCCCCCGGGGTGCGCCTCTGGGGGGCGGGACCATCCGGACAAGTCAACCACGCAGCGTGCGGGAGGCTGGTCAGCTCAGGAGACACAATGCGGACGAGCCGGGACACCGGTGACAGAGGAGGATGGCCCTGTTTCAAAGGGGTGGTCGCTAGGGTTTCCACATACCTCATTGTCTGAGCAGAGACCTGGACAGGGCGGTGCACAGTAGGTGGATGGAAGTCTGGGGCAAACGGCACAAATTGGGCCACGCGGCGTCCCTCCCTCACGGGGAAGGTCACGGATGAGCAAAACACACGTATCGATTGAAAGCTCTAAAACCGCATACAGAAAGGACACTGGGGGAAAGCGGCATTCTCGTCCCCGAACAGAGCGAGGACAAGTGGAAGAAGCTGAAGAGCAAATGCATGTTAATGCTCACTGCACGGCCTCTGTGCGGGACGGAGCTGATGGCACTAACCGCAAAACGAGGAGGAAAGGGGAGTCGGCCGGGCGCGCCGGTTCCAGCACTGCCCACGTGGCCTTCACTCCTTCGCTGCTCGGACGGCCTCCCGACTCCACTCCATCTTTGCAGCGACAGAGACGCCTTCTACTTTCACACTCTTGGTTTATCATAAGCTCATTTCTGCGACACACCCGCTACATGCTACACACTGGCAATACAAACACGTTACGCTAACATTCACCAACAATTAAGTCCTTACAACGTGAAAAGCTCGACAAAGGATGGAGACCAGGAGAGAAATGATCGAGGACTCTACGATGGAGCGGCTGGAGGCTCACAGGGACTAGAGGACAAGGTGCTGAGAGATGACGCTTACGACTTAAAGACAGTGAGGGACAGGGGCGGACGAGGGGTGCAAAGCCACGTGGCAGGATGAAGCTGCCCAGGGAGAGGGACAGTGGTGCCTAACCGGCAGGCAGGGACCAGACAGAAAGGCCTGGGACCGACCCCCGGGAACGCCGACCTTGAGAGGCCAGGCGAAGGCCTGGGAAGAAGGGCCCAGCCCCGTGCCTCAAAGAAACTGGGCGGGAGAGCAAGTCTGGCCCACTGGGTCCTCGCCAGGAACCTTGACGCACCTCTGACGCAGTCCGTGGGGAAGACACGCTTTCCCGCACACTCCCGCTGGTGCTCAGTGCCCTTGCATGTGGGGTTCTCACAGCACGGAGTCCCCCTACCCCCCGTCCTATCTGCCTAAATCAAACAGCGCCTCCTTTAGAAAAAGGGCTCAGCCCCCACCAACTCAGGTGTCTTTTCACCCCAAAATTATTGCATGCTGGTAACAGGTCAGAGCACATGGATCTAAAGAGCAGGAAGATCTGAACCCGGCTTATGATAAACCAAGGTTCACAACCAAGTACCGTGTGACACGCTGGGTTTCACCAGCCAAGCCTGCAGGGCAGCAGACGCCCGCGCCGGGGTCCAGGTGGCAGAGGAGTTCCACGCAGGACGAGCAGCAAGGGCATCGAGGGGCCCGAAGAAGCATAACCTAGCAGGTGCTTCCAGACAACCAAGTGCTGTGTGGCTGCAGACTGTGACGGGTGGGCGGGGGCGCGAGAGCGGGGAGGGGGGCGGTCTCTCACACATCACCAAGGCAGCTGGAGAACCCACGGGACTCAGCTTAGCACCCACTGACAGCCTACTACACAGCAGGCACCGCGAGCTGGTCCCTGAGCTCTGTGCCCAACCTTTCAGAAAGCATTTAATATCTCTTACTTTAAATTTATAGGTATCTCGGTATTTACGTAAATACAATTATAGAACATCTTATATGCTTACATATAGATTTTTAATCTGTCTCCCCGTGAGTCAATTAGCCCCTCAAGCTGTCACACCGGACGGCCACGATCCCACAGGAGGGGCAGAGGACCAGGGAGCAGTCCCCAGGGAGGCGATCAGACCCTGGGAGCCTGACCCAGACCCATCTGTTGCCGCTACAGGAGGAAACTGCTCCCGCTGAGCTGTTTTTACGGCACGTGGATTAGCTAACCCTACCTGGAATTTATCCATTCGTTACGGTGATATTCATTTGTGCCAATTACTTCCGAAAACAGAAAAAGACCCGACATAATCAACGTAGCAAAGAAAAATCATATGAGTACAACATATAATGCTCGACCACGGTAAATGCTGGGCAAGATCGGAAGAGAAGGCTCAGGGAGGGGCTGGTCGAGGCTGAGAGGGACGAGAGAGCATCTAAGCTGACACCGGAAAGGTAAGTAGGGGTCGGCTGGGCAGAGAAGAAGACGGTACCAGGAAGAGGCGACCGCAGGGGAAAGACGCCGGGTCTCCGGGACACTGAAGAGCCAACACGACTGCGCCACTGAGCAGCAAGAGGCCGTGACCCGCGGCTGCGTCGCCGCCACGCCAGGGACCTGTAATTCCACCCGATTCTAATGAGAAGCCGCTGGGGAGTTTTAAGAAGAAATAACATCAGATTCGTTTTTACAAAATCATTCTGGTATTTGTGTAAAGGATGAACACGTGAGGAAACAGGGAGACCAACAGGAAGCCATCCCACGGTCCAGAGGGAGAGGAGGGCTGCACGGACCAAAGCGGATGCTTCAGAGAGGGAGGGAAGGTGAGGAACTCAAGACATATTTCAGAGACAAAATCATGAGGATGAAAAGGTGGACTCATTATACATGGAAGGAGGAGTTAGAGGCATCCTGTGTCTGTGGCATGAACAACTGAGTCGATGTGGGTTCAACATTCTTTCTGAGATAGAGAGGATGTGGGGAGAAACAGATTTCAGGGACGGCAAGAGGCTCGTCTCTGGCAGGTCAGGATCAGATGCTCGTGTAAAATACAAATATAGACATCAAGAGGCAGCTGACCACTGGAGTCTTGAGACACCGAAGAGAAGATGGCTATACACTGAGCTATTCGGAGAGAGAGGGAAGGAGGGGGGGAGGGAGGGAGGGAACAGACGAGTTTAAAATACTGACTCAGGGAACCACGACTTCGACCACAGAATCCAGAATCACACACATGCACCATTAACAGTATCTTCAATCTCAATCCACTACTGAAGGATATAGGAAAAAACATCAACACACTTACTCCTAACAATGAGAGCTCTGATGCCTCTAATCCTTCCCAGTTTTTCAAACGGTGAAACACATAATGCACATACTGATATAATCAAAGAACTTTCTAAGCAGGGCTTTCTGCATTTAATCTCTGCAACCAAACTCAGCACTGTGAACATTATATTCACTCCAATACTCTAAATCAAAACCGTCTTTAAGCCTAGGAAATTATGATACAGTTGAATACATGTTGTAACAAAGTCCTTTTCAAACTGTTAGAATGTAATCTTCCATGGGTGGGCTCTAAGGTGGATTCTTCACACCAAATTTAACAGTATAACAAACTTTATTATAAAAAAGATCCCAGGGAGCTTTAAGGATACCTTAAAGGTTTCAGTTCAAAGTACACAAATATAGGTCTGTATCGCTATTTTTAGCCCGTTCTAATAAGTATTTTATGTGTCTTCTTAAATCGGGACACGGCTGTTTTTGAGGTTAATGGGACCGATAAGATCGAGGGTGAGGTTCAGAACGCTCAGCTGCAAACAGACATTTGTTTATTCTTTGGATTTGGGCTTTTTACTTTGTCTTTATCTAAAAATAGTAACTTTCATACTTGAAAATAACCAATTTGGCCAATTCCTATACACCGCATCTTTATCTTGACCACATAACAAAAATCAACCAGAATAAAATCTAAGGTTTCCGGTCTCCCTGTCCCGTGGCAGGAGCGTAAGCCGAGGAGGTGGAGAAGGCGCTGAGATGCCTGCGCGTGGGCTCGCTGCGGAAGCCGTGAGCTCAGCCCTAAGGGGACAGGGACAAGCTTCGCAGTGTCGTCGGAACCTCCTCTTGAAGAACCCAAAAGCAAGACCATTCATCTGTGGAGATGGCCTGCCCCGGCCCTACGAAGGAGACCAATTCTGACCTGATGCTGTCCCCTCCTTTTCCTGTCCTCTACGCAGTTCTGCCGTGCTGCCCAGCCCCAAGACCTCTATGAGAACGACAGTTCAGTGAAAAACGCCTCACTCGCGTGCTCCGCCAGCTAGCAAACATAGTACGAAAATCAGCTGCTTCGATCCAGTGCTTTGGGAAGCGTGAAAACACTACAATCTCTCTCCCGACGTTCCTATTTCTAAAGTCACTTTGAATGTCACAAACCCAGCAGCTGATCAGTTGCTGTCCCACTGCTACGGGACCCCTGGGTCTTGGACCCAGCCTAGACTTTGTGACTGAGAGCAGAGCCTTGCTGTGAAGGGTCGTGCAGGCGGCTACCACGCGATGGAGCGGGCACCATGCCCATGCACCCCAGTGAGCCCGGCGAGGGACCAAAAACTTCATCGAGTGCAGAACTCTGCCTCTGAGCACTCATTACTGACCATCCTCAGGGATACTAGACCTGAGGTTCCCAAACCTAATTTTAAAAAGTGCCCAAACCCAAAGCCTTTTAAAATTCAAGAGTTTGAATTAACCTGGCAAAACCTTTACTCTGAATATTTAATTATTTGACAAAGTGACAGGTGCTTTGTTCAGACAGCATCATACTAAGAATTCTGATACCATTTGTTTTAGAAACACTTAAAAGCCTAGAAAAGAATTAATAGATAATTTACGACAGATCAATAAATGAAAAACGATTTAATGGTAGACCACAGTCTGGCGCTGACTCGTCAGCCTCCTTGGTGGGACCACTTCTCCCCATTTCCCAGGGTGGTCCCTACCTACTAAACAGATTTCCTACGTGGAGTAACGTGATATGTAAATAGTATGATTTTAAAAATAATGTTTTTAGGAAATTCTTCATTAAGGATTTTATCTCCCAGGTTAAACATTCATTACTAAACGTTTTGATCTTTTCATACATGAATTGCATGGCACTTCGACTTCTAAACATGCTCCCCAAATACCGTCCTTAATAGTATAATGACAATGTTACATTTTGTACTTATTTTTACATTAAAAAAACCCCTAACAACATCAGGCGGAAAACTTTATTCACGGCATTGCTAACCCTTGGTGACAAGCCCACCTTAAGACAATAGTGTTTCAAGGGAAACACAGTCTTTACAGTGAGTAATAGAGACTAACTAACTTTTGAAACGAGAAAATCCAGGTTACTCTTTTTGCTACAGTCCTATTTAAAATTGGCCTCTTTATCCTTTAAAATCTTCCACATCACAGAATGGATATGGATCCCTTGATTAAAACACAAAACAAAATATAAAACCTTGAGAGACACAGGACTGAGCCCTAGAAATAGTTTACTCACTTACAATGCATTTCCATGAAAATAATTTTACTTCCTATTTGAAAAGCTAGCTAATTGGTTTCATAAAATAGCTGTAAACCCATACCACATAAATTTTCATTGTTCCTTTAGTTTAATTGTAAATCTATCTGAAATACATTCTCAGAAACTCTCACCCGACCTTTTTAGTGCAAAAGCATGAATTCAGATAAGACTGAGACCGCCCAGACCCCCGGGTCTGTACCTTCAGCCCAGCACAGCGGGAACGGGCTGCAGCCGCTCCTCTCCATACGGACGGCCCCCGCCGGTCTCGGGGCCTCCTGGCCCGCCAGTTCCAACCACATCGACTCGGGGCTAGAAAGACCACGCCAGGAGTCCGCACACCGAGTCCCAGGTCATCGCTCCCACGGGGTTTGCCTCGATCCGCAAGCAAGAAGGACCGAGCTTGCCCTGGGCTCCGTCTTTCAGAGCTTGAAGCAAAGTTTGGGAGGCGCTGCTTCTGGGATATTCTGCAGGAGCTTGAGGACTGCCTCTCAGTTACAGAATCTTCTCGTGCTTCCGCAATCTGAAACAGACCATCCTGGCCAGACTGAGCCACTGAACAGAACGAAAGCAGCCGGTAACGTGACCCACGGGTCTGTGTTCCTAGACTCGCTGAGGGAAGGAGGGGACAGAGGGAGGAGAAGGCGGGCCAGCAGCCAGCGCCTCATTACCATGCTAATCTCACCCTTCTGCTCAGTTCCTCCGGTTGTTCCAAAACTGACACTGAACCGATCCCGGAACCGGAACCGAGCGGCCGCGTCAGGTAGGACCCAGAGCACGCCTCGCAAACCGACTGTTTTCCGAGTCACGCCTTTGCCATTTTTCCAGCCTGATTCTGACCTTACAGTTAAATTAGTTCCCTTGATGAAATAAGAATCATTTTGGAAAAAAAAAAAAACTTCAATGACACTCAAAACAAGTACAAAAAATACGTCCGTAGGAACCCAAATATTTTTGAGATAAACCATTTTTCCAGATCTATAGTTTCATAGTAAGTTTGTAAACATATAAAACTACCTGGAAAACACATAGAGACAAGAATCTGAGGTTGCCAAAATCTTTTAAAATTATCTTTAAAAGATACGAAGCAACCAAAAAGCACGATCACTTCTTAGCTTCAAGGTGTAAGGGAGAAACTCATACTGAAGAAGCAGGACAAGAAACAATCTGTGCTGGCAACATTTTAAAAAGGCTAAGCTACTTATTTTTCCTCGCAAACCGAGAGTCAAGGTCATCTCAAAGATTCAGCTATTCGAACCCATTCCACTTCAGCAGTAAGATAATAAGGACCGTGATCCTTTGTCATCCGAACATATGGAAGACAGTCGAGCTCGACAAACTGTGACTGGTCAGCCCCACAAACTAATAGCAACTGCTTTACCTAACTGTGAACGTGACTGAGGCTTTATGAATTCACTAACTTGCGAAAACAAGGGCTGAACTGAACAAAGGCTGAACACAGGAGGCCTATCTGCGGCCGGGGATGCCCCAGGCCAGTCTGCTTCATTTCTAACCCGCTCCTCTTGATGAGGGCTTTGTCTTCGGGCTTTCCATGCAAGCTCCTAGTAGCAGCCAGAGCTCAAGTGACCTCTTATGTGCCCCAGTGGAAACACATCATTCACCAATGTGAACTCTGACCCCAGGCAACGCTGGGAAGAAAAGGGCTCCAGAAAAACACAGGCAAGCAAGCTAGAAAAAGAACAGAAGAAACAGGCAGACAGATCAATTCGAATACATGAAAAATACCCCCACTTCCACCTTTATCCAGGAGGGCCCAGGACATAAAAGGCCCACCGCCACCGTCGCAAGAGCCAAAGCGAGTCTGACAGCTGACTCAGACCCCTGAGAAGGGCTTGGGGCTGAATCTGAACCATCGACTAACAGACTGCACACAACAACCCAAGGCAACCGTGGGTGTCTCTTAGAGCTTATGACTCTCAAAAGTTAAAATAAATGCTTCCTCGACTAGTCACCTATGATACTCTGTACACTAAATCCTGATTCAACTAATTTTCACATCTTCTAAGCAAAATCAGTGCTATCACATCTTTTAAAGATGTGTCAAGACAGGATCATACCACCAGGAAGAGACACGGTGTCACTGAGCCCACTCGGAATCCAGGAAGCCAGGGGTCTTCACATGCGCGCAAGCACAGGGACCTGACCCGAACTGAAGGATGCTCCAGCACCATGTGCACAGAAGAGAGAGGGGCTGGTGCAGGCAAGCAGCGGTGGACGCTGGAACCAAGACAGGGCAGTGGAGGAGGGGACAAGGGATGGGCCCGGAGCCGTTCAGGATGCGGAAAGTAAGTGTGGGGCGTGAGGCAGAAAGAGGCCAAGTTCCTGACTGTGAAGTAACCAGTGAATGGCAGCTTTCTCCCCGCCGGCCCCACTGCCACGCTCTGGTGATATCCAAATGTCACCTCCTAATGTACACGGTCCTGAGCGTCTAGAAAGATGCCGCGATAAAGCAGCATAGACACCCCCGGGCCACGAAGCAGAGCCCGATGGAAGCAGCGTCTCTGGGAAAGCGAGGAACTGATCCCGCCACCCAGAGAAAGAGCAGGGGGCGGGGCGAGGGAGGGGAGGGCGCAGGCGCCCCCCACCCCCGGGGAAGAGCGATGACACCTGCCCTGGAGCCTGAGGCCTCTGCACGCAGGACCCTCTGACTCGATGCCCACGCAGCCCCTCTGGCCCCTCCCCGTCTTCACGGAAAGGTCCGGCGGGCGGCCGGCGGCCGAAGACCTGAGACCACAGAACTGCGACCGCGAGGACACTGCGCGGCCGACAGTGGCGCCTCGCGCTCCTGCCCCACGTGAAGAGCGACTTCGCTGGAAACTCCCAGGCCGGCGACCTCCTGGAAAGAACTGGACTCACCCGCAGCTGAGGGCCACGAAATGAGAAAAAGAAGTTGTCGCTCATCCGGTTCACGACTGCTCTATGCGACTTTATAAACCATCCTTCACGAAAGTTCTGCAATTTTAAACAAGCTCTTCGTGGTGTCAGAACAGTCTGCGGCAACCTTGGTGAGTCCTGCTTTTCAAGTCTCAATGAAAAGACTTTTCTTCGCAAAAAAGACACTGTTTGCTCAGAACCAAACCCCTGCCCCCTGGCTCCCCCCGCGCTTACCGCGGCGCAGCCCATCGGCAAAACCCACGCCCTGGCCCCGCCGTGCCAGTCACAGCCGGTCCTGCCATGCGGCAGAGGTGGGTGCCACGCAAGGCACAGATCCGCACGTGACTCCCCCACATCGTCAGTACAGTCGTCCCTCAGTACCCACTGGGGCTGGTTCCGGGATCCCGACCCCCCAGGGCACCCAAATCCGCGGATGCTCAAGTCCTTTACATAAAATGGCACGGAGCGAGGCACAGAGCGGGCCCTCTGCGCCCACGGGGGCTCAGCCTCGGATGTGACACCCGGGGACACAGAGCACTGACTGTTTTTACGTGAAAAACATCTGCATGTAAATGGACCCACGCAGTTCCAACCCGTGCAGTGCAGCTCACGGGTCAACTGCACATGCAACCGTGCAGTCCCCCACGTCGAGGGGCCCCCCGGGCCCAGCGCTGCCACCTTCACCTGGGTGATAGCGACAGGCCTCCTCCTGGTCCGAATCCCTGTCACCACCCCACACTCCACTCTCAGCTAGCAGTTGCAACGAACCTTTCCAAACATGGATCGCACCGTTTCACACCCTGCTACAAGTCACCAACAGTTCCCCACGCCCCAAACCAGCACGTCCACGCCCTGTGGCCAGGCCTCAGGGCTCTCACGCTGCCCGTCCCTGCGGGCAGGACACTCTTGCCCAGAGAGCCACAAGGCTCGCTCTCTTTCCTGGGCCAAGTCTTTGCCCGAATGTCACCTACTCCACCAGGCCTGTCCCAACCACCTCATCTAAGGTCGCAGGCCCGACCCTTACCCTGCCTTACTCTCCCCGTGGCACTGACATCTCCTAGAACACCAGGTGACTCGTTTACACGCCACGTCGACTGTCTGGCTGCGCCCACCACAAAGCAACCTGCGTGGCAGGAAAGAACTCTGCCTGTTCTGCACACGTTGTCTCTGGGGCCTTATTACTAAAATGGTTGGTAAGACGCGCAGGCCATGCTCCACGCACCCTTCCATCGCCTGTGAGAAATGACGTGGCAGAGGGAATTCCTGCTTTGCGTTAGAGACCGTGGCTGCAAATAAGCTATCTAGACGTTGTAGACCGTCAGGACTTGACACTAAGCTCTCTGAGAGCATGGCCTACCTCAGTCCACCCCCAAGATCCGGACAGGGGGCTCGACAAATGTTTACTGAATAAGTAAGCGAATTAAACTTACCGAAAACCTTGAAATAAAATCTAGGGAAACCATGTGGACCGCCTCTCCCCGAACCACATAAAAAATAAATCACTCAACTGGAGTATTCTGATGCTCCCACCAGAGCTCCCAGTGCAAATTTTAGTAGAGCAAAAATAAAAATGCCGTGTAAGAGCAGATAAAAATCATCAGAAGACTAGCAAACAATGCTAGAGCGAGATCGGCAAGCCAGAAAGACAGTGCCGAACGCTACACAGAGTGTCCAAACGGCCTCCCTGCAGAAATCCAGCCGTAATGAGGACGTCACTGGGGAAGAACTATCAAACGAAGGACTTACGAATGTCGCCTGCAGCGGTTCACACGAATACAAGTCTGCAGTCGCCTTTTCTCACACAGTCAACAGGGTTTTATCCGCTTGCCTTAAGCAGTAACGCCAGAACTTCCGACACCTCTTAGAAAAGTGCTGGCAAATGCTTTTATGTCAGTCAACGAGAGGGACATAAAAGAAAAATGTAATTTGTACTGTACATACATAATTCAAAATTCACCTCCTCTTATCTTTTATGTGTGCATTAACCAAGTTACAGATTTAAATAAAATCAACGCTTTACAGTACGGTATCTCCATTAGCAACTGATAATTACAATATACCCTAACTCCGGAACGTTAAGTGTCCTATCCTAAACTTACTTCCACTCAGACTCATGGAATTATCATTTCTATGTCATTCTGTCTTACTCTTTCTGCCACAAAAACGGGGTAAGGACTAAAGAAATTTAGTTATAATAATGGACACAATCACCTTTGGAAGACAAACAACAGGTCTGAAAACAGCATACTCCACGAGATGATGGTACTGGGATCACTCGCTTTCCTTGCAAAGCTTCGTAACAAGTACCCCACGCCCCTGCCGTTACTCCGGAGGGACTCTGAACACTGCCAGGTTTCCAGGGAGAGTACCCACCTGGGAGAGTACCCACCTGGAGCTGAGGAAGGCACTGAATTTATAACTGGAAGACACAAAGGAGCCCCAGTTCTGTCCGTGACACAAAGAATCGTTTGACTATCCTGACCCTGTCTGCTCTTCTCAAAAGGAGGACAACGACGATGCCCATCACTTACTCAACAGTGACTACGTGCCGGTCATAAAACACAATGGCAACAGCAATAATAATAGCGAGAAGGATGGTGTCATGACGACATCCGTGTAATGTTCACTCTGTGCCAAGCACTGTTCTAAGGAAGAAGGCCGCACCCGGCCTACAGGGAATGACTGACCCACGGCGAGGACGAAAGGGACAGAGGACGAGAAGAAACGTGCGCGCAGAAAGAATGTGAAATAGACGAGCGGCTCTCTTCTCCATGCGACACCTGTCACCAAAGCCTGCGCTCACGGGCCGGTCCTCTGGGGTCGGCAATGCCCCCGCACGCATGTACGCAAAAGCCACCGCAGTGCATGCTGGACACGCGGCAGAGTCACCGGGAAGCAAGCACGACCTCTGAATTAAGCAGCACTGAGATGTGCAAAATCGAAGGGAAACGCGGCTCTCAAAGGGCAGGAAATCCTGAGTGACACTGACCTGGAGCATTTTCACGGATGCTAATTAACAGCTACTTCTTATTTGTTTTACCATATAGGAGATCGAAGCTGACTTCTAGGTTTAGAAACTGTTGGGAAGTTGCTTGCCATCAAGTTTGAAAGATAAAAAAAATTCCCTAGAATCTGTAAAAAGATGCCGCTTTAGTTTTTCAAACATATTGGTAGAGACAAGAACACAGGATGGGGCAAGAAACTCAGCAAAAATTTCAACCTAAATAAAAATGCTATAACACGGAGGGTTCTTTAGCTTATACTGATCGAAATGACAGACACGTCCAAAGAAAGTCAGGTGGTCACGTAATGCTGGCACCGCTCGAATCGACTTCGAAACGTTCTTTTATCCGACTCACTTTGTTCCATCGCCGTACATTTTTCTTTACCTCGTAACTCCAACTGACCGTGGTGTGATCGTGCGCCTCACTTAGCAAGTCGCAGCAGTCTCAAAGGACTGACCGCCGTTCCCGTCAGACGTCAGACAGTCAGACGTCAGACAACGGGCGCCGAGAAAAGCCGGGGCTGCCGAGCGCCCCCTGCTGGTGAGCGTCAGTGCCTCCCACAGCCTACATTCCTCAGTTACCCGGTGGAAAATCAACTCCACATTTTAAACTAGCACTCAGTATAGCTTGGGAAAGCAACCTGTTTCTGCAATCTGACCCTATACTCTGTTTTTCAAGAAACAGCAGCAGCGTCGAGGATGGGCCACTGCTTGCTCTGGTGTTCTGAGTCAGCACCACAGAAGAACTTCCCTTTTCAACCACCGCTACATGGTGGCTGGTTTTCTCTGTCAATTTCTCTCCCCTACGCTTGTGGTTTTGTCACATTGGTATTGACAGATATCCTTCCAGCGCAGCAAGAAATTTATGCAGTCACTTTTCCAATTCTACCTAAAACTTCGTATCATCGAGAATGTTAAAATCAATCTCACATCTATTAGGGTGATTACCATTTAAAAAACAAAACAGAAGGTGATAAGCATCGGCGAGGACGTGGAGAAATGGAGCCCCGGGCACCGCTGGCAGGGACATGAATGGTGCAACCGCTCCAAATCCAGTACGGAGGTCCCTCAGAAAATCCAAATAAAATGACCACGTGACACAGCAACTCCGCTTCTGGGTATAACTCCGAAAGAACTGACAGCAGTGCCTTGAAGAGATATTTGCACACGCATGTTCAGAGCAGCATGATTCACAATAGTCGAGAAGGGAAAGCAAACCAAGTGTCTACAAATGGATGGATGGATGGAAGGATGATGGATGGGTGGATGGATGGATAGATGATGAGGGAGGGATGGCAGATGGATGGATGGATGGATTGATGATGGAGTGGATTGGATGGATGGAAGGATGATGATGGATGGTGATGGATGGGAAGGATGATGGATGTAAGGTGGATGATGGATAGATGGATAGATGATGGAGGGAGGGAGGGATGGTAGGTAGATGGATGGATGGATGGATGGATAAAATGCGCTGTATATCCATACAATGGGACATTATTCAGCCTCTGAAAGGAAGGAAATTCTGACACGGGCTACAACATGGATGAACCTTGAGGACATTCTGTTAAGTGAATGAAGCCAGCCGCAGTAGGACAAATACCGCACGAGGCGTCTAAAGCAGCGAACTTCATGGAGACGGAAAGAAGAACGGTAGCTGTGAGGACGGGGGCTTGTGAAACGGGCACAGAGGTGCAGACTCGCACGACAAAAAGTTCTAGAGCTGCCTCCCAACAGTGTGGAAGCGCTGAACCCTACTGAACTGTACACCTGAAAGTTGTTAAGATGGTAAGTTTTGTTATTTTTTGTTTATCACAATAAAAACTGTTAAAAATGTTAAAACCACTTTAAATGAGTGACTCTCATTTATATTTTACAACAAACCTGCAAATACGATATAATTATGTCTATTTTTAGAGCTGAGGGGAAAAAGCCTTGTGAGAACGTCTCACCAGAATCCTGGCCCTGCCCCGCATCCCACGCTCTCCCACTGGCCCGTCCACCCCAACCCCAAGGCTCCCCACACCCAAGGCATACACCTGGGGCGTTTGTGAAAACTCAAACATTCTGCCCAAGGTGTGCTACACACAGCTGCTCAATTTTAAAAGCTCCCTTTTGAGAATAAAGGTATTTAATGCTTCCTTTTTAAGGACCAGAATTAAACTGCCAAAACTTCACCGATTTTACTTGAAACAGCTGCCAATCATTTTTTACACTGGATAAGCAAACTCCTAATTTCATAACTATCTGAACTTTAATAAAGGAGGCAAACCCTAAAAGAATGCCATCGACCTGACGTGCCTGGTTAGGTTGGTCGGCACCTTAGAACAGCCGAGCCCCCGAAGTCGGATACGGGCGATGACGACCATCACATCCCCACACTGAGGGCACCAGATGCGATCTTCACTTCACTGTTTTCTCTCTATTTCAAAGCGTCTTTCAATCCGGCTTGATTCTCACCACTCTCTCAAAACTGCTCTGAACGCCACCAAAATGCCCTCCGAGTGCCAAAGGTCAAACCTCAATCCTCATCTGAACCTTTCAGCGGTGGCTGGCAGAGCTGATCACACCCTCCCCAGAAACATCCTCTTCCCTTGGCCACAGAGGCCACCACTTCCGGCTTCCTCCGCCGCGACCCCTCCGTGGCGGAGTGCCCCAAGGCGCAGGCGCGGGCTCTGTCTTCACGCTCACTGCCTCAAGTCGTCACAGGGTGTCACTGGGCTTTCATTTCCACCTCCGGCTCGAACCGCTCTTCCAAGATCCAGGTCCTATCTCCAACTGCCTACGGGACATTCTTCTTGGATCCCTACCGGCCAGCTCGCTGCTGCTCACCTAGTCACCTGCCCGGCCTTCGTCCACTGCGCATCACACTAAGAAGGCAACTTCTGCGGAACCTCCCCGCGCAACTGCCTTCTGCTCTACCGAGGTGGACTCTTTTTAATGGCTAAAGCTGCTATCATTATTTTTACGTTATACCTGATGTTCTCGCGCTTGTTCAGATCTAAGAAAAGAGAATTTATTGTGTGGTATTAAACATTCCTGCGTTCGACATTTCATGAAAACTATCTGTGGGTTAAGCAGAAAAGATGCAGAGATGGAGTAACAAGACCTTGGCCCCCAAAGACTCTCAGAAACAGCCCTGCACCCGAATGCACATCACGTGCCGTCGTGGGGAGAGACGCATGCTGCGGACTGCAAGGGGCGAGTCGAGGAAGGGGGGCCGGTCTGTGGCCTTCTCACGCCTGCAACGTGACACACCCAGCACGCAGCGCACACACGGAGCCGGCTCCTCTCACAGCCAATACAGAGCGGGGGGACTGGAAAAGCAGGAGCTACTCTCCAGGCCTTGCTGGGAAACCGAAGCCGCATGACATCACTCCCTCGCCCTAATCCCTCATCGCTGCAGACACAGAAGTGGGTTTGGGGGAGAACAAAGGAGGAAAGTGAACTGACCCTCAGAAGGAAATGAAAAAAACAATCCAGGGCCCTGCCCCTTGGAAATGCAACACAAAGACACGGCCAAAGTCAAATTCAACACAATTACAGATTATCACGAACTATGAATCCATGAAGTTCAAGTTCATGAGGCTTTTACCGTAGCAACATGTTGGTGAAACAAAATGCTTACCAATGCCCATACCCCAGAGAGATTTACGAATCTTCTATCAGCTACCTGTCCTCAATGTGCCACTGACCCACCCGAATACACAGGACGGAAACAGACGACTGGGACGGAACCTCAATTCTATACAGCTCTCCTGCTGCGCAGCACGGAACAGACTCCAATGTTACAAATTACAAATTACACGGCCAAAGTCAAATTCAACACATCTCTCTGGGGCTCAGTTCTCTTCCCATTAAATGGGGAAAACACCACCGAATAATCCCTGCTAACATCTGTGAGTGCTGAGCACGGTACACCACCCAGGGGAGCTGTGGTCCTATAACAACGCCCCTTGTCAGAGGAGAAAGCCAGGTTCAGGTGGTTAGTAAAGAATTAGTACGGGAAGCCACACCTGCATCCAGAGCCCATGGGAATAAGAGCGCACACGCTGAAGCCGGATGGAGTCTAGATCCCAGCTCTGAATTCACCGTGATGACCTTTGACCTCTCTGCACTTCAGTTACGTGCATGTGAAACGGGAGAAGAGTAACCCTATTCAGAGGGTTACTGTGCGGTCTCAATCGGTAGCTATAACTTAAGAGTGTTTACAGTGTGCCAGGAACTACTCTAAAGCATGTGTTGTCACTGTTGTTTTTATTAGTAGGATTATTGTTAACCATTGTTAATAATACTGCCTATGTCGCAAAAAAGACATACAAGTGTCTACGCAAAGAAATCACTAAAACACTTATATTTCTTCCCTAACCTAATCTGCAAAATCAATGACCTTTTGTTTGTTTCTACTGTATGTCAAAGTAACCCCAAGGCAGGTAAAAAAAAAAAAAAAAAAGTCAAACAAAACAAAGAAAATACACAACTGTAGAAAGAGAATTATACTCACAGTTCAGAAGGCCACAATAACTCTGTGAAGAAGTCGAATGATGATTTAAAAGAAATACTCCTAGTTTCTCTTTCCTCCTTCCATAGTAGTCAGCGAGAACCTGACAAGAAAAGACATTATGCGCACATGAGACCACCTGTATGCACCATCCTTTCAAAGCTCTGCCGTGTCACCATCTGACAGTCAGCTTCATCATGCACCACGCGGTCTTTGTGAACGAGGGATTAAAAAATACGATATCGAGTTCCTGTCTTCTACCTACATCCCAGTTAAGAAATGCAGCTGAAACAACTGAAAACTACTGAAACACATCAACAATCATAAATTAATACGGCATAAAGTTAGTTAAAAGTTCAGGGTAAGATGACAAACAGAATATATAAGGAACACAATTTAGAAGCTATGAGAAAAGCTTATTTCTAACATGGAAAATGGAGACCAAAACAAATAAGGAAAAATCAGAAGAAAAAACTTGCAGGAAATAGAAACTATAAAAGATTGGAAGCATAGCAAATGACTGTACAGGCCCAAGATAGCCGGATCCTAAGCCAGCATGGAAAGAACAGAAGCCATGCTAGTGACGTAGCAGTGTCCTAGAAGGCGCGCACTGGCTGCCTCAGTGCAGACAGAACTCGGGGTAACGAGGATGGAGGCTACAATTCAATGCCATGCCTCCATGCGACTCTCCCTCACTCTGACAGAAGACTGGAGGGTCACTCCCTGGACGAAGCAATGTCTTCGGACTGATGTCACCCTGCCCAGTAGTACAAAACAGAGGTGGATTTAACTACTGCATACACACTGAAAGTGGAGCTCTCCAGCTCCCCTACACCAACTCAGCCCCTCCTCCCACCCACACACTCAGCTCCCAAAATTCTATAGTCGGAATTCTGTAGGCAACAAACAGGAAGAATATTCTTGGGGAATTTGACCGGCCCAAGAAGAAAAACCTAAAGATACCCACACTGGGGATTCCCCAACAAATGGTCCACCCAGAATACCCTGATGTCAGTCAGAAGGCCCCACCCATGTCAGAAAGTAGCAGGAAGGACAATAGAAAGGAGGAAAAGAAGGAAGGGGGAAAGGAGGGGAAAAAAGGGAGGAAGGAATTTGAAAGAAACAGAAACTATACAAACCACCAATAACCTAGAGGTGAGAAGACACCGCAATCAATAAAAACAGGATGCTCTTTTATAATAACTATGTATGGTGTCAGATGAGTACTGGATTTATCAGGGTGATCGCTTTTTAAGTTATATAAATATCTAATCACTATGCTGTATACCTAACACTAATATAATATTGTATGCCAACTATAATTGAAAATTAAAATTATTTTTTAAAAATAGGGTGTTCTTTAAAAAACAAAACAACAAAAAAAGGGCTCTTGGAAATTAAAGAACCTGAAAACGGAAATAGAAAACCAAAGAAGGTTAAGTTGAATTAAACAAAAAAGGGTGGGGGAGGAAGAAAAGAAGGAAGAAGAAAACCATACTGGAGTGAAAGTATAAGGAAATTACAGAACTTGTCCGAGACAGCCAGGTCCTAGACGACAGGACTCACAGAAAGACAGAATAAGAAAACAAAAGACAGAAAATATCGAGCACAACAACTCCAAAAACTTTTTCCCAGAACCGAAGAATACAGGTTGGCAGAATGAAGGGACCTACTGAATAATCAGAATTATAGATGAAAACAGACCCACAGCATGGTACACCATCATGACAGTTCAAAACACTTGGCTGCATTTTAAAACTTCGACAAGCTTCTAAAGATGGGAGAGAAAAAATGTTACATACAAAGAATGAACAATTAGAATAGCTTCTGAATTCAATAGCAGTAACGTGAAAACAAGGCGATGGAGGAGCAGTACCTCTGAATTTATGAAAGGAAACGAATGCCAGTATCAAACTCTAGACCCAGCCAAACTGTCAGTCATGTTTTCAACCATACATGATCTCAAACACTTTACCTCCTCTCTGAGAAAGCATCCTCTCTGAGAAAGCCACTGGAGAAAGTCCTCCACCAAAATGTGAGCGTTAACAAAATATGAGGAAGACGTGGGATACAAGAGCTTCAGTGGAAAAGCAGTAAGGACGGTGGACCCTCCAGGAGAGCGGTGAAAGGAGAGGGCGGGGGCGGCTAGAGCAGGCAGCTCCAGAGAAGGGGTGTAGACGCTGTCTCCACCTTGCCCAGAGGCCCTGGACCGCCTTTTAAAAGTGATTAACCTCTGGATGACTGACTCCTGCACCAAAGTGAAGAAATCGGCCAAGAAAGACAGAGACAAGAGATATCACAATCCGGACACCCAAGCGGAGAAAGACCACAGGATGAGAGGAATGGAAGGTCCGGGGACAGCACAGACAAGAGCACAGCCGCGACGAGACTGGAAAAGAAGAGGGCGCAGATCTCCAGGGAACTGCCGCCCAGAAACGAACGTGCGGGACGGGACGGCTGAGTCGATGTGACCGACCTCGTGGGAAATTTAAGAGGCTAATGGCAAGTGTGGGGGAAACGAGCAGTAAGTATGAAAAGAACTAAGAAACGGGGGGCTGAGTGGCCCGGAAAGGTGGACATCCATCAGACTCCCCCGTGCACACCTCCAGCACAGGACCCACGCACCGTACCGTGACGGGAGACTGACTCCTCCTCCCCCACCCGACTGGGAGGACCTTGTGGAGGGGCCGTTTCTCTGCCGGCCATCACTTTCTGAACCCAGCATAATGCCTGCCACGACAGCACGAACAAAAGCAAAGGCCTTTTGCATTTATTCACATATTGAGTGAGTGTCCACTATACATACCTGACATTCTTCTAGGGAACCAGAATTCAAAGACATACAGACCTCGCGCGCTCTTACAGTTTCAACTATTTTTTACTCTTGAGAAAACAAATATTTATCCTATATTCTCATTCTCCCCAAAAGATTAAAATTTCACCAATGGCTTACAGAATTTTAATAGTCCATCTGTCACTAATGGACATGGAACCCAAGACCTGAAGATGCCTTTTTGACATTAGTGCACTGTGCAGTATGAAAAGAGTATCTTATCAGCCAGGGCACTGAGCAACCTGGCTCCTAGTACTTTAAAATTCTTACTTTTGAAGAAAAGAACAACCGAACTCCTTAATCTGACCTGGCAGGCCCTACTGAGCAAACCCAGTCTGACTCACCAGCCCAACTTCTCACCACAGTCTCCTGTGAACCCTAAACTCCAGCAAAAGGAAGCTACTTTCAGTGCACAGAGCCGCCTGCGCCCTCTCCCCACCTCTGCATCTGCTGGTCCCTGCATCTGGGTCCGCCTCCGCTGGACAAGTCGGATGCGAACTGGCGGGAGCTGTGCTCCTCCCCGCAGGTCAGATGCCGCTCGCCTGCATTCCCACAGCATTCCTTCCCTGACACAGGTGTTTAGGGAGTGACTGACACATGCCACGCGTTGTGCTGGGGCTGGAGTACACAGCAATGACCGAGAGGGACAGGGCTCGGCCCAGAGGACTCTTGTGGTGCAGCGTGTTGAACACACTCAGTAGAGTGCGTGTTAAATCTGGCCTGATCGGGTTCTTCCCCAACCACACAGCAAGAGGGACAACGACAGCCTCTTAGCTCGCAGCCTCAGGACCCACACAGGAGACAAAAAAGTTGAGCACTATTAAATAAAAACAAAGTGAAGGTCAAAAAAAGCCCCAGTTGGCTACAGGCTGTTCTGATGACAGTATAACAAACCTGCAAACGTCGCTGAAACCTCGCAAGTCTCTTGAGCTGGCCATCTTCGTCGTGCTAAGTGCAAAGGCAAAACACCCCCGTCACCCCCACATCTGGCTGTGTTCACCACGGTGTCCTCAACAGCATGCACTGTATCAAGCACCTGCGGCACACGATCGGTAAAAGAGTACTTGGTGAATGAATGACTTACAGTGAACGAATGAATGGATATACTGGCTTTAGGGGTTTTTTTTGTATTTTTAAGGAGAATTCACAAGAACATTCCGCTTTATCAATGCCAGGCCTGCCGCTTGCTTTCTACTTCAGCAGCAGGCGACCTGATGAATGCTGTGTTCAACACTATTTATCCCATAATTGAACCTATCTTTACTAAGAATATAAATCTACATATTTTAACTGTGAATTCGATAAAATATAAGCATAAAAATTTGAACCAGTTCAAATAGGAGAGAAAACCGTAGGTATTTCCCAAACTGTATAATTAGAATGCTTAAATTCTTTTATTCTAGTTGGATAAAGAAAAATTAAACTTGGCTCGTTACACAATGAAATACGCGGTCAGCTCCCTGAGGACGTCGGGAAGGTGGATGCTCCGCGTTTCCGGCAGGGCAGGCGGGGGCACCGCAGGCAGGGCCGAGCAGACGCCTGGGCTGCCGGCAAGCCCTCCCTCCCGGCGCTCTGCTCTGTGCGCCATCGGCATGTAAACCACCGCCTTTCACCGCCTTGTTGGCCATGTCTCATCTCAATGCACAACCCAACTAGGCCAGCGCCCTCTGTCCCCCTCTCGCTAGGTCTGAGGTGTGACCCTCACACTGGAGGAGCGTCGCTGTGCCATGCACTCCCCCAAGTGCCCTGAGGGTGCCAGCTCCTGGACCCGCACCGCCCTGACCCGTCACTATCAGTATCCCTATTTTACACGTAAGGAAACGAAATCTTAAAGAAATTAAGAACTTTTCCAAGGTCACAGAGCAAAGGAGTGAGCCATCAGGGAGTCGAACCCCAGCCTGTGGCACTCTTGAAAGCCTGATGCCATCCCCGCTTCCCCAGTTAAGCAGATGGTAGTGTTAAAACAGCAAACGCGACGTGGGCTTTCTACCGCCGGCATGAAAGAGAAACGCTTCCGAAAACTGAGTGATGGTCAGTGCGACACACTGACAACTTGTAAGACATCTGGCTAGAATTAAGCTTGTAGGCTGAGCCCCCGGAAAAGAAATGGCCTATTTGATGCTAACTGCTAAATAAGGCCCAAACCCACTATTTAACCCATAACATCTTAGCAATTTATTTGTGACGGTCTCCAATGTCCAAGACACACAACCACCCACGAAGGCTTCCCTCCCTCAAAGCTGAATCTACCAAGTTTCAGGACTTCGGCAGCTGCAACCTGTATTCTGAAAGGTCACAGGTCTGAAGTAAGCTCCCAAAAAACCAAGAATATATGAAGAATGCAACCTAATTATGAAAATCACCGAAGCCAACAAAAGCTTCTTTATGCTTCGAAATAAATTTCTAGCCTAAAATATTCTAACAGTGGACTGTGGAGCCGCTTGTAAGCGGGGCCTCCTACCCGCCGCCAGCCAGTGCTCGGCACAGGCTTGGCCTCCCACGGGGTCCTACACTGCTCACTAAACAAATTAAGGACAAAGAAGTCAAGCCACTAAATTGTGAAAAGCCAATGTTAACGATAATGATAAATTTCCTGTTAAGTGTGCGCAGTAAATGATGAATACAACCTGCCTTGCAGTTCTTAGACAATCCGATCAAACAGAATCAGGGAATGAGTAAGACCAGCCTTTAAATCCCCATGACAGAAATAATGACATCGTTACGAACTGGACTTGCTGAACATCCGGTGGCCGCTTCCCTAAAAAGTAAGCGTTTAATTAGTTATATGACTGGCCACATCCTAAGAACCACGTTACATCACATCTGCAGAAGTCAGGACAACCTCCACTGAAATGGTGAGAACAGATTCGGAGCTTCAGTGACGCCGTCGACATCACACGAGGAGCAGGGGGCATTGCTGAGATTCAAAGGAAGATCCGTCCAAAGCCTGTGCTCGTCACCACTGTCCACTCTGCACTGCAAACAACGGCCACAGAAAATCCTACCGTGCGAAAGTCTTCAAAATGTTAAAGACACACCGTTCTACTCAAACTAATCAATAGGCACAGTTAACACATTCGAGATGAGGCGAGCCTTCAAGCATGTTCAAAAGAACTAATGGCTATTCTGGTATATTTCAGGGTCATTTTATCTACCTGAGAGAGACGTGAAAAGAAGGACCTTAAGAACAAATTCAAGAAGTAATTAAAAGGAGTAATTCTCATAGGGACCGGGACAGAGAACTGATCAAGGGACACAGAGGCGTTTGGGCACCGATAGCCAGCTGAAACGAGACCATCACCCCCTCGCCTGCGTAATGGAAGAAGTCTGCGACGGGAAGGGTCCAGGTCCAGGTAAAGAGTAATTAGCACACTCCATCCTGTCTCTACAAAACCCGGACAGAGTAACTGCACGCGCTACCTGATGACTCTGGAAAGTAAACAGCAGCAGCAGGACTAGGAAAGGAGGCTGGAATTCAACGCACCGCCACGCAGCAGATTTAAACAGGACCGAGTCTCCTACCATAACGTCCTACGTACGGAGGAGACACTCCAAACTCACTCGACATAGGAAAGACCAGGAAAACCTTAACTCCTTGGGACAAAGAAAATCAAGATAAGCCAACGCTGAGATGAGACAAACGCCACCATTAGCCCATGAGCAAGCCTATAAACAAGCACCCCCCACAGTGGTGTCTGCCAGTATTCGACCCAGAGCAGAGCTTCTCTCAGAATCGTGTCGCTCAAGCCCTCCCGCTGCTCCGTCAACCAAATTTACGTCCTATTCTGAACATTCTGAACCCTCTGTTGTCATGTCAACAATCTTCACAGCATCTTCACCAGTAGATTCCATCTCGAGGAACCACTGCTCTGGTCATCCGTGAGACGACAGTTGGTCACGTGTTCAGGCCCCACTTCTCGTTCTCGCGCTGTTTCCACGGCATCCGCAGTGACTTCCTCCACTGGTCCTGAACCCCGCAGGGTCATCCATGAGGGTGGGAATCAACTTCTCCAAACTCCTGTCAATGCTGGTATCGTGAATGTTCTTAATGACATCTAGAACGGTGAATCCTTTCCAGGTTTTCGATTTGCTTTGCTTAGCTCTGACAGAGGAATCACTATCTATGGCGCCTATGGCCTTACAGAAGGTATTTTGTAAAGAAGGAGAACTGGAAGCCCAAATCGCTCCTTGATCCGTGGGCTGCAGAACAGATGTGGTGTTCGCAGGCGTGGAAACGACGTTCATCTCGCACACGCGCGCCAGAGGTCCTGGGGGCCCAGGCGCACCGTCACTGAGCAGTGATGTTTTGAATGGTGTTTTTCTGAGCAGGAGGTCTCAACATGGGCTTATGATACTCAGTAAACCATGCTGTAAACAGATGTGCTGTCTTCCAGGCTTTGTGTTCCCATTTATAGAGCACGGGCAGAGGAGACCGAGCGTAATTCTTAAGGGTCTAGGACTTTCAGAATGGTAAATGAGCACTGGCTTCAACGTAAAGTCACAGCGGCATCAGCCCCTACTTACCCTGGCATTTGAAGCTCTGAAGCCAGGGAATGACCTCTCCTTGCCAGCTATGAAGGTCCTAGACGGCATCGTCCTCCAATCTAAGGCTGTTTTGTCTACCCTGAAAAATCTGCTAGTCAGTGTGGCCACCCTCACGAGTGCTCCTGGTAGACCCAGGTGACTGGCTGCAGCTTCCCCATCGGCACCTGTGGCGTCGCCTCGCACTTCTATGCTACAGGGACAGCTTCTCTCCTTAAACCTCGCGCGGCCCAGCCTCGGCCGGCTTCCAGCTTCTCTCCTGCAGCGTCCTTGCCTCTTGGCCTTCACAGAACTGGAGAGAGTTAGGGCCTCGCTCTGGATCAGGATGCGGCTGGTCTGGTCTTCCATCCAGACTGCTAAAACGTCCTCCATACCAGTAATAAGGCTGCTTGCTTTCTCATCAATCATGTGTTCGCTGAAGTGGCACTTTTAATCTCCTTCAGGAACTTTCCCTTCACACTCACGACTTGGCCCACCGGCACGTCCCACGGGCCTTCCTCTCTGAGCTGGGTCATTTCTAGCTTTCGATTAAAGTGAGGGACACACGACCCTTCTTCCCACTGGAACAGTCAGGGGCCGCTGCAGGGTGACTAATCGGTCTAATTTCAATATTGTTGTGTCTTGGACCAGTGAGGCTGGCGAACAGGGCGAGGGACAGGGAACGCGGGAATGGCCGGTCGGTGGAGCAATCGGAACACATGTACTGAGTAAGTTCATGACATTCATTTATCGATTAAGGGCACTGTCTTATGGTGCCCCCAATTAGAATGGGCACAGTTCATGGTGCCCCCAATTAGAATAGTAACATAACAGATCGTTGATCACAGATCACCATGACAAATATAATAATGAAAGTGTCTGAAATATTCTGAGAATTATGGAATGTGACAGACGTGACGTGAGCAAACACTGCTGGAAAAATGGTCCTGACAGACTAACCGTCAACTGGAAGCGACGAACCTCAATGTGATGACATGCTAACGGGCAAAGATCGAGAAGAATTTAATAGAATTCTTAAACTTTCTCAGTCGGTTTCCTTTTCAAGGTCAGTCTGCCATTTCACATCTACTCCTGATCAATCTTACCTTATTGATTTTAGCGCTTCGTTACAACCTGTCAAAATATTTTAAAATTCTGATTCAAAAAATGAGCTATCTCCCAGCATGACTCCTGATATTCATGCAAATTCCTGATAAAAACGTTAGGACAGGTGTCAAATGTGACACACTCCTGGAGACATCTTATACTCCTGGAGACATCTTATGTGTAGGAATTCTGATGTTTAGGTTTGTAGTAAATTATACTGCATGTGATTGCAACCCGTATCTTCTACCTAAAAGCTATAATTTCTTACACTCCTCGGTAATGACAGAAGTAGTAATTTACTTTTTCGGGCTTCGTGTATTCAAGGATTAAACTTGCCCAAAGGAAGGCCTGCCCCCGCTTGCCCAGCTTGCTCATGGGAAGCAACCCCTCAGCCCTTGGTACCTCCTGCCTGATAAGGTCATCCTCGATCAGCTGGGGCCTTAGGTCTCAGCAGATAGCTTGTGCTGCCGGTGTGATTTATAGGGGAGCCTTGGGCCACACTCCACCAGCTTGGTCTCTGGAGGGGTTAGAGACTAAGTTCAGCCATGCTGGCAGGGCCTACATGACCGACACCCCAATAAATATCCTGGACACCAAGGCGCGGATGAGGGCGCACTGCCACAGAGCTGCCGGAGAAACGAGCATGACTGCCCTGGGAGAAGACAGCTGGACGCTCAGGCCGGGGTTCTCCTGGCCTCTGCCCTAGGCGCCATGCCTTCGCTCGTTTTCATCTGCGTCCTCGCACTGCAATAAACCGTAACTGTGCGTGTAACGGCTTCCTGAGCTCTGAGTCCTTCTAGAGAATCACGGGGGCGTCCAGACCTGCAGGTCTCTGTGATTTACAACACGTTTTCACCAACACGAGAGCAGTGTTTCTCAACCCATGGGGATGCGATTTTAAATGCAGGTGACTGAACTCTGCGCCAGGACGAAAACTCAACAGCTCGGGAGGATGGCCCCACGCACGTGCGTTTTTAATACATCTTCCTCGATGGTTCTGAGTAAGCTCCTTTCAGAACCACTGACCCACCTAGAAGCATCACGAGGGCAGGGACTGTGTTTCTTTTGATAAATTCTCATCACCTAGCAGTGTTGGCATGGGTAGATGTTCCAGAGCGCCTCAGGAAAACCCCATAAGTATAACAAACAGGTAAGAAGAACTAACGTTATTAGTCTTTTAAAACTTAGAACATATGAATATGTAAGTCTTATTTGTCATTCTCAAATACCCAAGGTAATGTGGAAAGAAATAAATGAATAGCAAGCACAGTTGCTTGGGAACAATTTGGGCAACAGAGTCAATGATGGCCATTGCTTATGCCACTTGGTCAGTGATGTCAACTGGTTCAATCTCCTCTCTGCCAATTAGTAGGCAAGTTGAGTTTTACAAGTTGTCTTCACACCGTCCTCATCTACCAAAAGTATCACCTCTGAGCTAAAAGTCAAGACAGCTAATATCATCTTGAGGGCATTCCTCATTCACCATCAAATAGTCATTTACCCTCCCTCATCTCTACAGTGAGAGCTCTGGAACATAAGATCCCTAAATTTAGATCAACCTTTAAAATTCTAGATTATGTAAAGCAATAAGAATAAAGGGGGAAAAACTCGGAGGAAAAGTTTGAATGCGTTCCAGCAAACGGTCAAAAGGGCAGGCTCGTAGGATACATGAAAATCAAAGAAATCAACTCTTCCCCAACCAAATAATCAACCACGAGCGTCAAAAATTAACTCGATGACTCGCTATGTCGTACACCAGACGTTAACATAATACTGTACATCAACCATAACTTTAAAATGAAAAAACAAAATAACAAACAATTCAAATATAGACAACCTACATTTAAACTGAGTTCCTCCTGCAACTTGTTCTATCAAGTCAACACCTAAAGGTGTGATTAATGCTGCTCTTTCCAAACAGAAAGCAAAACTGCCGCCTAAGCACTGCCACGACCCAAGCCCAAGTGCACTCTGACACTTCTCACCTTCAGAGCCACGACCACCCCCAGCCCAACGTCAAGAGCGGCCCGGTGAGCAGCCCAGCTTCTCTCCGTAACTTCGGCCCCGCCGCTCAAGTCCGTCACTCATCTATCTTCCCCACTCGCAGCTTTGCCCTCACGGAGGTCACAATCTTTCTCGGCAGGAGGAGAAACTTTCTCCGAGATCCACCCATTTCTGACCTCTCCTCTCTGAGACCCACCCCCCATCAGGCAGCCATCTCTCCCCAAGTTCGCCGGCTCTCCGCAGGATTGCTATGATCTGTAGTCTGTAATTTCTAAATGACACGATAATGATGTCGAGCATGAACCAATCCCATTTCGACTCCCAAACACCAGACTAGTCGGCCTGATGCTCACATTTCGACAGCCAGCCACCCGCTGCGCTGCTTCCCCTGCACGTGCTCACCTCAGCGCTCACCTCAGTGCTCACCTCAGCGCTCACCGCAGAGCTCAACGACACGATTCAGGTGTTGTTTCACAGCTCACTGTTCACACGTTTCCAGCTCGGCAGAAGAAACCACACTCATCCTGGGCGCTGGCATGCCCTACGCTTAACAGTGACACCTGTCTGTCCCTCGTAGCCTTGTGACTAGTAAGTTGCCTAACGGCGTAAGACTTTAGCTTTGTCTAATGTGCAACCGCATGAGGAAACCATTCCTGCCAATGAGAGCCCCCAACGCCCGGCTGGCCTCTATGTACCAAAACCGTGTTTTGCTCTGACTTTCAGCAGGGCAAGGGAGGCCGGGAGAAACATTGTCACTGCTGGCTGAAATGGTTCAGCTTAGGAGACGGCTGCCTGTGTTTGCGTTTTCCTTGGCCGTTTGGGATGTTATTACATTTAAAGTCACGTTCCTGTTATGTGGATGATCAGCCTTCCCCACCGCCCCAGACCTCTGCAGGGCGCCAGATGTCCGGTCCCCCCCACCCCCCAGCGGCTCCCCCTGGGGGCTGGGCTCCTTTGCATAAGCTGATGAAAGCCCTCCAGACGCTCCCCCGGGGAAACAACTCACAGGCGCGCACAATCCTCTTACAATTTCTGGGGTTCACAGACCTAGGGGAGAATGTCACCGCCGCGAAGCAACCGTCTGATCATCAGTATGTGCTTAAGAGCAAAAAGAGCTTTGTGAACTTATCACCAAAGGAGAAGGCCGGCAGCCGCGCTGCAGTGACTCCGGACCCCTCCCTCCGCCCTGCGCCTCAGTTACCTGCTCAGGGCCCGAACTCAGCGACAGGCTTCACGGCTTCCCTTCTCTCCAGTTCCCCAGTCTCGCCCTTAATTAAGGGCTTCTTCCTTTATCTGTGCAACATAATTAAATAATTAAAAGAACACAAGCTGTTAACTCAGACCATCTGAACTTTGCCCGTCGCGTTATTAGCTAGGAGACACTGGCAGCCATTTCCTTAATGACAGAGGTTTGCCGCCCTCGCCTTCCAAAGTGCATTTCCCTGCCGCCTCCTTCACTGAGCCCTGGAGCTCCAGTCCACTGAACCGCCTGCCCTGCAAATCCATTCTCCACCAGAATCAAGTGCAAACCACACTGATCTTGCCCGTGATATCGGCTTCATCTCCTCCACTACCCAAACCCATCCTGTATCCCAAACAGGGTAAAAACATTCAGTTCCACAAGCACCAGCTTCTCGCCCCTCTGCGCTTTGCCCAGGCGTGCCCACTGTCTGGGAGGCCCTTCCTGCGCCCCCTACCACCCTGTCCACTGAGCATCTATGGTCCCTTCTGGCAGCTGGGACCTGCAGAGGTCATCACGTATGGTCTACAGTCAGTTTTGTATAGCTCCTGGGCTAAAAAATGGTTTTTAACTTTTTCAAGGGTTAAAAAAAGTGACAGGCCACATGTGGCCCACAAGGCCTTAAGTGTCTATTGTCAGGCCTTTAACAGAAAACATCTGAACTTGACCATCCCTGGGGACATGCCCTCCGGCTCCTGAGCACACCTGCTATGACACGGGCACTGCCGGCATCACACTGCACATCCCTGAACGGGACCAGTCTTGGTCCCCTCAGGTCTTAATCCTGCACCAGATATGAGACAGGCATTTCATAAATGTTGAATCGATGCATTAACCAACCGAACAGACCAGCTCAAGAACCAGGGGAACACATAACGTGCAAAGCCCTGGGCCTTTAGTAGTAGCACACAAGGTAAGTCTGTTAAAAGTCTAACGCTAGCACTGTACGTTTGTATCCGCTTTACGTGGTAACGCTACGTAAAACCTCTAAGGCCGAGATCATAAATACAGACTTTACAGATGAGAACATTGAGAATCACGGAAACTAAACAACTCGTCATAAGTCACGTGACCAAAGGCAGAGAGCCAGTATTTGAACCCAGGTCTTCTGTTCCCCATGAGATGCTCTTCCTATTAAAAACTACATACAAACTACAATGCCCAGATGGCGGCAGTTACTAATACCTGGGGCTCCAGAGGAGGAACGAAACTTAATTTCTGACTCATTATTTAATTTTTATAATGTTCAAGTTAATGTTACTTTTTGTAAACGAACAAAATAAAAATGAAAAGGACATCCGAAATGAGCACTAGCCTAAATGGCCTCAGGATGATCATAAACGAAAAATCTTCTTTGCCTTTTTTTTTTCAGTCAGTCCCTGAAAAGTAAAATTAAACAGCTTAATTAACAAAAGCCACTGAAAGGAAGGCAGCTGCCACCTCAGCACGGACCCCTCGTCTGCCAGCTGAGCTGGCACACACCGGCAGTTGAGGCGGTCACCTGTCCTTAAGCTTCGCTTCGGGCAGAACAGAGGCCGGAAGGGGCCGGTGCGCATTCGCACCTCCGCCTGGGCCAGCAAACGCCGCAAGTGTCTCCAGAGGCAGAAATGAAGTGTAAGGAGCTACTACGAAAACCCTAGTCTTCTGATCTATTTTGCATAATCAAGGTGTAAGTTACGTAAAGCTGGAGTTTAAGTAGCTCGGTGCCCAGAAGTTTCTGAGTTAGACCAAGATCTTAGCCAAAGTGAAGTCTGATATGGGTCTACTTACGATAAGATTAACTTCAAAGAACTGATTCCATACAGAACACATTTTTTGACTACGATCCAATTTTAGAAATAACTCACAAGGTACATAGAAAAATTCATTTATTTGGAATTTATCAAACCACATTAAATCATGAGTCATCAAAGGAATCTTAATAGAAATTAGTATAGCTAAATATTGAACATTTTATTGAATAGAACAATAATGCTTTATGATCTAAATAACAAAACCACCTCATATCAAAATTTAACCCACAAAGAAAGATTCCTTAAATAAGACAAAAAAATACTCATCATAAAGGAAAATATTGATAAAGCCGATATTAAAATTAAGAATTTTAGTTCCAAGACACCTCAAAGTAAAAAGACAAACCACAAACTGGAAGAAAATATTTATAACTTACATAACGACAAAGGACTGTACTCCACACAGAAAGAACAGCTGCAAGTCAATAAGAAAAAGATACAAAGGAAAATCGGCCGCATGACTTCCCAAGTCCTTCAGAGAAGGGGAGAGATACAGCCAATATACTACAAGAGGCCCGAGAGCATTAGTAATGAGGGAAATTCGATCTGCAGACACAAACATATTACGACGCACTCGCCAGAATGGCAGAACCGAACGACAGATTAGTTACTGCCAGACAGATTACACTACTGACAAGGCTGTGGAGCCACCAGGAGTCACTCTCTCTTCTACAGGTGGGGCTGTAAATTGGTACAAGGCCTCTGAAAGCACCTGGGCGGTGACGAGGCGACCGGAAGGCTGGCCGGCCTCCGACCCCGGCATCCGCCCTCCGAGGCGTTCAGGCCACAGGTCTCCACGCACGCGGAAGGCCGGCGATGTGCACAGTGGTGTCTGTGACAGCGAAAAGCTGGAGACAACCCGCAGGCCCATCAGCTGCCGTCCCGCCTATTCAGCTGGAGATGGACAGACTCTGACAGCGCGCACCCCTCAGCTGAGTCTCAGAGTCACAGAGCTGAGCGGAGAAAAGCAAGTCACAAGAACACACTGAGTGCGACTCCCTCACTATAAAGTTCAAAACACACAACTGACACAAAGATGAGAGATGATAAATACGACATGCATCCCTGACCGGTTATACGAGCCGGGGATACAGACATTCTGCCCACAGCCAAGTGAGAAAGAAAAGCAGAGAAAAATAAAATACAAGCGACATCAAACGGCGAACGGGCCTGGAGGGGGAGGCAGCTGAGGGGCCGGAGGGGAGGACAGTTGCCTGAGGCTTCACGACGGGGAGAGGGGCACGCAGAGGCCTTCGGGGGGGTGGGAGTGCTCCACAGGTACGCTGGGCCCCGGGCACCCACGGCGAACCCCAACCGGGGCCCATCTGGCCCCATCACTTGTGTTTGTACAGCCCATGAGCTAAGCACGGTCTTTACATTGTATACGATTGAAGGAAAAACGAATAATAAAATTTCAGTGCACATGAAATTATATGAAATTCAAATTTTAGGGTCCAAAGATTAAATGTAATTGGGACACAGTTCTGTCCACACCGTCCATGGTTGCTGTCTCACCACGATGGCAGGACTGAGTGCGTGCGACAGAGGCCACATGTGGCCCGCGAAGCCTAAAACGCTTCCTGGCAGGCCCTTTACAGAGAGAGCTGGCCAGCTCTTGAGCTAGGGCATCAGTGGGGACGCTGGTGTCCTTCCTCCGGGGGGCTCAGAGTTCTCCTGATCTATACCTTACACACGTCTTACACACTGGCATCTCTCTTCAGCATTTCATAAAATCATTTCTTGAATAAAGACTACCGTATTAAGCATATTTCTCTGCTGAACCTTGCTCTAGTAAAGCTGCATGCTTCTCCTCTATCCTGACGTCTACGTTCAAACAACTGGTATGTGTGGATTGCTCTCAGGAGCATCAAACTAGAACGACAGAGCAAAGAAAGCTGCCATTATTCTGACTTGAGTACAATAAGGAAGATGGAAAGGAAGACGGGAAGGAAAGAGGGAGGGCAGAAGGACGGACGGACCCTTTCTGCTACAAGTTCCAAGTCTGCGGAGAGAGCCCAGGGGCCACTAACATCCGGGTCATTAGGACGACGGGACACCTCGCGGCATCACCGACGCACCGCGTGGCCTTAGAAAAAGCTGTGGAGTCACATCCTATTCCCTTCCCATCTTCTTAAAGAAACGTGTCATGAATTGTTATGTCACATCTTAGCAGAGGCCACAATATCTGCCCAATGTCAGCATACAGGTCCCCAAAGCGAGTGCTATCACATCTTTTAAATACAAAGTGGTCCCTCTGAACAGTTAATGACATAAATTAAGTGATAACTGTTGAAGGTGGTAATGGATACGCAGTTTTGCATATGTCTAGAAACTGCCACAAAGTTTTAAAATAAAATTGAAGATTCCTATTTTAACTTTAATTAAGCATAACACTCACGGAATAGGCACTGTCATACAACTCCCATTTATACACCTTTCTTAGTACAAAACAGTTCTCTATCATTCTTACCACTGGCAACTAAAAAAAAAACCGTGCTTATTTACAGAGCTGCGCGATGACACGGCACTGCACCTCTGACCCTGACAGAGAAAGCGGCATCTGGCCTCGATGACGGGGAACGTGAAAGGACAACGTCCAGGGAACACAAGCCCTTTTACCTTAGAGTCCTCCGAGCCCTTGTCGGGGCCCCGACACAAACAGCTACGTCTCCCATCTCAATGTGCCAGAAGGCGATGGAACTCTAAGCTTGCCCGCTTGCCAGGCAGTCTTTGGGGAGAAGGGTGGTCCTAGCCCTTTTCTTTACGGACGGGTGGACGGATGGGCGGCTGGGCGGCTGGGAGGGACCTGGCAAGCCTGGGGCTCTGCGCTGTGTGCAGGGCGGTAAATGACACAAACATCCCGCTCCACTTCAGCTGCAATTTCACAAACCAAGCGAAGATGCGGTGAGGATCGAGAACTTTGACAACAGGCAAACTTTTCATGTAAATGTTTGCTTTCAGCAATTATTACCTTTCGTGAAACATTTCATAGGGCCAGGCACTAGTGAACAACAGAACTCGCGTGCTCTGGGTGTCACTTAATTCCTCCATCAGCCTGTGGTTCTATCACGCGGCGATTTAACGGACAAGGAAATGGAGGTGTGCGACATCAATGAGCTGGCCCAACACCCCGAGTCGGCCCTGAGCGACCGCACACCTCACTGAGAGTTCAGCTTTCAAACTCCATCAGGCAATGCCATCTGAGGAGCCACACTTCGGGAACCAACACCTTGCCGCTCAAACTGGACCACTGGCGTCACCCGGGATCAGGTGCTCCAGTCCAGACAGACCGAATCTGAGCCTACGATCTGGGAAGCCCCCGGCGACACAGGGGTTGGTGTGAGGGGCCCCACACGGAGCGGGCACACACGGCGCGGGGGCAGACCGTGCAGCTCAGACACACGCCCGCGACCCGCGTGCATCTCTGCTGCTCGCTCTCCGATCCCAAAACAAAGGCAGACAAGTGCGGGCAGGCCGCTCCCCAGGGGGCAGGAGAGAGGAAGTGACCAGCCCGCATCTGTGGCCTTGACCTTTCCGCAACTGCTACCCTCAGTCCTCTGTGATGGCGGGCGCCACTTACTGCCGTGGGTGCGCCTTCCTCCTGGGGTGACAGACGGCAGTCACCGTGCCTGAGGGGCTAGAAATGTGCCCAGCAGGAGCCGGGCCCACCCGCGGCGCGGTGCGCTGGCAGACCGGACATGTCCTCCAAAGACGGGAGTTCAGTGAGCTACAGAGACAGGTTCCAACACACGCCTAACGACAACAGCAACCCTGACCCATGAGCAGGATCCGGTTTTCCTCTCATGACATTTTCTTAAATCTGCAACACGAGAATCGAATTTCAGGCGCAGTGTGCCAGCCTCCGCACGTTCCCACCAACGCCTCTCTTGGCCGGGCGTTTCTTCTGCCTAGAACACTCCCCCCACACCGGGCTGATGCCGACTGAGCCCGCAACAGTGGGGGCGCAGCGCCCGCAAGCCCCGCCGGGCACCCTGCAGCTCTGCAAAGCACTTGTAACATGCCACCACAACTGCCTGTTTACCGTGACATCCGCGGGCTGGGGTTCAGATCAGCCCAGTGACTGTCCTCACCACGTCCCAGTTAAATGCGCAGATACGTGTAAGTCAAACGTCAGAACAGAACGGGGTGTTTCCTACTCAGTGCGCACAGCTCCCCACTTCCCCACCGACCCGTCTGAGCCCACACGGTCCTTCGCGGTGGCTTCACGACACAGGCAATAAAGGGCTCGTGCGTTGTAGCTACAGGCAGATTTCCGAAAAAGTCAAACTTTAAGCAAGGACGCCTGTGTCAGTGGCTCTCCAGCACGGCCCACGGCTCACAGCCCACAGCCAGTCCCCGAGGAGGTTCTCGGGGTCCGGCCAGTGCTGTCCAGTAGGCCTCCCTGCAGCGGCGACAATGCTCTCTGTCTGCACTGTCCCACATGGCAGCCACCAGCCACACGTGGCAGCTGAGCACTTGAAATGGGGCTAGTGTGACTGTCGAATGGAACTTTGAATTTAATTTTAGCTTAACAGCCACCTGTGGCTAGCGGCCACCACAGGAGACAGCAGGTCCAAGTCTAGACTCTCGACACTGAGTGAAATAAAAACTTTTCCGTGGTTCCTAACCGCAGGCTGCTATTCACGCCAACCCTCCCCTTGAAAAAGGCTAAAAAAGCTGGATAGGATCCTTTAAAAATATTAAAAGCAACTGGGCAGTGACAAGACAATAAGGAAACGCCAGGCCAAAGTCAAAGCGAAACCAGGAGCCAGGAAATACACGAGCGCAGAAGCCACCTTTGCCCTGAGCTCATTTGCCAATCCTGACATTTTCAACTTCCTTTTTCACAAGAGGACATGGAAAGAGGGACGAGAATCAAAAGCTGGGTCCCACAAAGTGTCTGCAATAAGAGCACCCCAAAGGCTACGCAGCTCGTGGTGAGAGTAAGCCAGAAGCGAACCACCTCTCTAGCAGACTTACAGCTCTAGACGGTCTAAAGAACCTCAAGCCTTGAACTGGGTTTAAGGCGATCCCAGACTGGTCGAAGCAAAAACAAATGCTCTCTGAAGGGAGCTACCTTCATGCCAGGTTTCAAAAGAGTCCTACAAATAACTTGGATCCATATGCTACAACCTTAAATGAAAATGATCTCAAAATGAATCCTAGACCTAAATGTAAAACCTAAAACTACAAAACTTCTAGAGGGAGAAAAAAATGGAAGAAAACCTTTGTGACCTAGGATTAGGCAAAAGTTTCTTAAATATGACAACAAAAAAGCACAATCCATAAAACAACAAGTGGATAAATGAGACATCGTCAAAATGTGTAACTTCTGCCCTTGAGGACAATGAAGAGAATGAAAAAACCAACCACAGCACAAGAGAGACGCGCAACTCACATGTGACCAACAGAAAAGTATTTATCCAGAATGAAGAGCCCATGAGAAAAAAATGTTTAATGAGCAAAACATGTGAACACCAAAGAAGATATATGGATGTCAAAAAGCATATGAAAAGATACTCAACATCACTGGGCATTTGGGAAATATAAATTAAAACCACAATCAAATGCCATTAGACATCTATTATAAAAGACTAACCATGCCAAGCGTTGGCCCACGAGAATGCTCGTTCGCTGCTGGTGGGAATGCACAACGGCATAGCTGCTCCAGAACAATCTGGCGCTTTCTTAAAAAGCTAAACAAACACCTACCACAGGACCCGGCTGCTGGAGATCTAGACCCAGCCGTTCTCAAGAGAAACGAAAACCTACATCCACACAAAGACTTGCACAAAAATATCCACACGCTTTATTTGCGATAAGCCAAGACCAGAAACAATTCTCCATACATTAAACTATACATTCATTGTCATCCCAAACAACATCCAGAAGAATTTTCGTGGAAGCTGACAAGTGATTCTCACACATGTATAGATCTGCAAAGGTCAAGGACAGCCAAGTACACTTGAAGAACCAAGTGGTAGAGTGCCACGGTGAGATGAGGCTCATTATCAAGCTGCCGTAATTCAGGCAGCTTAGTACCAGCGGAACTGAACAGAGTGCAGAACAGATGCACGGATTACAGACCGCTCGCTCACGACAAGGGGGCACCGCAGAGCATGGGCAAATGACGCTCTTCTCAGTAAATGGTACAAAAGCACCAACTCTGAAGGAAAAGACGGATAAACTACACTACGCGAAACTTAAAAACTTCTACTCACAAAACAAAACAGAACAGAACAGACCACTGAGTCAGTGAAACTGCACATGACAAAGTGGGAAGAGATAGAGGCAAAATATATAACCAACAAAGGATTTATGCTCTGAATATATAAAGAAGTCTACAAATCAACTGTTAAAAACGTAATAAAAAAATATGTGCACTTTGTGAAACAGTGAATGGCCAAATGTCAGTAAATATATAAAAAGACGTGCAACCTCAGTATAACCAGGAAAAGGCTATTCGAAACCACGAAGCAGTAGTACTACAGAAACCACCAGAAGGCGTGGGCAGGAGAGACCCAGGAGACCGGACAGGGGCTGAAGAAAGAACCAGAGGGAAGACGGGCTGCTGGCCGGAGCCTAATGGTTCAGTGAGGGGCAGCGGGGAATCGCTTACTGGCCCTTTGCTGAGAAGCCACTCTGGGCCAGGCACCCCGACACATTGAACGGGGGTCACAGCCTACCTGGCTCTAAACTATAATTTTAACTGCACCTGACCAATTTTAGGGAGAAGGACACTGTTCAGATGGCACTTTCCCACCAGCTCACAGAGCTGCGCAGCTGACTGGAAGTTGGGTCACGGGGCGAGGGAGGGGAGCCAAGGGGGGTCACGTGGCAACATCCTTTTCACCACTTGCAGATTACACCTGATTCCATCCGTTCCTCTCCTCTACCTTAGTAACAACTTTCACATGGTTACAGACTCCTGACCACACAGCTGCACAACGGTCACTGATGTTAGTCTTGGTACTGAGTCTCTTCAGGACCTGGCAGGAGAGTAAACAAACTGGGGACCCCCCTCCCACCCTCATAGTGTAAGGAAACTGTGCGGGACCGAAAGATATGCAAAGGACGATGCAGAAGCCTTGTCCCTAAGCTCACAATATTCGATCTGCCGATAGGTGCATCTAATTCAGCATAAGACATAGAGATATCAGGCACATCACCGACCCCCCTTTGTACACTGTGTAACTTCTATTTAGCCTTTTTCTTAGAAAAAAGGGGCAAAAGGCAAAACAAAATATATTTAAGTTACATATGAACTGAATGCTAGGCAGAGAATCGATTCACACAATACTGTTTCATTAGTCACCCCAAGACATGGCAATCACCCTAACGTTAGTATAAGCTAGCCAGTTTTCAGCACTAAAACAAAGCCCCTGGGGGCCGTGTGCCTTCGGCAGGCACATGCACACTCTCTCCTATCTACCAAAAATCTCACGTCCCAAAGTCATACCAACTGTTTGGACGTAAAATTCTTCATTTAATGTCCAACCCAAGATTCAGAAAAATTAAGCAGTCTCAGAATAAAACGTTCAAAGTACCTCGGCAAAAGTAACTGCTAAAAAAACAAAACATGTCAGAGTCCCCAAGTGGAGGCACTCTCATTAGCGAATCTAAGTGGCCACACGTGCGGCCGTCTATAGCTGAGCCATGCCCGCTACGACCTGCATTTTAAAGCGCTCTAAAGCAGTGGTCTGCGGACGTCAGCAGGCATGGAAAGCCCCTGGACAGCTCGCTAGGACCGCCTGCTGGCCCCACCCCACAGTCTAGGTCAGGTGCGGGGTGGGGCTCTAGCATTTCTCAGTTCTGGGGGTGGTGATGCTGCGCCCCGGTAACTACACTGAGAACGGCTGCAGCCAACCTGAACCGTGTGTGTGTGTGTGTGTGTGTGTACACGCGCGCGCACGTGTGCACCCTCAGTGTATAACACTAAGGAGGACCTTGCTCAGGAAGAGCAAACAGCTCTTTTTACCCAAATGTTGACTTTCCTTACCTAAGTAAAGGTAAGCGACCTGTCACTCGCGAGACGTCTTATCTGCATGACAGCATGACAGCAAAGGACTGCGCAGCAGGTCAAGGGAAAGCCTACACACTGCGTAACCGGCACTGCGGTCCGAGAAGACGGCTTTTTAAAAAAACGGTTTCAGGGCACAATGCAAAGCCGTGTGGCGCACCCAGTGGGTCCAGCTGATTGATCAGTAAGACACGTGAGAGCTTCTGGGCCAGTCATCAAGGACCTTCTGTATACCCCACTCATTTAGTGTCACCTTGGGCAACTGTCAGTCTTCAGAACTTAAGTCCTATGAACACGGGGTCAATATCTAGAAAAAAAGAACATTTCGAAATTGTGAAGGGCAGAGCAGTATTTTTTCCTGGCCCAATTGTGATAATACCAGCAATCTAAAATAAAGCAGACAGTAAAAACAGATAACCCAAGTTCCTTCCTGGCAGCAAGTCCTATGAGGTCTCTAAGTGAGGTCCTTTACCAAGGCAAACGAAGCAGCAGCCAGCCTACCAATGCAATGACTGTTCTCCAATGACACGCCTGGGTTCTTTGCATTCGTAAATATTAACTGTGTCAGACACTGGGGATGCAATGGTGTGTAAAACAAAGTTTTGCCCTCATGGTGCTTAAATTCTCATGAGAAGACACATAATCTACTGAAAATATATAACGCATAAAATCGTTTAAGCTCTTTCTTCAGTCCAGCAAAGCCAAACGCGAGGCGCTTTGGTCGCCAGCAAACACAAGCTGCTGGTGTTCACAGGAGAACGCAAACCACTGCATGGCAGGACTTTCAAATACACTGTGAGGGCAGAAGGAGGTCCTGGGCACAGGCAGCCCACACACGTCACTTTTTAGGTTCTTCTACGCCTTGGTTTTGGTCCACTGGCCCAAATGAAGAAGAGTATGTCAACCCATAAAGGTAGGATGGAAACGTCTAAATTGGAAAGAATGAGCACATTCATTTCAGAAACTTCTAAAGCGGCAATGTGTTACAGATGATCAATACCAGGGTTACTACGCGGGGCATGTACCCTCATGAGAAACGTGCAATTTTTCACCTTAAGTTACTCCTTGCTTCCCACAAAACTACATTCATAAACAAAATCGACCCAAAAAAAGTCATCAATGAAAAAACTCTGTACATGTGTAAGTTACTAAAGCACGTCCTTTGACAAAAAGAAGCATCAATCACTATACTACCATGCCTTATACATTTTTAACTAATTCCATATTAATTTAAAATAATTAAACAATTTTGGTACAGTCATTAAAATGTTTACCTACACTACGTTGGCCACATAAGAATTTCATGATCTGAAAGTATCAGACTCAAATAGGAAATATGATGATTTAAGCTTTCTCAGAAACACAGTAATTACGCTTAGACACCATTTCCTCCCGCTTCGGGAGACCGAATTAAGATTTTACAGACTGGCTGGGATCCCTTGGGCCCGGCCAACCAGGATCCGCCACTTTTGGACTGAGAGACCCAGTGCGAGTTCCTCTAACTCTAAACTTGCAGTGTTTCACCTATAAAATGAGACGAATGACTCTACAACTCGACCGTTGTTGTGAGGAATAAAAGAGATGGAACATTAAACATGCAGCTCAGGTCTGGCACACGGCGTCCAACGCATGTGACTTACATACAGCACAGAGCCTCTCTGATGTAATCCATCTGTAAAACTGTAGTCAACTTACCAACAACACATGTCCTCACACAGGTACCCAGCAATGTTACACTTCTTCCCATCATAATACTCAAAAGAGAACATCATTTTTCTTGTTCTGAAAAGTTTATAGTAAATGGCAATGTACGTATATAAGATTTAGGTAGGGTTATTTTAATTAAATACCAAGTTTGTAAGGAAACACATTCATGCTGTTAAAAATAGGTAAACTTTGGAGTGATACTACTAGTATTTTTCTTTGAGGCTTCCAATGGCCACAGAGTGCGAATGGTACCACTCGGGCAAAAACATTTTTCCTACTTCTGTCTATAAACCATTTCGGTAGTGTTTATGCAAATCAGACTCTTAATTCACAGCATTTGCTAAAAATTCCATTTAAACTGGAAGCTGAACTATACGTGCTTATCTGATTTCCATCAGAGCCTCATGAAAAAACAATATGATTGTTACAGATAAGAACGGCCGGGGTTCCTCTGCTGCTTTATAATCACAAACTTATTTACGCAGATCTGAAGGTAAGCTTTGGCACAATTCCTAGAAATTAATGCCAGAAACTGGTAGATATGAATTTCATTTCTCTTGCGTTAGGTTGCCTTTCGGTGGTCATGAAATGAAGGGGGATAAAAAAAACTTTGCCAAAATGCTGGTGGAGAGAAAAAGCAATACAGGGCTCAAATAACCCTACTGAACAGTTTATTGGAGAAGATAAATAACTTCTCAATGCGGCTGCGTGAGCGAAACCCAGGTGCACGCAGCGATGGGCGGCTCTGCTCTCCACCCCTTCCCACTCTGGTAAGCAACTCATCCTTCGAATTCGTAAACTTCCTGGGCTTTGTCACTACTGATTCAAACAAGGTCGTTTACTTTGCCCAATTTTTAAAAATCTGAGTTTTAAATAATGTATACAGGCGTCGTTAAAAAGTCTCAAAGACCTTCACAGCATTTATTTCCTAATCGTTAAACAGTAATGAAAATACGTCCTTAAACAAGAGCTTTAAGGCGAAATAAAGTACTATAGGAACTAAACTTTTCTGATTATTTTAGCAAAAAGAAACCTCATTTTACAAATATGGTCACAGAATTTTTAATGCTACTGAAATTTAAAACAAGATTTATTCTACGTAAAAATCTGTCTAAAATGAAAATGTTTAATTTCAAAGATTCAAGATTTAAATATTCTATTAACACTTGTACCTTTTCTTACCCTTAAGACAATTTTTATTTTCTCAAAATTAAGACACCTTAAAATACAGGGGAAAAGGTTTCCATAAAATCTTTAGAGATATAAACGAAGATCCTACTTCTCTAACTCAAAATAACATCCAAAGGAAGGATAGTAATTCTCAAAATTATTCTTAATTATAGTATACATATACACACACACACATATAAAATACTCTATAATGATTTCTTCTGCAGGAGCTAATCAATTTTTAAAGGGGCTAGCTTTAACAATACAACTTTATTATTTAGACAATTTCTCCAACTTTCTACCAAGAAAGTTATCTGTCTAGCTGAAGAACCCAGTTTTGAGAACTGGGACATTAAGTTCTGTAATTCCCAGCAATGGGCATGGACTGTTGGAGGCAATTTGTTAAAAATGCCTTAAAGATCCACACTGTTGCTCATAACTTCCGCTTTCCGCAGACACTTCATCACTGCTGCATTCATGGAACTAAACTCCCAGACTAACACTTATTATTCGCTTTCGGTGAACTGCCAGTCTCAAAAAAGGCTTAAGTCACACCTCCTGTAGGAGTCCAGTATTTGCCCAAACCAGAATACTAGGTTTTGGATTCGGTGCCTTTATTTACCCTAGGACTTGCTAACTGATGCCTATTATATTCGTTCAGTGCCTACATGTACTGAAGTCTTACGTGACTGTGGGCTTCTTTAAAAGGGAACATGTGTTTTAAACGATCTTTTCCAGTGTTCGTTATTAAAATGGGTTATTTGATAATGACCTCAAAGAAATTCTTTGGAGAATTTATAATATCTGATCTTGCCATTTCTGCAGCAGTTAGTACACAAAAGTGTTCCAAAGAGACTAACAGTAGTCCTTCCCCTCCAAGGAGAGCCACAAATACAAAACAATATGCTCATAAAGATACCGAAACACGAACTTCCTTTCAAGTTCCATGTGTTTAGCAGGGTTTTAAAAACTGACTCAATAGTACAACTGGATAAAAATACCTACACTGGACCTCGACAAAAATAAGTTGAACGCTCCTTTACGTACCATTTCATCCACATACTGTCCTCCCACTTTTCAGAGGTTTTCAAAGATGGGAAAACTGACCAGAGCACTCCGCTTAGCTGTGTCATTTCAAAGAGGAGACTATTTTCACTACCCGTTTTACAAACAAAAAATCAAGGGTGAGGCTCTGTATTTCATTTCAAAGAGTAATGGCTTGTCTATTTTTCCAACTATGAAAATATTTACCTTCTAAGTCAAAGTCCCAATGACGGCCGTCTTAAACACAGATCCCCAAACTCTCACATCGCCTTCAGTGTAACCGGATTTCAACCGGTCCCCATAATTACTACAATATTACTATTATCTTAATCGCACAGCCCGAAACCCAGCTGCAGGCTAACCATGCAAGAATGAGACACTGTTGAAATGGCTCAAAAAAATTTTTTTTACCGTTAGTGCATTAAGCTACAAAATCCTGTAATCACGTCAAACCAAGTAACGCTGACACACACACACGCACACACACGCCCTCCTGATAAAGAATGGGCGACAGGAATGGAAAGAGAGAGAGAGACAGCAAGTAGTTGTCCCACCTAACACTGCGCAGCAGCGGCGCTGGGGGCTGGGACAGAGGAGGAAACTCGGAAGGCACAATGAATCGAAGGGTGTCTCTCGGGCCATCGCGGAGGGGACCACCGGCCCACAGAAAACTTGAGGGGCGGCAGCGGGGGATGGAGCCCAACCCGGCCGCGGGTTCGAGGCTCACCCGCCCGCAGCCCTCGGGGCCCGACCTTCCCCGCTCGCGGGCGGGTGAGTCTCCACTCCGGATCCCCCGGCGTCCCCGCGGATTTCCCTCTTCCTCCTCCTTCCTCTCTCTCCCCTTTGTTTTGGAGGCACTTGGCCCGCTCGGGCGGAGGTCGGCCGTCCTCCCGGAGCCCCCGGCCTCCCCTGCATCCCCGGCCTCTCCGTCTGCCCCGAATTCCCGGACCTCCCTGAGCTCGCGGCCGCCCCATGTCCCCCGGCCTCCC
>NW_024351731.1:5874068-5884019 GCF_902729225.1 Pteropus medius
CTCACTGAGCCCCGGCCTGTCCGCAAGCTCCCCACAGCCCCAGCCTCCCTGAAGCCCCAGCCTCCGGCCTCCCCGAGCCCCCGGCCTCCGCATATCCCCGGCCTCCCCGAGCCGTGGCCGGCGGGCGGGCGGCGCCGGAGGAACCGGTCTCCGTCGCATCTGGCGCCGAGACTGGCGGGTCCGGCTCCGCTCGGCCCTCCGCCCTCGGGCCGCGGCCCTGCCGACTGCCCGCTCCGAGAGTCGCCCGCGCCCCGGCCCGGCCCGGCCCGGCCCGGCACTCACCCGGACGCAGCGCGGCGCAGGCAGGCGAAGGCGGACGACGGCCGGGCGGCGCCGCGGGCGGAGGGGCCGCGCTCCCTCCCACGCCTCACGCCGCGGGCGCACAGCGGTCCCGGCCCGGCGGCGGCGGCGGCGGCGGCGGCGGCGGCGGGCTCGCGCCCTCGGGGCCGTGCTGCGTCGGCGCGGGCCGCGCGTGCGCGCCGACCGACGGAGGTGCGCGCCCCCGGCGCCGCGCGTGCGCGCCGCGTGCCCGCCCCGAGCTTCCGCCGCCCGGACGCCCGGGCCTGCGCGCCGCGGCCCGCGCATGCGCAGCACGCCGCCGTGCTCCGCGCCCGAGACCGCGCGGGCGACGCCGGGCCCGGGCCCTGGGACGTTACGGGGCCGGTCCCGGGCGTGGCTGCGGCCCCGAGGGGCGGCTGGAGGGCGCCCTGGCCGGGGGCGGACGTGCCGGCGGGACCCAGTTACGGCGCTCTGGGTCGTGGCGGGGACACTTCGGGGAAGCGCTCGCACCCCTTCCCAGTCCCCAAACCCCAGACGCCCTGGTCGGCGGCCCTACAGCCCGGCCTGGAGTGGGAACCACCGGTGTCGGACCCCGCTGCAGCCTGGCCGGTGACCTCTCCAGGCTTCACACCCACCGCAAGGAGTTCAGTGTCTTGGGCCCCTTTGCGGATAGGGAAACTGAGGCTCGGATATGCTTTAGTGGCATCAGAGCTAACGGGGAGTGTACTAAGACTTGATCTTGGAAGATGGTCTGAAAGGGGCTTTGTAAATGCGCTGGAGCCTCTGCCTAAGGCCAGTGGGGCGCTGGGTCTTGAATGAGGGGAGGAGGATCCCTGAGACCTTGCAGTCGTCAGGTGGGGGGCGTCCGAAGTGAAAGCCAGCTTCGGAGAGGAGCGGATTGGTTGTGACGAGCATAGTAGGTGAAAATGCCATCATTGATGGCCAGGGGCCTCGTAGTCTTGCTTGGTGCCTGGCGTTTACTCGTTAGCCATCAGGTACCGTCGGAAGGGTTTACTGCAGAAAGTGAAAGCTAATTTTTGTTCTTAAAAAAAAAAAGAAAAAAAAAAACCACTGGCAACCTTGCGGTTGGAAATGAAACCAGAAGCAGAGCAACTTTCATTTTTATGGTGTCACTTTAATCCTCGCCACAAGCCAGAAGGCGCGGTGAGCTCCCTGAAGCTCACAGGTGACTCTCCATCCCTTTCTCAGAAGCTGTAATTTAGCTCTCATGACAGAATCAGGTAAAATAAACTGCTTTTACTTAGCAAGAGTTTTGCCATATTTAATGTTTCTTTTTTTATTGTTCTGTAATGAAATACATTATGCTTATTTTTTTAACTACATTTAAGGTCGTAAGCAGTTATCGCTCTGTCCATGTCAGCCTCGGGGCCTTTGCACTGGCTCTTTGCTCCACCTGGAACCCTGCCCCTCTGCTTGGACCTTCTCCCTCTCTCACTTCCCCGGAGTCTGAAGTCATCTCATTAGGTGTCAATTGACCACTCTGTGGTTCCTATTATAACAGGAACCAGCCACTTCCCTTTAATCCTTTCACACACATCCCCCCCCACCCCACCCTCCCACCCCCGCCACCTTACTCTGCTCCGTTGTTCTCCTTACAATATGTCCTTGTTTATTTCTTGATGGTCCACTCCGCTGGAATATTAGATTTATTAGAGCAGAGACTTTGTTTTGTTCACTTCTGGGTCCCTGACACATCATAAAATGTTTGTTGAGTGATCGAATGAAGCTTTGGGTGATGTGAAGTGAGAAAGTATTATGAAAAGCATCAGAAGGGAATGGGAGTCCTGAGAGGGGAGTGAGGGACAAAAGGGTATCTTTGGGGGAGGGCATCATGCTTAGTGTTGGACACTTAACATGGCCACTGACACTCCTGCCAGCAAGAAACAGAATCTAGTTATATTCACTTCTCGAATTTGGACAGGTCTCATGACTCGCTTTGACCCTTAAATATGTCACGGTGATGTCGTACAAGTTCTGAGCCAAGGCCTCAAGAGACCTGTGGTTTTAACCCGCTTAAACAAGCCCAAGCTAGCCTAGTGAGGAGGCCACATGGAAGAGAACCGAGACGCCCCTGCCAACCACCAGACGCATGAGTGAGGCTGCCCTAGACCACTCAGCCGCGGTCAAGCGTTCAGCCCGCTGAGCCACATGAGATCCAGAGGGACCCGCAGAACTGTCAGCTTCACTCAGCCCAAACTGCCTCTAAACCTCGTAGCAATCCTGCAGCGTAAACACAGCATTCCCATTTCATGGACGTGAAAGCTGCGGCTCAGAAAGAAAGAAGCAACGAGACAGCAGGGCTGGAGTTCAGAGCCACAATCCCCCCACCGCACGCCTGTGCTTGTGCTCCTCCCCCTCCCCGGGGCAGCCTCCGCTGCGCTCAAGCCCCATACAAAACAACAAAGCACAGAACACCATTTGGCTCTCCCCTTCCTGCACTGCGCCAGATGGGCCGAGCGCTGACCTTGTGTGGGACGCTTTCAGGAAGGGCTTCCTGTGTGTTGGCAAAGCAGCTGCACAACCCTGGGAGCAGGCCCCCCCTTGAAAAGCCCCCACCTCCCTGGGCTGGTGAGGACTTGCCCTGGGAGGGACTTGCTCAGGGTGGGGAAGCAGAAACACGTGTAAAGCCAGGGGGTGGATCACAGTAATGAGGGCAGGGAAGCTGATGTCACCAAGGAGACACTGAGGCAGGGTGACTGCACTGACCGGCACACAGACCCGCCTGGAGAAGCTGCAGTAGCAGAAAGTGGGGCACCGGAGACACTTCCAGATCCAGTCAGATGTGCCCCCTGCGAGCTCTGGGCCTGTCACACACACGGGATGGGATGCTGGCCCTCAAGGGTTAAGAATCAGAGACCGGTCTGGGAAGAGAGGCAGGAGCAGTGGAACGAGAAGGGAGTCCATCAGACCTGGGTTCGAATCCCAGTTTCCCCACGTGACAACCCGGTGGCCCTGAGCAGGCCACTCGACCTCTGAGCCTCAACTTCTTCATCTGTAAAATGGGCAGAGGGAGAGCGGCAGGCTGCAAGAGCAGAAGAGAAGGGTACAGGATGCTCCTGGGGAAGTTGCCCAAAGAGGGCAGGACAGAGGAGGGCCATTAGGAGGGACTAGGAGATAGAGTCCCGCCTCCACATTCTGGCCAGCAGGCAGATAGAGGGATGAGCCGCAAGCACTAAGTGCACCTTGCCCAGGGGGCAACCTTCTGGGCTCACAGGGTATCTGGACTGTTTGCGCAGCTTTTGTTATACATCTGAAATTTCACTTGCCAATGTTGTGGGGGTCACGTCAGCAAAGGCTGCTCACGTTCGCCGTTTCCAGCTTCTAAAGCTATGGCGAAATGCCGTTTCGAGCACTTCCCATCTCTTTCATCTTCTCAGCTTTCTTTTTTCTTTTCTGACCTCCATTTTCATATCTCTGTTTCCATCACGACCTTATAATAATTCCCAGAGATGTAGAGCGGTGCTTCCCAAACCGCCCAGCGTGAGGGACCAGCTCTTTTTTTCCCCCAAATCCATCGCAGACGGATCCTTTTGTAAAATGCAATAAAAACGAATCATTAGAAATAAATGAATTTTTTAAAAAGCAAAGACATATAAAACACAAGCTCTTGTTTTTATTATTAGATTCAAAGGATATAAAACAACTCTGTCAAATAACTTTGAAAGTCTCTACAACTCTTAATTCCTGTATTTACCTCCCGGCAAACTTGTCACAGTGAACACACCGGCTTTGTTTCTGTCAGCAGCATCGGTGTGTAAGGTTAAAAAACAAAATGTGAAAAAAATAAATAAATAAATATAAAACGTGGTTGCGTGCAAAGGTACACATTTGAATATTAAATATTGAATATGCTTTCATTAAAAAAGTGCACATTAAAGGCAACATAAACAATAAAAAATTAATATTTCCATATATGTTTCTAATCGTTTCGTTTCTGTTGTTTCTGTTCCAAACGTTCTATCAAACGAAAAGTTAAATACAAACTATAGTTAATGAATATCAAGATTTCGTCTTGAGATTAAATAAGGCTACATTTTTTTAAACTTTAATGTTTGGAAGTTGTAATTAAATCTTATTTAAATTCTTATAAAAATGATTTGCATTCTAGTATTCAGTATTCTTCTAGTTGCCAAGATGAACAGTTAGAGTAATGGGAATTGTCCAATATCACAAAATATTCAACTGCCATGTGCAACCGTTGTGGATACCATGCTACCTGAGATAGTGTGATGGTTGCACAGCTCTGTGAACATACTAAAAACTATTGCATTCTACTTCTTTACAAAAAGTAAAATAAAAGTAAAAGGGACCTGACCCACTCGTGGAACTTCAGACTCAGGCTGACCGATTTCAAGCGCCCAGCATGGCGTCACCGAAAGCAGAGCGGGCAAGCGAAGCACGGCAGCTCGTCATCGTGTTGGATTTCCGCCACAGTAGACGAGAGAATAGATAATAGTTATTTGTAGTAAAATAATTAGGAAGTGGTACGTTTCGGATATTTATTCCCCTTGTTTTTAATATAATTTATTTAATTGTAAGTCAACGTGATTCGATTTTTAATAATGGCTGTGTTTAACCATCGGTTCGCAATACCCTAAACATTTAAGTCAGCATAGTTGTCTGCGACACACCACAGCGCGCAGGGCACCAGGAACCTGCTGAACATCTACCAAGAGGCTGCTGTCTGTCTGCATTTGATGAGGTGACAGACATAGCCAGGATCTGGAAGCACGTAAGACAGGGATATTTAAAACAAAGCATTTTAGTCCAACAAACTGTAATTCGTTCTAAGCACCTATTCGTTCCGTACCTACTTTTTTGCTCCCTTAATGATCACGGCTATAATTTTGAGCAACTATTAGACACCAGGGATGTGAATTTATATTCCGTCATCACTTCCAAGTTAGGTGTTGTTATTATCCCATCTTACAGATGAGGAAAACCGAGGCACAGAGAGGTTAAAAGACAGCCCAAGGTCGAACCTTTTGCCCCCTGCCACAGGGCCTCTTGAATGGTTTGGTGTGTACCCGCCTCTTTCTAACCTGACAAAACCCAGAAGCCAACAACTATGTCATTGGACATGTTGCCACTTTAAATCCCTTCCAGTTGGTCCTCATGCCTACCTCTTCTGCTTTTTCTGAAATGTCGTTTATTCTTTGGCTCGAGCTATTTTCCTTCTCATCTTCTCCGGGTTTATGCTCTTGCATTTAACTGATGTGATAACGCCCTTTTCTTTAAAGTTATCTAGCCAAAGCCAGTGGTAGTTTATAAGGTCCACCAGATAATCAATGCGTGTGACAACCCGCAGGCATTGTACACACTTTCGTAGCGGGGTTAGGGGGGATTCACCAGCACCAGAGCTGGGGAGAAGCAACAGGGGCCAGGCCTGTACCCCCTCCCCGGGAAACTGTCTGCAGATGTCGTCACTCTCACAGCATCCTCGTCAACAGTGTTGACAGGTAACCAGTGTGGTCACCTTAAGGGGAGACTGTGGCCAGCAAGGTCGGTGACTCTCCCGGGGCATCAGCAAATCAGCACCAGAGACCTGCGGGCAACGAGCATCCTGGGCAGAACCCAACCAAGAATGAGATTGCCTCGTGCTGAATCCAGTGTCTGCTGAACGACTGGATGACGATTTCCAAAACGACTCGCTTCTCCCCTGACCATGTACACAGCGTGTTGCCTTGGAGCCTCTGACTCTGTTTTGTATTTCTCGACTTGTCTAAACTATGAAGTCCTTAGGATAAGCAACGGAGCGACTTAAGCTCCCTAACATCAATTTCCTTTGTCTTTACCATCATGGTTACACCTGCCTCACAGGGTGGACGTGAGGGGTAAACAAACGTGCCTGGAGAGGAGCTGGCGTCTTGTCCACGATGCACGTCCCTTGCAGACACTGGTCTGATCGGAGGCACTTCAAACATCTGATCGTCAGATCAGAAGTGCACAAGTGTCAGCGGTCCTCATTCTTCCTTTAACGCACGTCTATAGTTTGTGATTCATCCAGTGTCCAGGACTCTGCGCGTCCTACAAGTGGGCTTTGAGGGTGTATGTTTATATATCCTGAAAGCCCATCCATATATCTAGCGCCACCTCCACAAGCGACTAAGGCCTGCTGGGCTCGCCTGGGTTGGTAATTATCATCTCCACCTGGAAAAATCCCCAGTGACTCAGCCGAGTGGAAATGCCACCTATGCCTTGAGGACAGGAAAAGAGCTGGGACCTTGGCCAATCCCGACAGGCCAAAAGCTCTCTGGTTCCTGGTGGAAAGTCAACGTGGGTTTCTTGCCTCACAGGAAAGAACACACACCCGGGAGTCACAAGCTGCCTCTCCCGCCTCGGTCACGTCACCCTCCTCGGCTTCGTGCTCCTGGTCTGTCACAGGATGGTGGGGACTTGGGCGAGCTCTCAGGTGGCCCCTTTAGTTCTGAAATGCTATGAACTCACGGAAGGGTGACATTTAGTCTGTGATAAGCTATGAGCAGCCCCCAACAGCTCTTCCGAAGTCAAGGAGACATCTTGCTCTTATGCAAATTGCAAAGTCGCAGTGAATACTCAATAAATAAATCATTTTGCCAGCTTTAAAACAATGCTTTAGGAAAACTCCCACACCTCCAACAGACTGACTTGCGGCAGCAGGCAGATTTCGAGGACAAAAAAAAATTGCAAAGCGCTTGGTGTTGCAAACCAGCTGAGGTTTTATGTAGATTAGCCCAGAGCCCCAAATTCATCTGCAAGAAGCAGGCCTGGGAAGGCAGCCTTGACAAGGGCGTCCGCAGCAGAGGCAGCAGAATCAGGACGGTGGCAGGCCAAGGTGTCCGCGAAAGAGGACTTGCGGGGAAAGACTTCGATTCAAACCCAGGCGGAACAATGCATACTTGCCACCCCTGGAGTCCACCACCCTCGATGCAAGCGGGAGGCCTGTATTTATACACGTGACTTGTTTGTATTTCTTGAGAGAACATAGAATTTAAGAGCTGGAGGGATGTGTCATCCTATATTTCCTTCCTATTTACCGATCTGCCAAGTTGAGGATTTTCGTTCAGATAAACACCCTTAAAGGGTCGGTACACCGAAGCTGTGACTTAGAACAGCCCCACGCGCTGCTGTGGGTGCCGCCTTCTGCGTCTTCCTTGAGGGGGCGTGAGGCCCGGCACGCTGTTTCCACCTAAATCAAGCTACAGGTGTTCACTGAGCATCCACTGTGTCCGAGATGCTGGGCCGGGGTGGAAGGACAAAGAGGCAGAAGTCGCTTAGGCTCTGGCGACCTGTTGAGCATTAACAGGCACCGAAGGCCTGTGGAGACTGTGGACGTGCCAGCTGCGGATAGGCAGGGCCTCGGAGGGGGACACGCCGTCCCGGGGGGCACGGTCCTAGGCCCCGGTCCTCGTCCCTCACCCCCCGACTCCTGCTGTCCCTGCCAAGTCTCACTCGTTCTCTAGCCCCCCTGCACTGACGACTCCCAAAGCTCGACCTCGAGCCAGGCCTCTGTCCATGATCCCAGACTGGGGTCCAGTGCACACGTCGAGCTCGACGTACCCCGGACGGAGGCCCTCCCCTCCCTCCAGGCTGCCCTTGCTCCTGGGGCCGGGGTCTCCTCACAGCCCCCTCCGCACCTCCCCCTGCATGCCTCCCACCCCCAGTACCTGCCCACCTGCCTTGCTTCATGCTCTCTCTTTAGTCCATTCTGCTGCCTCCATCCCCCAGGTGTCGCCCGCCGGGGTCACCAGGGCCAGCCCGGTCCCCGGCCTGCCCGAGGCCTGGGTCTTGGAATCTTCCGCTGGCTGCGAGGGCTAACCCATATCTGTCCAGAACATTCCTTTTGTGCCAAAGTCAGCCAGGGTCCGTTTCTGTTGCTTGTGCCCAAATACCCAGAGCGGCCCCTCTCACGTCCCCTCGTGCAGTGCTGGGCCTGCTGGGTGACGTGCCCTCTCTGAGCCTGGCCACCTGCCAAGTCACCACATCTCCCGACAGACTCAGGGACCTTACTGCCCTCTCTCTTCCTCCTACTTCTCAGGACAACCACAGTCATGGTGTCAAGGTCTCGGAGCCAGAGGCCCCTGGGACCTGGGGCCGGTGAACGCACAGGGCCTCTGTCTCCCTCGTCTCCTGGCTGCTTCTCTTGGGAGCACCGTAGCAGGCGCCCCTCCCAGCATGCGCTCAGGCACGGCCAAGACAAGGGGGGCAGTGAACGCCATCGTCTCCGCCAAGTCGCGTCTGGACCTTGACAGAGGAGGCACACTCCCTTCCTAAGGGAGGCCCCTGCTGCCTGTGAGCAAGTCGGCCCCCGCTCCCAGAACCGTGGCTCTCCAGCACTTCGCGGAGGTCCCAGTGGGGCCAGAGTGGATGAGGGGAGAGGGAAAGACGCCCTCCTCAGACCCCAACAGCTGCTTCACAGCTATGTGACCTGTGCAAGTCACCTGACGTTGCTGAAATGTCACTTTATCTGAAAAGTCAGCGATTCTCCCTTAAGACGGAGCATGAACTCCTACAGGTACACAGCAGGTGTCTGGCGAGTGACCGCCAGTGGTCCTTGCTCGATGGGAACGCTCCGCACCGTCCCCCGTCCCTTCATCAGGGCATGCGAAAGGAGGATCAGGACAGCTGTGGCCTCTGCACCCTTCCTCGTCTGCGCGGGGAACGGGGAGCCTGGGGGTGGACGCGGGGCGGGCTTGGCCCCAGCCCCCTTCCCTGTTGGGGGCCCCTGTGCCCTCTGCGCGCAGCCCAGGTGGAGGGTGAGGGTGGGTGCTGGGCGCTTATGGGACAGGGCCCAGCAAGCCTGGGGCGGGGGTGGGGCTAATCTTACTGGGGTCCGCGATGGGGTTGTGGCTGTGAGACCAGCGCTCTCACCAAGCTCAGCCTCTCCTAGAGTAGAGCCACTGTTCGGGTCGCCAGGGTCCTTCCCCTTTGGGTTAAAACTCAGGAAGGAGAGGGGGAAGTATCATTTATTTAGCAAAGGCCTGTATAGCATTTATGTGCCAGGCCCTATTCTAAGCGCTTTACTCATCTAAGGCCATTTAAACTGTGTTACAGCCCCAGGCGGTAGTGACTTCAATCACTCTCACTTCACAGATGAGGACTGGGGACCAGAGAGGGGGACAGGCCCAAGGCCCGCGGCTCATAAGTGGCAGAGGCAGGGTTTGGGCTCGGGGGGCCCAGCACTCCCCCCGCTGGGGTATTCGCAGCCCTCCGTCAAACAGCCCGTAACATTCTGTAACATTAATTCGATCCACAAAGCATTGCGACCTGCAAAATATATTAGTCTTGTATTCCTATTTTAAGACCGAGCAGTGGCTGGGAGGAAATAGATAAGGAGTTTGTGCTTCCCGGAGCTCTGGGCCTGGCAGACCCTCCCATCGGTGTGGATCGGGGTAACCGAGCAGCCGACGGGTGAGGCCTAGAACAGGTCACACGGGTGGTGGGGGTGGCTCCTTTCTGGTCTGCGCACCTGCAGGCGGAAATTACTAACTGGACATCATAATACACGAGCCGCCGCAAACAAATTTAATAAACACATGGAAATGTACCAAGACAGGAAAGGGAGCAATAGAGCCACCAAGCAGAGGCAGGCGGGCAGCCTAGGTCGGGGGGCTTGGGGCCGCCGTCTGCCTTGAAGGAAGAAGTCTTAGTGCCCGTGGAAACTGATTAGCT
>NW_024351731.1:5884581-5900736 GCF_902729225.1 Pteropus medius
GCAGGGCCGCAGCCAGGCCCAGGCCCGATGTATCTGGGCAGATGAGGCCAAACGTGGCCGGAGGGCTGGCTTCCTGGGCATGTGACTGATGCAGTCACAGAGAGCCCCATGCTTAGAAGGGGGACATGTGACTGGAGTTCCGTGCTCTGCGGTCACCATCTTAGAATTCTTAACACTTTTATCTTTCAACCTGTGTTTCGTAGATGAAATCCAGGGAGAATAAAGTGCACTCGCGGGGCTCGGAGCCTCAGCTCACACACGGCCCCACCGCATCACCTCCCGGCCTCCCCGCCTCCGAGTGCCCTGGCCCCATCCGGCCTTACCCTTCCTGCCAAACCCGGGTCACCCACCACCCTCATCCCCCAGCAGTGGGGCGTGGTAGTGGCTGTCCCCACCCTCAGCTGGCAGTAGCGCGGCATCCCCCACTGGTCTGAATACCAAAGGCTGGGGTGGAGGAGATGAGAAGTTGCCCCCTTTGGGAGCTGTCTGTCCTCCACTGTGGTTGGGGTGGTGGCCCATGGGGGCGGCAATGATGGAGTATTTTCATTTTGCCTTGGGTCCCGCAAATTCTCTAGCTGGCCCTGTGTGGCTGGGGCCACGTCAGGAGCCACGACCTTAAACGCTGTTTTGTGCTGTCCCCAGCAGGAGCGGATGGCTCTTCGGACCCCACTGCCTCTCGTCAGGGCAATGGCTGGGCATGGGAACCGTGTGGCTCATCCACAGACTTCTCAGCTGGGAACCGCCACCTGCAGATCTCCACGTGCAAAAGGACGTTTCCCGGGAGATGTGGCAAATGCGTTGACTCCTCGAGGAAGAGCAGGGCCGGGCTGGGCGGGGAAAGGTGCTCGAGGCTGGAGGAACATCATTTGCTAAGATTCCTAAGCTCGGAACCATCTTGACGTTTGGGAGATCTGGGCATGGGGCAGGCCGAGAACGGGGCCGCACTGAACGGCCTCACGCAAGAGCTTCATGAGGCTGGGTTTTATCTTTCTGGCCAGGTCCCAAACCCTATCGGGTGGCCAGGAGTAGAGGCCAAAGAGGCTTTATTGAAGCAAGGCATTTCCTCAAAGTGTCATATCGTTTCCTTACGGTATATGTGAATGGTGTTGCTTAAGAGAATCACGCTTTATGTTATAAAAACATTTCAAAAGACATCCACTGAAAAACAGTGATGCCGAAGCTGGGGGCGGGGGGAGGGATGGCGCCTCCCTCTAGGAAATGTTCCCTCCTGGGCTGTTCCGCTGGGAAAAGCCCAGAGGAGGGAGAGAGAGGGAGATGGATGACTGATCGGTTATGAACTGACGGCCAATAGATGTATGAAAAGATGCTCGACATCACTCATCATCAGAGAAATGCAAAGTAAAACCACTGTGAGATATAATCTCACACCTGTGAGCACAGCCGTCATCAATAAATCCACAAACAACAAGTGTTGGCGAGGACATGGAGGAAACGCAAGCCCTGGGCCCTGTTGGTGACATCGCACGTGGGCGCAGCCCCTATGGAATATTAAACATAGAGCTACCTTACGACCCAGCAACGCCGCTTCTGGGTGTGTAGCCAAAGAAAACCAACACACTAATTCTGAAAGATATACGCACCCCTATGTTCACTGCAGCGCTATTTATTATAGCCAAGATATGGAAACAAGCTAAGCGCCCATCACTAGATGATTGGATAAAGAAGTTGTGGTACATATATGCAACGGAATATTACTCAGTCATAAAAAATGAGATCTTGCTGTTGCAAGAACACGGATGGACCTGGAAGGTATTATGCTAAGTGAAATAAGTCAGGCAGAGAAAGACAAATACACTAGGATTTCACATATATGTGGAACCTATGGAACAAAATAAATGGACAAACAAAACGGAAATAAGCTCATAGATACAAAGAACAAACCGGCGATTGCCGAATGGAGGGGGATTGGGAGGTGGGGTGAAAAAGGGAGGGTGCATGAGGACATTCAAGTGGTCCACTTTGAAAGAGTCGCTGCAAGGATGAACTATAACATGAGAATATGTGTCTCAATTAGTGGGGGGACTAGACTAATTGGGGGGATATAAGGACATGTCCGTCATGGTGTCATGGTGCCCACACGGCCCCAGGAATTGGAGTGGTAGCCCAGAGCCAGACAATGCAGGAACCGGGGGACCCAGCTCTCCCCAAAACAAGTCGGAACGGGCTTTATGATGTGCCCCATGCAGGGGCCTCCGTGGGTGCGGAGGAGCCACGTTCTCTGGGTTGATAGCCACTGTCCCTGTGTTACAGGCTGCGAAGTCTGGCTAGGTGACTCATGCCAGCTCACGTGGCCGTGCAGGACTCCCCCTCCAACTGACCTGCTCTGAAACCTCGCCGTGACCTCAGAATACGCCCATTCCCCAACTTACCCAGTGTTCCCAGTGCCTGTGTGAGCTGGTTATGGGGCTTCGCGCACGTCACACACGCACCGCTGGCCCTTGTACAGACCACATCGGGCCCCGCAGTGTGCTGTCAGAAAACACGGTAGGGTGTGGTAATGGCGAGGGACACTGGTGGGCGTAGACAGGGGTCAGGAAAGGCCTCTCGGAAAAGATAACCTCTGAGCAAGAGCCGGAATGATGGGAACAAGCCAGCCACGTAAAGCTCTGTGAGTGGCAGGTTATTAAACGCACACCGTCCTTCACCAGAGGCCCAGCGCCAAGTCAGCAGCGTTTAACGCCCGGGCTGCATTTACAGTGACTTCGGGACAGGGAGTGACTAGAAAATGTTCACGGTGACGGATGATGCCACAACACACGGATAGAAAGGCTTACATGCGACAGGACCGAAATGATTGCCGGCCGGGTCCACGCGCCCACTGCCTCCGCCGCCCACCAAGGACGGTCCCGCCTTGGCCGTGTCCACCTTGGCCGTGTCCGCTGCTCCGCATCCCTGCCCTTCGAGGCCGATCGTCCTGATCATATGGATTCGTGAAGGCTGCGTGGAGCCAGGCGAGCAGAAGGAGGAAGAAAGCTCTTGAGGGAAGCGACGAGGGGGAGAAAGGAGATTTTCAGACGCGTGTCTCTGAACTCGGCGTCACCTTTCTGGTACGTGACGAATACATGTAAAGGACCTTAATGGGTTGAAATCGCCAGTGGTGGGCGGGCCCGGCTAGACCGTGGGAGTCACAGCTTTGTAAATGTTGCGCTTATACACGTAGCTACGGCCACAGATAGGAGTTTGGATTCTATTGGAAAGGTAATGGGAGGCCACCGAAGGGGCCATCGAATGGAGGAGTGACGTAATGTCACTTATGTTTTAAAAATATAACCCGGGCTGTTGAATGTGGAGCTGGCGGGTGGGAGAGGGGCAGCATGAACCCCAAGAAGGCCAGGTGGAAGGTCCCTATCTGATGCCCCTGAGCCACCAGCCTGTGCCGCCGAGGTCCCAGCATGCCTTGCAGCCACCTCTGTGCACAGGTGCCCTCCGCCCGGCGCATCTCTCCAGATACAGAGCCAGCCTGGGCGCCAGCCCCTTTAATACTCACACCCCACTTCCTTCCCTCGCTGTGCACGGTCTTCCCACCACCATGTCCCGGGCCCGAATGAGTGTTCCAGAAGCTCATGAGATACACCGTCATCTCCTGTGCACACACAAATGTCACGGCAACAGCAACTCGGTGACAACAGCAAAGAAGCCAGACTGGAATTCTCTACCCCGAGAGCCGGTCACCTGCGAGGCCAAACCTGCCAAATGCTGCCTGTCCCGAGTGCTCACGTCCGCCCAGCTTTGCACGAGGCACAGGCGACGTGTAAGTCGCGTGGAAATAAACCGTGGGTGCACGTGAAACCCTTTCAGATGTGCGTTTTTCTGCCTCAGTGGGGCTGAGGACAGGATGTGACAGGAACTAGATGTGAGCTGCACGCAAGGTGGGTTTAGTAATTGGGGACCTTGGAGCATCCACAAAAGGCGGTCCGGGTAGTTTGTATCCACGATTCCAGTTTCAAGCACATCCATCTGCTAGAAGTCTATCCCTTACAGAGGCAAAAAATCTGCACATTTGAATGAAAGTTCCTGATCATTTAACCCTCTGGGGCTTGGGCTTCCACAGGCCTGCCCTTCATCCTAACAACAAGCTTTGCTACCGAATATGTGACGCCTGCTAGGTGTGTACTCTCTCGCTTAATCTTTGCCACACACTTAAGAGAGGACCACAGTTACCTGCTTTGTAAAGATGAGAAACATGCTGAGGACATCCCGTGCTCAGGGCTGCCCAGCTAAGAGGAAGAGGAAGAAGGCACTGAAGCATGTCCTCTCTGCCCCAGGGCGCGAATGCCTGACCCTCACTAAGGGGTCAAGGCCGCCTGACGGATGCACTGGGCAGATGAAAAAGGGGCCCTATGCAGAGTGACCTTTTACATTCCTAACTGGGCAGGTCATGGCGGGTGGGCCCACCCCAGTCACAACGGATTCCGGTAAAATGTTTGTCTTTGCCTTAAGCAAGACCTGTTTGTTTCTGGACCTGGGTTAACACACCTTTGAAATAGGAGGAACCACCGGCAAGAGAGCGCCCGACCTTACCTGTCCTGTAACGCGACCCCTCCTTGCTTCCTCTCACCTGCACGGAACCTTCCTTCGTCCGCTCTTAACTCCACATGCGTAAAGAAACTGCAAAACCGTCATTCTCGGGAGCATTTGAGATCTTGCTTCCTGGCAACTGTCGCCAGTTTGGGCTCAAATAAACTCATAAAAATTCTCTGCAGGTTTGAACGTTTCTCACACCGACAAGCCGTAGTTCTCCGAGGCCGTCAGAGATGACAGGTGTTCTTGACTCGGTTCTAATGACGCGCCTCTGGGGCCTGCCCCGCCCCTCTAGGCGGCTTCGGCTGCCCCAGCCCATGTCCCCAAGACAATCTCATCACCGTACCCGGCAGGCCTGGGCCTCCTTCCTGAGTCCCTGCCGTCCATGCCGACCTCCAGCTCCTGGAGGCCTTAGGCCACGCCCACTTCATCCGTAGGGCTCAGAGCTTCCTCCAGCCTGGGGCCTCCTCGGCTCCTCAGCGACTCTGCTTCCTGCTCACCAGCCCCAACCCCATCGTCTAAGCTCGGGAGCCAAACAGACACCGTAGACCGGGCAGCTTAAATGACAGAAAGGAACGTTCTCACGGTTCTGGAGACTGGAAGGCCAAGGTCAAGGGTCCTGGTGGGCGCTCTCCTCTTGGCTGACAGACGGCCGCCTTCCCCGCCCCACCGGGAACTGACCCGGTGGGGAAAGACAGTGTGAGCTCTGGAGTCTCCGCCTCTCACAAAGACAGCGATCTCTCAATCACAGCCCTTAAGACCGCATTTCACCTGTGTCACCTCCTTAGAGGCCACCTCCAACACAGCCACATGGGGGGTTAGGGCTTCAACGTAGGACTTTGGGGTGATACGATTCAGTCCATAGCACCCAGCTAATCGGCAGCAAAATTCTATTGGTTCTTCCTCCCCGTTGCGGGTTGCATTGTGTCCCCCAGAAATGTTTTTGAGGCCCAAACCCCAGCTCCTTTGAATGAGACCGTATTTAAAAACAGTCCACAGATGTAATCGAGTTACGTGATTAAAGTCAGCCCTAATCTATATGACTGGTGTCTTTGTAAGAAGAGGGGAGACACAGACACACAGGAAGGATGTCATACGATGACAGAGGCAGAGGTTGGCGTGACAACAGCTACAGGCCGAGGCACACCAAGGCTTTCCGCGACAGCCAGGAGCAAAGCCCGCTGGGTCAGTTTCAGACTTGTGGCCTCCCGAACTGCGAGACAATACATGCGTGTTGTTTGAAGCCACCGAGTTCGTGATACTCCATTCTGGCAGCCGCAGGAAGCCAACGCATTCCTCAGGGTCCCTTGTACCTGTTTCCCTCCGGCCGCCTGGCCCCAGCCCTTCCCTCTCTCCTCCCTTTCCATCCAGCAGCCTCCACAGGCCAGGCGGGCTGCCACCTGTGGGCACGAAAGTGCCCTGGGCTGTCCCATACCTTTGGCCATGCTGTCCCCTCTGTCTGAGCTGGGCTCCCCCTTGTCTGCTGGCGAACTCCTACTCAGTCATCAGAACCCGGGCGCGGGGGCATCTCCCCGGCGGCCATCGTGACTTCCCTCCACAGCTCCTCCTTTCGGCCCATCTCCTTCCTCACGTTCATCATGCTGCAGCCACTTTAACCGCTGCTTATTTTCCTGCGTGTCCTCTGCCCCCTGCCTCTAGGTAGCAGCGTCGAGGGGCAAGGGTTATACCGACGGCGGGGCTCCGTCGCTGGGGCGGGTGAGCGCACAGAGGGCTGGCTGGCCGGTCGGACGCCGGCGGCGGGTGAGCGGTGCGCTGTGTGTTGTGCCCGAGTGTCAGCAGGGAGCGTTCGGGGGTCGTGGGACCTGATGCTTTTACAATTTGAGGAGCGAATTTCCTTTAAGGGAAAGAATGCAAAAGCAGGTTCAGGGCTTTCGAAAGGGGCTGTGCAAGTGAGGGGGCCCGAAGCCACTTTGGAGCCACAGCAAGCTCCCCGCTGCTGTTCCTTTTGCTGGGGAAAGCGAAGTTGCGGGTTTAGGTGCAGAAAGTCGTGCCTCAACGGGCCAGACGCCTGGGTCATGGCACTTCGCCTCTGCTGCTGCAAGTCCCCACTTCCTCCCCGCTGACCGCCGACCGCAGACAGCACTTTCGCCGGACTGCTTCCCCCTGAGATTGCAGGTCTGAGGTGGCCCGGGAAAGCCCGGCTGCCAGCGGCCCCGGCTTTCTCAGGAGTGTGGTGGCAGCTGAACTGGCCGCCGCCCAGCTGGGGTGATGGGGTCGGGACACTTCTGCGAGTCCTCCTCCTTCCACTTCTCAGACCTGTCCCACTGGCCGTGCTCTTACCCAGGGGCTGTGCCACGTGGAGGAAGAACACTGGGAACCGGCATTTCTGTCCCTCGCCTGCAGGTTCATGACCTTGGAGGGGGCCTTGGTGTCCCTTGCAGTCTGGATTAGTTTCTGGAGCTGCTATAACTAATGACCACAAGCTGGGGGACTTAAAACAACAGAAATTCATTCCCCCACAGCCCTGGAGGCCAGAAGTTCAAAATCACCGGGTCAGCAGGGCCGCGTTCCCCCGGAGGCTCTTCCCTGCCCCTCGCAGCCTCCGGCGGCTCCGGGCGTTCCTGGGCTTGGCGCGCTGCTCCGGTCTCTGCCTCCGTCACCGCGTGACGTCTCCCATGTCCCCCGTCTTCTTATGAGGACACTTATCAGGAATTTAAGCCTTACCCTAAATCCAGGATGCCCTCACCTCGAGATCCTTAACTTAACTCTGCAAAGACCATTTTCCAAAGAAGAAACTGGGGGTTAAGACTCGAATGTGTCTTTTTGAGGACATAATTCTGCCCTCTGCAGATGGGGACCGTGATGTGCCCAACCTCGCTGGCGGGTGTCCTGGCCCCCTGCAGGAGAAGCAGATACAGAGAAGCCGCGGGCTGGAGGCTGCTCCCGACTGCGGGGGAGGGGGCGGGGGGCTCATCTGCCCCGCACCCAGCAGCAGCCGCCTCTGCAGACAGAGCTTACGCAGGGCCAGCAACCACGCGGCCCACTCTGGAGGGCCATCTGGCTCTCGCGTCTGTCCGTCTGCACAGCAAGGCCACCGGCTCTTGGGGGAGGGGTGGCATCCTACGCCAAGCCCGGCACCCACAGGCGCAGCCGTGCGGGGACCCTGGCCTGCTCCTTCCGTTCTGCTCTGCTCTCCAGCCTCCCCTCCCCGCCTTGGCCTGTCCCCGAAACCCCGGGTGTGCGCCCCTCTTTCTTCGCTCCCTCCCTTGCTCCCCTGTACTCTCCCAGCTTCTCTTCACGGCCTCGCCCCCCAGTCCTGCTCCAAGCGGAGGGTACTGGCCACATGCGGGGCACCCTCTCAGGAGGACCCTCAAATGGCAGTGAAGGCTGGCAGAAAGACACCTCTCCTGAGCCTCTGCCACAGAGGGAGAGACTGTGACACCACGCGCACGGTCACTGGCTTCTCGTGACAGCCCCGTGTGGGAGTGCGCTGGGGCCCGCCTCCTCCCCACCATCATGCCTGGCAGCTGCTACCTCGACCTCACCCAGGCTCCTCCTCCTCAGTCTGCGAATGTCCTTCCCTCTCCCTGGGTTCCCAGCACACTCCTGCTGGGCCCAGCTGCTGGCTCCCCTGCAGCCCACTCCTGGCCCAGTGCCCCCCTTCCAAGATCTCAGCTCCCCACCCCGGCTCCTCCCTGACATTTTTTCCTCCCTGTCCTCAGGGTCCCACGGGGGCAAGCGGCTCCACTGCTGGAGTGCCATCCTGCCCGCCCCCACCCCTCCCTGGACAGTGGGCGGGTCCACAGCCGCCTCCCCTCTGGCCCAGCCCCCCACCCCATGGCCCTCCAGTGGCTCCCCCCGGGGCTGGGGCTGGGGCTGGGGGCCAGGGCCCCGCCCTGCCCACACCTGGCCCAGCTTCTGCCTGGGGTGGTCGCCTTGACTGCGGGGGACCGAGCAAGGGCCCGTCTGGTTCTGAGTCAGAGCTTCTCCCATCACATCTCATTTCCACTTTTCACAGAGCTGCCGTCCGTCCTCAGCTGCCTCCTGACTCAGTTTCCTAAATGACTCAGGACGCAGAGGGGAACGGCAGAGATTGCGGGGCGCCGTCCCTCTCCCCCTCCCCCCCTCCCAGCGGTCGGGTTTACGTCCCTGCCCGTCCGCCGCTGTCCGTTTTCCGCAGGAGAGCGATGAGGTGGCACAGGCAGGCCGGGCCGGGCGCCGAGCCAGGGTTCACGGCTCCGAGACGCACAGCGAGCGCCGAATGGCGCGTGGTCCCTGTGCAGAGAGAGAGGCCTGTGGCATCCGGGCTCCAGGTCACACGGCCTGTAAACGGGCAGCTGAGGTTCACGTTCCTGACCCTGATGTCGTGACGCCGACCCCCAGGCTCCAGGTCCTCAGAGGCCCGGGGCGGTGGCCTCCCGCCATGGCCTTGGGTGCGCGGGGTCAGGGATGGCCGGCGTCCAGTCTCCTCCTCCTTCCAGGTCCTTCCCGGCCCCCGGAGGGCAGCTCTCGGGTATGGCTTCCTGCGGAGGAACTCGCCCCATCTGCGGAAGTGGAGACGTGGCTGTGACGGAGACGCCGCCTCTTGGGGGCTATTGTTTGGCATTTCCTCCTTGGCCTTGGGCCTCGGCTCCAGCGCTGCGCTCAGGTTCCCCGCCTCCTCTGCCGCCCAGCTGCCCAAGGCCTGGGCTCTCCCAGAGGCCCCCAGGCCGTGCATCAGTGTGGAGTCACCGCAGAAGCAGTCACTTAGTCAGTCAACAAACACTCGCCACGGGCCCTGAGACAACTGTGACTCAGCTCCTGGCCTTGAGAAGATAAGGGCGTGGCGGAAGACCCCGAGCCAGACCACTCAGAATCATCCAGAACCATCGAGCTGGCCTTCCCCGAACCCCTCACCACAGAGACTGAGGTAATAAAACAGTCGTTGTAATTTTAGTAAAAGAACAAATTTTGCCATCGTGAACATCTCTCTAAGGGTGCAGGTCAGCTGCACGAAGGATCCTCACGTTGTCTGGGCATCATCACCACCTTCCGCCTCCACAACTTTTGTATCTTCCCAAATGGAAACTGTCCCCATCAAACTCTGACGCCTCGCGGCCCTCCACAGCCCCCCGCAGCCAGCGTTCCACTTTCTGTCTCTCTGGATTTGACACCCCAAGGGCCGCGGATAAGCGAAGCATGTAGTAGCGGTCCTCTTGCAACTGGCTTATCTCGCCGAGTGTAACGTCCCCGAGGTTCACCCAGGTCGTCGCGTGTGCCGGGATTTCCCTCACGTTTGAGGCTGGGAGGCAGTCCCTTGAATGGCGGACCACCGACTCTATCCATTCGACACGGGGTGCTTCCACCTTTCGGTGATCGTGAATAGTGCTGCTGTGAACGCGGGTGTGCAAATAACTTCGAGACTGTGCTCTCAGTTCTTTTGAGTGTACACCCAGAAGTGGGGTTGCCGGATCAGAGGGGAAGACAGAGACAGAGACAGAGATGCAGAGAAGTAGAGACAGACAGACAGGAACACAGAGAAAGACAGAGAGAGAGAGACAGCGAGACATAGAGGAATAGACATGAAATAGATGGATAGAGACGGGAAACAGGGAGAGACAGACAGACAGACGGTTAGTTGCCGAGAGAGACGGAGGGCAGGTCCCCTGCTCGCCCCAGGCCGCGGGCAGTGGGCCAGCGCGACTGTCCAAGTCGGCGTCACACAGGCTGGCCGGAGGGCCCTTGGATTTCTAGCTCCCTCCCTTGTTAAGCTATGGCAAGGCCCCCCCCACGCCCCCGGGGTGGGGGGCAGGGCACCCGACGTCCATATATCATGCGATGACACCAAGTTTGGCCAAAAGAAAACAGCCTGGGGAAGCCCACGTCATCCGGCGTGAACTATCTTGTGGTTAAGGTTGGTTTGGGTGGCTTCCAAGGGAAGTTCAAGTTGCTTTGGCTTGAGAGAGGCACTCATGCCTCAGTGCCTGCGTGTGCGTGTGTGTGTGCGTGTGCGTGTGTGTGCGTGTGTGTGCGTGTGCGTGTGTGTGCGTGTGTGTGTGGCTCAGAGGGATCAAGGCTCTGACTCCCCAGCCGTCACCCGACCCGGGTGTCGACAATCTCCACTTGCACAGCGTGCTCTCCGTCTCCAGTCTCCCCCACACTAATGATGTCATCTGAGCGTCATGGTCCCCGGGGAAACGGGGGCTATTATAGCCTTACGGTTGGAGAAACGGCAGTTTAAAGGGGCAACTCCGTGTCGCAGAGCCAGGACCAGGACTTGGACACAAGCCCCAGGACCCGAGCCCTCCGCTCTTTCTTCCACACGGTGCAGAAACATCCTGCCAGGCCCTTGGCTGAGAGACTCGGAGGTACCTGCATGAGCAAGACAGGCCCCGCCCCGGAAGCTTGGATTTCATTGTGGGTGATGGACAGGTGCACCTGATTCTCTGGGGAGACGATGTGTGTTCCCAGAGAAGAGGAAAGACCCAGCCCCGTGTGAGAAGATCGCAGAGCACCAGGGGGATCCAGGAGGACTTCCCTGAGGAGGTGCCCCATGAACTGGTCTCTGTGCCAGTTATGATTTCCATCAGCTACAAGCACAGCGACCAACCATAGTGACTTAACCAGTGGTGGTGGGGGAGGGGGGAGTATCTTTATCATTAAACAAGAAACCTGGAAGGCGGCAGCCCAGGGCTGGAGCAGGTGGTCACAGGTGAGTCTCCTAGCTTCCTCTTCTACCATCTTTAGAGTGTGGCGTTTGTCCTCACGGTAGCGAGACGGCGGCTCCGACTCTAGGCTTTGGGTTAGCAATCCAGGAAGGAAGAAAGGGAGAGTAAAGGTCAAAAGCGAAAGGTCAGCCCTGGCAGCACCTTCCATCAGGAAGAAAGGCTGAGAGGCCCTGACAATCCCAGAGACTTGTCGCCCAGGCTTCTGTTTGTCCCCAGGGGCCTGCGTTCCGCATGGACCGTGGGGGTCAGTTCTAAGCGGGCAGCATCAGCCTTGTCATTCTGAGCCCTGAGTCGACCGCCACTCAGCCCATCTTTGCCTGCAGCTCCTGCCTGCCTCGCAATCGCCGCCGGTCCAGCGGGGAGACCGACGGTCCCATCGGAGCACGTGCGGCCAGCCGAGCGTGCGGTAAAGCCAGAGCCGCCGATGGCCAGGCGCCTGACCCGGCCTTGAGTGCAGAGAAGACATCTGGCCAGGTGACGTCCACACAGAGGGAAGGAGACTCAGACCTTGCAGCCCCACCCCGGGCCCCTGCCCTGCCCCAAGATCCGATGGTCTGGTTGGTGCTGCAGGCGACTACAGCATTGCCTTGTCACCTCTGCTTCCGGCTGTGACTGGAGCGGTTCACAGCAAAACAACCCTCCTTTCAGAGAACAACTATGAAACATTCCAGCCTTGGGCTGGGAAAAAAATAGAGACTAAAATCGATGCGAGAGCTTGCAGAAGAACTGAGGCCACGCGGAATTGAGGGGCCGTGACCCCAGGAAGGGGGAAACGCTGCGGTCAGCAGCCGCGACGGTACTGGAGTTCCCGGCCAGCAAGGCAGCCGGCCCGAGGAGAGGAGAAGAAACCAAAGAGCGGGGAGGGGACATTCTGTGCAGCTACTGCCCTCAGGCTGTTTGCCGAATCCTGAGCTGCTCAGATGTGAGAGGCTAAGGAATCCAGAAAACAGTGGCTCCTATGAGGTCGAGCTGATAAGCTGAGCTTTCTGTGTCTGAGATGCTGAAGGAAGAGAAGATTGGCATTCAGAGCCATCCAGGGAAGATGAAGCTCGGTAAACGCCCCCGGGGTGCAGCGCAGACCCCACAGGGATGCTCGAGGCTCTGCGAGTCAGGGAGAGACCAGTCCTGGCAGAGCCTGAATCTGGTCTCATTTCTCTCTGGGACTCACTGGTCCCGAGTGGTTTTGCTCCTACTCGCATAGTCAGAAGAAAATCAAACCCTCTCTGGAGGACGGGAGAAGCTTCCAGAGGTTCCACGATTTTTTCAAACAGAAAGTCTGGCATTTAATTTAAAAAAATTACTATTATCGAATAGAGCCAATAAAAGACAACGACATCAACAACAACAAAATAACAAAGACAAACAAAAAGCCCACGTAATAGAAACAAACCCACAGGTGATGCAAGTATTGGATTTGAAATGTGACTAAAATGTTCGACATATAGATATCAAGAAGGAGAATTTCAGAAAGCCGGAACTTCGAAAAGAACCAAGTGGAGGTTATAGAGCTGGAAAACATAGTAACTAAAACTAGCAACTCAATAGATGGTTTAACAGCAGATTGGATACAGCGGCAAAGAGGGTTAGTGAACTCGAATTTAGATTCGTAAGAAATGCTCGGATGGAAACATGGAAAGAGAAGGTAGGATGGAAAATACAGAAAAGTACATCAGAGAAATATGAGTCACCGCGAAGAGTTTAACTTATGTGAAATGACAGTCCTAGAAGGACAGGAGAAGAGAAAGCGGAGGAGATACTTGAAAAAATAATGGCCGAGCATTTCCGAATTGGCAAAAGACATCACGCCACAGATTCGAGATCCTCTGAGATCCCCAGACAAGGAGAATAAAAAGATCACGCCTGAGCACATCATTGCCAAACTAGTGACAAATAAAGTCAAAGAGAAAAATCTTAAAAGCAGCCAGTGGAAAAGGCGCAATTAGTTTGAACAGAGCAAGAATAACACTAAGATGCCTTCTCGGAAGAAATGATGGAATCCGGAGACGATCTTTAAAATGCTGGAAGAAAGCCATCGACGGCTCAGCCTTCTGTACTAGGCTAAAAGATGCTTCAGAGCTGAATGTGAGATCAAGATGTTTTCAGATTTCTCGACCCACACTACAAGACACACGAAAGGGTCGTCGGGCAGAAGGAAAATCACACCGGACGGAGGGTGTAAAGTAGGGATGAAGAGTGCCAGACAAGGTAAATAAGTAGCTAAAACTAAATAAATATTGATGGGTTAATAATATATCTTAAGGGATTTAAAACATGTGTACAACAAAAATAACTTATAAAAAGTGTCATCAGTGAGAACTGGCAGTCTTACCTGAGACGTGGCCAAAACATGCACCTCCAGGATACCAATGTGCCCACTGCCACCTAGTGGCGACATGCTATATTGCAGGGGAAGTATAGGAGAAAAGTTTCGCGAAGCGTAGCAACCAAAAACCTGAAGTTATAGGTGGCGGTAACGCGGCACCCTGGCGTCGAGTTGTTCAGTGTTTCTTGAATGAATACATCATTGCCAAGCTGCTCCGTCAGCTGCTTTTGCTTCACTATCTTCATGATTTCTTTGCTGCCCTCGTTTTAAGAGTAAAATTGTTTTCCCTTGCATTTAGAATTTTAAAAATACCCCCAAAAGTGTAAAAGCAAGAAATATCAATCATTCATGGTTTCGGTACTCAGTTTCCAGAATTAATTTGGTTAACGGTCTTAAAAGGGTTTCTTCCCATCTTTAAAAATAAACGGTTTTCACCCGTTTTATATAACGGACGTCGGTGTAAGGTGTGGTTTGCAGAAAGTATTCAGCCACCCAGAGGGTTGAAGACAATTTAAAAACCTCTGCTCAAGGTCAGCCCTCAGGCCCTTGCAGCTTGCAAAGGCCCCGAGTTCCAGAGAGCAGAGATCTTTCTGCCTAAACACACGCAGCTCATTCGGAAGTCCAGCCACACGTCTGATTGCGGTGTCATTACCTTGCACCCTAATCGGCAGCGGACACAAGCCTGCGGGTGTGGAAACTACCCTGTGATCTGGCTCCAAATTGGATGAGGCAGAAGGTGCTGGAGCCCAGGCACACGAGGAGGTGGCAGGAAGGGAGTGAGCTATGCTTGGGCTCCAGCTCCGTGCCCGGCTCTATGCCCTGGTCCTCATCGTCCAGCTTTGGTACAGTCTCATGAGAGCGTTGGCCTCCCTTCTCTCCTCCTTCCTTCCTTTCTTCCTCCCTCCCCTCCCTCCCTCCTCTTTCCTTCCCTTCCTTCCTTCCTTCCTTCCTTCCTTCCTTCCTTCCCTTCCTTCCTTCCTTCCTTCCTTCTTCCTTCCTTCCTTCCTTCTTTCCTTCCTCCCTCCCCTTCCTCTTCCCTCCCTCCTCCCTCCCCTCCTCCTTCCCCTTCCTTCTTTGCATAGTTACCAAGCACCTGCCTGTGTCAGGCTCCGGGGACACAGGGGTAGAAAGGCAAAGCTCATGTCCCCAAGAACTCACAGCCCGTGAGAGCATCGACAAGGAAATAGCTGTGATGGAGGTGGGCGCAGGAAGCAGGGGAACCCCGAGAGATTCAGGGACGGCTCCCCAGTGGACTTAACGCCAGAGCTGGGACCTGAAGGTGAGGGAGGGCCTTCCAGGTGGAGGGAACCGCGTGAGCGAAGGCCCAGAGGCAGGAAAGAGCCCGCCCAGTCTGGGAACTGCCCGCAGCTCTTCACTGTGGGAGGGCGATGGGAAGATCTATGGGGTCAGGAGCCCAGGTCCAGGGAGTCAGACGGGCTGGGCTGGGGTCCCCTGACTCACTTCCTGGACCCTCTGCCTCCTCGACCTCCTTCGCTCCTGGGCTGCTGCGGGAGGAAGGGGCACTGGCCTCGGCTGCACAAAAGGAGGCTTTGACATTGGAAAGAGGGAGTGAGGAAGGGGGGGCGAGCTGGTGTGTATTTTTGGATGCTTCTCAGGAATCCACCCTCCTCCACTTCCATGGCAACCAGGCATCTGGGGGAGCTACCTGCAGGCTGGGGAGCTTCTGAGAGGCTAAGTTGAGGGCGAGGGGGGCTGGGGGTGGGGAACTCTTGCTCAGGGAGAGGGCGAATGCAGCTCTGTGGCCCCGGGCAAGCTGCTCCCCTCTCTGAGCCTCCGCCTGCATCCGGAGCACGGGGATAACCATCCAGCATTGGCAGGGCCGAGAGTGGCGCTCTGCTCCCGTCAGCCCAGGTCCTCGGGCGGCAGATGCCCAGGCGGGATGAGTTAGGGGGAAGGCCCGTGACGTAAGGGAGGGGCTGGGAGCACCCTGCAGCTCGAGGTCTGAGCGGGCGTCTCCTGGCCATCGGCCGTCGTCTCTCTGCACAAACCCGTCTCCCCACCGAAGCAGGGAGCTTAGCTGTTCCCAGAACTCAGTGAAGGCAGCGGAGGGGGCAGGGGGTGGGAAATGAGGGGGTGAGCCTGTGTCTGTCTCCTGGGGCTGCTGTGCCTCTTGATTCTGGACTGGCTGAGACAGGCGCGAGCTCGCCCGCATCCTTGGAGGCAGATCCACATCGAGGGGTCGGCAGGGCCGAGCTCCTTCCGAGGGCTCTGGCTGAGAGTCCTCCCTGCCTCTTCCAGCTTCTGGGGGCTCCTGGTGATCCTTGGCTTGTGGCCGCCACCCTCCAATCTCCGCCCCTGCCTTCGCGTGGCCTCCCCCCTGTGTCTCCGTGTCCCTCCTCTTCTTACAAGGACCTCGGTCACTGGATTAGAGTCCACTCTACCCCGCCGTGACGTCATCGTAGCTAATCACACCTGCAAAGACCCCATTTCCAAATAAGTCACATTCGGGCTTTGGGGGGACGTGTCCCCCCGCTATAAGCCTATTTTGGGCAGCCTGGGTGGTATGTTTAAACAGGGCCCTGGGGAGGGGCACTCGGGGTGGTGACAGGGGTCACCAGAGGGGCAGGCCGGGGTTCGCAGCTTCGGGGGTCAGTGGGTCTG
>NW_024351731.1:5901056-5902843 GCF_902729225.1 Pteropus medius
CCACTGCTTCCCTCCTGGCCAGCTCCCTCCCGCCCTTCCGGAAGGTTCGGGAGGCCAGGGCAGAAGCTGGGAAAGCTGCCGGGGAAGCTGGCCAGAGGTGCAAGCTTACACACAGTAGGACCGCAGGGGTCCAGCTCTCGCCGCCAGGCTCCTCCTGCACTAAGTTCTCCTGGGGAGTCTGGGCTACGGCACCCCCACCCACATGCAGCTCCTCCTGCACAGACGCCCCCTCCCCTGCCCACGGTCCACTTACCCGGCACTGATCACATGGCAGCACTGCCCCGTGTCCATCATTTGGCTCCCGGGTCTGCCGCTGTCCTGTGTGTCGGTGGCACGAGTCGGCCTGTGCAGGGAGGGGGCCGTGTCTGTAGCCATGAAACGAGGTCCAGCTCGGCCCCGCTGAGTGCCTGGGCGACCTGGGATGGGCTCTGCTTCTGGGGTGCCGCCCCCTTTGTCGGCTCTCTAACGCTGCTCTCGTGCCTGTCAACAGTCCCTTTGCCAAAGCCCTTCCAGAAAATGGCCCGTGCGTGCCATCTGTTTCCTGCGGGGACCGTGACACGTACTATTTGGAAAGGAGACAGGGAGAGCAGCGGCCTGGCCCAGAGTCACCAGGAGGTCCGCAGGGGGCCATTTGCGGTCCCTGGAGGCCTGGGGGAGGGGAAGGGCGGTGAGGCCCGGTGGTGATTAGGGAGCCGAAAGCCCTCAGGGCAGGCAGGGAGGGCACGTGCGTGCACACACACGCCACACTCACCCATCCAGGCTCCCGCGAGCAGCAGCCATGGCCTGTTTCACAGGTGAGGCTGCTGCAGCAGAGGGGGAGTGGCTTCCTGAGCGCACAGCAGGAGACGGAGCCTGGCCTGCCCGCGGCCTCGTCTCCTGCCCCTGTGACCTCTGGGCATGTGGTCCCTGGCCCTGTGACCCTTTGCTCTGATGGACTTCACCTGTCCGCCCTCCACCAGAGGACGGGCCTGTCCTTACAGCAGGGCATCTGGGCATCTGCTCTCTTGGTCCCGTCCAGGCCCTCCTAGCCGGTGACCTTGGGGAGTCATGCTGTATTGGGGTAGAGAACTCCCCGCCTGTCCTCGCCATCTGTGGCTTAGATTACAGACTACCGTCATTTATTCTTTGCCTGGCTTCCGTCTGCCCGCCTTCCCTGGCAGACTTTTTTTTTTTTTTTTACCTGCCAGCAGCTGATTCAGATTGACAACTTCCCACTCAGCTGACTTCCCGCATTCCCTCAGCGAGAAACGGGGCTTCCCTGGCTCCAAGCCCCAATGCCACCCCACTCAGCACGCAGCACCCTCGTCACTCCCCCTGCAGCCCAAGGAACCCTGCTGAACCCTGAACCCCATCCTGTCACCAGTCCCCCGAGACCTGCCTGCGGCCCCAGCGTGCTCGCACACGTGGTGAGGAGGCCCGATAGGGGGTGCAGGCGCCGCGGGGCACCCAGCCCCCTGGAAAGCCTTGAGTATTGAGACCCCGCTGACGTTCAGCGCCCAGAGTGCACTGCAGGCCCAGTGCAGCCATCCGAGGAGGAGCGGCTGGGACACAGGCTGCGCAGGTGACACTGTGCTCGTGGTGGGCCAGGACCCCGGAGTGAGGAATTGGAAATGGGGGGGACCCAGTCCAGGGCGCGTCGTTTCAATAGTCCCGTCTGAGCCGTGTGTGCCGTGGCCACAGAAGCGGACGGCGCTGTCGCTGTGGTGGAGCATCCCACGGTCCTGTGCGGCCACGGGGCACAGAAGCCCCTGTAGCTGGGGCTGTGTGAGGCTGGGACGCAGGGGCCA
>NW_024351731.1:5902873-5985255 GCF_902729225.1 Pteropus medius
TAGATGTGCTCGGGCCGGCCCCAACCGACTGGCGGGGACACCTCGTCCCCGCCCTTTCTAGCTGTGTGACCTCCGAGACCTCTCTGCGTCCTGGTTTCCGCGCCCCGGTTTCGCTCTGTCCACCCCGCGGAGCTGCCGGGCGGATTCTGTGAGTCGGTGGGTGCCCGCACGGGAAGGCCAGGTCTGATTACCATCAGCGCCCCACAGCCCAGGCTGGCGTCGCCTGTGTTCCTGTGAGACACCCGCTGGGTGATAATCCCGCCCCCTGCAGGTGCTTGTCTCACCCAGCCGTCCCCAGGGCCTGGTGCCCCGCCTGCTGAGCGCACTGGGTCCCAGCCCAGCACGGCTGGGGGCGCGCCGGAGGGTGGCAAGGCGGAGCAGGCCTCCCGGGGCCGCGCGGTGGCCACCTGGCCCAAGCCACCTCTCAGCCTCCTGCCCACCCCTGGCGGGGTTAACCGCGGACGGTTCCCGCCCTGCGCAGCCCGCCCGCCTGCGCCTCTCTGGAGGCGGCGGGTCCGCGCCCCCTGCTGGCCGCTCCCGTTTCTGCAGGAGGCGGAGCCATCGCGGGCGCCCCGCAAACGCCCACCTGGAGCCGGGCCGCTCAGGTCATCCCCGTTTCACAGGTTCAGCTGAGTGGCTCTGGAATCAGGACTGCCTCCCCAGCCTATGTGTGTGCTCCCCGTTTTGACTCACCCAGGAGACTCTGGCCTCCCTCCTGCCAAATGCTCCCGTCCCCAAGGCCCCGCCCACCCCTGGAAAACGCCCTGAGTCACAAACCTTGGCTGGCCATGAACTCAGCCTGGGCCTGAGCCAGCGCTGCTACGAGGCCCCGGGGAGGAGGGGGTGCTGTCCTGCCCGAGATAAACCAGGTGCTCTCTTGTCCCTGGGGGCCACGTTCTGGTGAGCAGCTCACTGCAAAAGCCGCTCAGTAAGTTATTCGTTGCATGAATACATGAGTAAATACACATGCTCAGCGACAAAGCTGAGTGTCAAGTCCTAGGCCAGCTGCAAACTCTTACTCATCCTTCAAAACCCTGTTCGGGGCCAACTCTTCCAGGAAGGGAGCCTCTCCCGCACCTAGCACGTTCTACTGCAGGGCAGAATGTGGTACGTGTTATAGGCAGGTGCAGAAAAGGTGCTACGGGATGTTGGGGCCGGGGTCAGATACCTGCAGAAGTGGCAGTGGAAGGGGAAAGGGGGAGGAGTGCTCAAGGAGGGTTTCCTGGAGGAAAAGGTGGCTTTTGGCCCTCGCCAGGGAAGATGGGACAGTCTTAGGACAGGGAAATGCTGCAGGGAAGGGCTGCTGACAAGGGAGCAGGGTAAGTGTATTAGTCCCCGAGGGCTGTGCAACAGAGTGCCACAAACCAGGGGGCTTAGAACAGAAATGCATCATCTCACAGCTCTCGAGGCCAGAAGCCGAGGTGCTGGCGAGCTCTCGGCAGGTCGCAGAGGACCCTTCCTGCCTCTTCCAGTTTCTGTGGCGTTCCTTGGCCTGGGGACATCACTCTACTCTCTGGCTCCATGTCCACATATCCTTCTCCTGTGTGTGTCTGTGTCTAGATTTCCTTCTTACGAGGCCAACAGTCTGGGTTAGGACTGGGTTAGGACCTTGGATTCCACCTGCGAAGGCCCTTTTTCTAAATAAGGTTCCTTTCGCAGATACCGGAGTTACGACTTGAACATTTTGGGGGGAATAATTCAACCCACGACAATAAGTAAAGGTGACTTGTTCACGCTTAGAAAGCGGGAGAGAGGGGCTCAGTTTGGGAAGAGCCTAAAGAGAGGGCGGAGGTGAGTGAAAATGCTGGCGATGTAAGTGGGGTGGTCACAGGGTCACTGGTGACCACAGGTGGTGCCGTGGGGTCAGGGGCATGGGTGGAAGGCAGTCGGCTAGGAGGCTGGAGAAGTCACACCGCTCGTAACAGCCCCAGGGGTTGAGCCCTGACTCGGGGACAGCTCTGTGCTTAGCGGCCACTTGCATCATCCCATTTAACCTCCTAGGCAGGTGCTGTTATCAGCTCCGGGTCACAGATGAGGACACTGGGCTCGCCCAAGGGCCCGCAGCTGGTAAACGCGGAGCCGAGGTTTGAGCCCAGGCCAGGCTGTCTTCCCAGCCCGGTGCCCGCCAGCGGAGCCGGCGCGGTCCAGCCGCTGCCCCGCCCATGGACGTTGCGGTGTGTATGTGTGGCCCGTGGCCGTTGCGGTGTGTGTGTGGCCCGTGGACGCTGGTTTGAGGCAGCGGGTGGTCTGCGGTCTGGCGGTGTGGTGGTCCGTGGATCTGTCGAAAGGGTGTGGTCTATGGTCATGGCGGTATGTGGTGGGTCTGGTTTTTCATCGTTTGGCGGTGGCGTCCGGTGGATCATCGTCGAGTGTGGTGTGTGGGTCTGGTATTGCTGCGGTGTGTGGTTCGTGGTCATTATGGTGTGGTCTCAGGATCGTTGTCGAGTGGGTAAAGGTCCGTATCGCTAGGGAGGTGGTGGAACTGGTGGTCGCTATGGCAGCGTCTCGTGGTCGGCTATGGCAGGTGGTGGTTCCGGTGTGGATCTGGTTCGAAGGGTGGTCCATGGCCGCTGGTTTAGCGTGGTATCGCGGTCGCTGGTCGAGGTGTGGTATCCGTGGTCCGCGACCTGGTCCGATAGCCCTGCCGGTTGCGTAACTGAGTCTAGGCTGGGGACGGCGGCCCCTTTCATCTTACCTCACACGTGTCTACGCTCCCTGGAGGGGTTGCATGCGCGCCGACTGCGACTGCGCTTAAGCTGTCTGCTCTCAGGGCATTGTGTTTGTCTCACTGGCTGCATTTGAAGGGCGTTCAACACACTGGGCAATGGCCCTGGCGCTTGGTGTGGAGGGAGCCGGCCTAGATGGGCCTTTCTCTCTCTTTCTCTCTCTCTCTCTCTCTCACACACACACACACACAGACACACACGCTCATCGAAACCTGCCAAGCCCCATGAGGTTGGAGAAAGATCCCCATAGAGCTCCCGAGACCAAATGGCAAGAAAGGATAAACATCCAAGTGTTTCAGTGCTTGACGCCCAAGTTCACGCTCAAGGTTCCTTATCTCTACATGGGGTCTGTGACCAGCTGAGGCCAGCCAGGCGGAAAACAGTCCCCTCCCTTCCTGTAAGTGTCCTGGGAGAGCTGCCCTGCCTGGGGAACCCTCAAGACCCTTGGCCTTCACAGTGCGGAGGGTCCTCAGACAATCAAACATAGAAGTATCACATGATCCAGCAGCGCACTTCTGAGTCTACGCCCCAGAGATTTAAAAGCAGGGACCAGACGTCTGCACACCTGTGTCCACAGCTGCGCCGTTCGCAGTGGGAGAAAGGCGGAAACGACCCAAACGCCCATCGACGTCTTCATCGGCCTGATAGAAGGAGCTTCTGACGCACGCTACGGCACGGCGGGCCTCGAGGACATCGTGCTCAGTGAGACGAGCCAGTCCCCAAAGGACAAGTTCTATGAGTCCACTGATACGCAGTCCCTAGAATCGTCAACTCCATAGAAAGAGAAGGGAGGGTGGGGACGGTGGGTGCGGGGGCTGCGGGAAGGAGACGCGGAGAGTTAGGGTTTCATGGGGACGGCTTCCATTTGGGAAAACGACAGAGTTCTGGACATGGATGCGGGTGACGGTTGCCTAACGGTGTGAATGTACTCGACGCCACTGAACCGCACACTTAGAAATGGTTAAAATAGTACACTTCATGGTATGTACATTTCGCCACGATAATAATAATAATTAATCATAGATCCTCGGGTTTCAAAACAGATCTCACGCCGCCTTTTCCTGAGACCTGCCACTGTGAGAGCAGGCACTGCCACCAGCAGCGGACGAGGGCTCCAATTTCTCCACATTTTCTGTGACAGTTCTCATTTGTCTTTTTGATGAAGCTGATTCTCGTGGGTGTCAGTGGAGGTGTGGACTGAACTGTGTCCCCCGGATTCATATGTTGAAGTTTTACCTCCCCCACCCAATGCGATCTCATTTGGAGACAGGCTTTTAGGGAGGTATTTAAGGTTAATGGAAGTCACAGACCCGGGGCCCTGCTACAACTGGTGTCCTTAAAAGAGAGATACCAGATGCCCATCCCCTCCCCCGCACCCCACACCGCACCCCATGCGTGCACAGGGGACGGCCCATGCGAGGACGTAACCAGGGGCTGTCTATGAGCCAGGAAGAGAGGCTTTGCCAAAACCAATGGCACCGACACCTTGACCTCAGACTTCTAGCCCCTGGACTGTGAGAAAATGCATTTCTGTTGTGCAAGCCACCCAGCATTTGTCACGGCCGCCCCCTTCCAGTTTCGACTTGCATTTCTCTGACGGCCAGTGACGTTTGCACGTGCTCTACGCCACCTGTGTGTCTGCTTTGAAGAAATGTATATATATATCCTTCGTCCATTGTCACCTCGGATTATTTGCCTTTCTATTCTTGACTTTAAGGGTTCTTTATATGTTCTGGGTGTAAGCCCTTTGTCAGACATGAGTTGCAAATATTCTTTCCCATTCTGTGGGTTGTCTTTTTTCACCTTCTTGATGGTGTCCTACGAAGAATGAAAGCTGTTACTTCTGATGGGGTCTGGTTTTTCTGTCCTTTTTGTTTGTTTCCTGTGCTTTTGGTGACATGTCTAAGAACCATCGCCTAATCCAAGCTCGTGAAGATTTACCCCTATGTTTTCTCCTAAGAGTTGTATAGTTTTAGCTCCTGCATTTAGGTCTTTGCTCCATTTTGAGCTAATTTTTTTACATAGTGTGAGGTAGGGGTCTGAATTCCTTCATTGCATGTGGATTGTCTGGGTGTCCTGACACCAGTCTGTTGAAAAGACTGTTCTTTCCTCCACTGAATTGTTTCGGCTCCCTTGTCGATTGCCCATAAATGTCGGGGCTCATTTCTGAACCCTCAATTCTATTCCGGCAAGCTAATCATCTCTTCTCATGCGAGTGCCCCTCCATCTTGATCACCGTAACTTTAAAGTAAATTTGAAATGAAGAAATGTGAGTTCCCCAACTTTGTTCTTTTTTGTGAGGCCGTGCTAGGAATTCTGGGTCCCTTCCATTTCCGCGTGAGTTTCCGGATCAGCTTGTCAGTTTCTGCAGCAAGGCGGGCGGGGGTTGTGACGCCGGCTGTCTGGAACCTGCAGGCAACTGGGGGAGCACGTCCCCCACCCCCAGCACGGCCCCCACTGGGAGCACCGCTCCCTTAACGTGTCCGGATCTGATCCACCAACCCCGCCAGATTCGTTCTTCGTGGAGCCTTATTCCTCGAGTAGGTAAAAGTTGTACCTACTGGGAAAATTTTTTAACCAGATTCGCTGTGCGCTCTGACGACCAGCCTGCCTTTGGCCCAGAATGCACATCTGTTGCGCCTCCCTCACTTTTCCGCGCTCAGGCGGTGGCAGAGAGAGCCCCGGCGCTCTGCCCGGGTCCCCTCAGACTGTGCGTGCACGCACCCCTCCGCCTCTGGGTGCTCTCCCCCGAAAGGCTGGCGCCTGGAGCTCTTATCTGCAGAATTATTTGGGCTACCGGAGTTTGCTTTGTCTACACATGCGGAAAGTCAGAAGTGGCTGGAAATCCTCGCTTTCCCGGAGCGCCCGGTAGAGAGGTGGTGGGGAACCGCAGGCCCTGCTCCCTCGCCTTGTCAGAGCAGGACTCGGCCACGACGCCCCCTGCAGGATCGGGCTCCGGCCTCCCGCAACTCGGCGGGGAGCACCCTCTGCGCTCCCCCCCCACGCCCCGCCTGCGCCCGCCCCGACCCGGGCAGCCCGGCGGGGGCCGCAGCTCTGCGCAGCCGGGTCAGCTGTTCCCGAAGACACTGCTCGCTCCCAGCGGCTGCCCTCCCTCCGCCGCGCTGACCGGCCTTGTTTATTTATTCACGGATAACCTCGCGCCCCCATCAACTCTGCGCCGCTTTCCCCGTGCGTGTGGCCGTGTTCAGAATAAATTCCTAGACGTAGTGTGGCTTAGCCGTGGAAGACGTGGCCATGTCGCCCTCCGCAGAGACGCGCGGCCGGGGCCCGCCCCTCCCCCGGTCGCCTCCAGGGGGCGCGCGCACCCTCCTCGCGACCGCGGCGGGTGTCCAGGGCTCCGGGGGGCGGGGCGGGGCGAGGCCCGGAGCCCGGGGCCTCAGAGCCGGAGGGATACACCTCGTTTTCAGACGGGGAAACCGAGGCACGGGGAGCAGGTACTTTCTGTGTAAGCTGTTTACCTTGCAGTGTCCACGCTCGTGCCGCGAAGCCCGCGTAATGCCACACACGGTCCAAGGTGTCTCTCCTTCGGTGCCCCCCACGGCCTTCGCCTCGCCCTTGACCTCCTGCGTCCTGTCCCAGGGCTGCGGCAGGTGGACGGCACATGCTGCCGAGGGAATGAATGAGCCAATGACCGAACGCACAGGGACTAACCGCAGATGCCATCAGCGCTGCGTGAGCGACATCACGTGACGGTCGGGAACAAAATGCGGCCGAGGCTCCTCGCCGCCCTGGGAGCCCCCGAACTCGGGGTCTCGGGGGCTCAGCAGGGTCTCGGGGGCTCAGCGGGGCCTCGCCCATCCCTCTCACTCCTCCTGACCCGTCACGGTGTTTTCAATTTGCCGTTTAATGTCGTTCTAAGTAAAGAAAACATTTAAAAGTTACATCGTGGCTATTTTGAATGAATACTAACAAAATTAGTAACACTAATAAAATAATAATCAAAACTTTGAGTTCTGTTGTTCATGTTCGTGTTGCGTGACGCCAGTTTTCAACGCGAGTTTGGCCGGCGCGTGGACTCACGCACACCGCGCCGCGCGCATTGCGCGGTTCGCACGCGTGCACGCATTTCGTTCCCGCGGAGGAGCGAGGACACCGCGCACAGCGGCCGCCTCGTTTTTCTGCGCACGCGCACGTCCCACCTGCCCCCGCTTAACCTCGCACTCACTCCCTCGCCGAACCCCCAGGCCTCTCACGTCCACCAGAATTCCGCGCTCACGTGACGTCGCAAAACGCCGCATGCACAGGGAGCCACTGGGAGCCAGGAATACGTGCACGGCACGGCTCTCCTCCGTTCCCGGGCCCGCCCCGGGCCCCAGCAGACTTCGCCTACAGAGCACAAGTCTTTAATAGATAAGTTTTTGATAATTTCTTGATCGCCACAGCAGAGCATTAAACTAAGGTCACTTCTGAGTGCAGGCCTGTGTGACCGCACGCATCGTCCATCCGCGAGGCTGGCCCTGCCCTGACATGTCCAGAAAGAGAAATTAAACACAGCCTCAGACAGAAGGTGCTGGGGCTCGGGAGAAGGACCAGGACAGGGACAGAAATGTGGGAATTGCTGGCATGTAGATGCGGTGAATGCAGCTGTGCCAGGTGTGAGTGAAGCAAGGCACAGACCCCAGAGGAGAGGTAGGGAGCGTCTGGACTGGAAGTTGGACACTCGGCAGCCCTGACATTGACCAGCTCTGACATTGACCAGCTCTGAGCAGGCGACTTAAACTCACTCATCCATCCACCCCTCCATCCACCAAGTCACCTATCCTCACCTGTCCACCTACCCACCATCGTCATCCATCCCATCTACCTTTCCATTCATCATCTATCCATTATCCATCCATCTATCCATCCATCCACCACCTGTCTATCCATAATCCATCCATCCATCCATCCATCCATCCATCCATCCATCCATCCACATCCATTCATTCAACACGTTTTTGAAGTCTACCAGGAGCCACACACTGTGGTGCCTACACGGGACACTTGGCCTCCTCTGTAGGACGAGGACGACTTATTCACACCAATGCTACGACACGACCGTGTTTGTAAGATGTGTGGCACACAGCAGGCACATAGATGGGCCCTGACCCCAAAGCTCCACCTTACGTTTCCCCTTTTCTCCCAGACTGCCGGGAGAGAAAGCAGGCGCCATGGCCTCCCAAAAGCTCTGAGAGGCGGGCCCTGCCGTGCCCACTTTACAGAGGGGTGCGGTGCCCCCTCTAAGTGGCGGAGCTGAGACCCCGGCCAGGCCGAGGGCCCTCGCTCGCTCTGCCGCACCTCTCCCCGCTGCTGGGGCCCGCTCCCCTGCTGCCGGAACCGGCCCTTCTCGGGCGCCAGCAGCTGCAGGCTCTGACCTTGCAGGCGGTAAACAGGCACCGGCCCAGTCTTGCTTAACCCCGTGAGTGGCAGAACATGAAAAAGGGAAGGAAACGCACGGTGGGTGTCAAGCCCAGGGTGGAAGTCACTTTTTGCGACATCGGAGGTCTGAGACGTCACCCCGATTTACAGATGAGAAAACCGAGGGTCCCGCAGGCGAGCCGCTCCCCTCGCGCCCCACGGCCCACCCCTCCCTGTCTTGCTGGCTGGGTTTCATCGGTCGCCTCAGCCGCTGACGCCACAGTGGAACCCGGGAAGAGGAAAAACCCGCCCTGGCTCCCGCCACGTGGCCCTGTCCAGGCTCCGTCCGCGTCCCGGCCGCGTGTAGATGTCACGGTGCTCGGCGTGACCCCGAGGTTGTTGCAGGGCTGCCGCTTTTGGCTGAAAGCCCCTTCATTTCCCTGTGGCCACACAGGCTGTGCAGTGACACCGTTTTGAAATAACTTTTTCCCCCCTCACATTAAAATTGCTATATGATTTTTGCAAAAAAATTTAAAAATAAGCAAAGCGAAAAAAATACCACCTTTAATCCCATCGTCACCCGGCCGTACAAATCCTTTCTTCATTTTTCTGTCCATGCAGCACATATTTATTGAGCACCTACTATGTGCCAGGCATTACTAGACCCTGGGGTATGAAAGTGAATAAAACCAACATGCATTACAGTGATGGAATGACTCAGTACCTATCACCCACTCGCCCCACCCAGCGACACGCCATGGTGTGGATGTCTGCACCGCGGGGGTCTCAAAGTAGCCTGCCTGGGTTGGGGGTGTGCCGCATTGCAAGCTTCTCTGCTAAGCTCATCCAGGAACACCTCCACATTTGGCCTGGAGCAGAGGCCCAGACGCCAGGGTGGGCCTGTGGCGTATGGGTTACAGGCCAGACTGTCCCTTCTCTGGGCCCCGGCTCCCCATGGGGCCTTCCCAACGTCGCCTGTCCCAGAGGCACTGCCCCTCACACCTGTCCTTGCTTCCGCAGCCCAGCGCCCTAGTTTGACATGTAGCCGGTGGCCCAGCCCGGCAGGGCGGCAGGGCAGGCCTGCGGGGTGCGGGGTGTGGGGAGGTGGGGGTGCGGGGTGTGGGGAGGGCTGAGCCTCGCATATATCGGAGGGCTGGAGGAGAAGGGCAGAAGACTGTCACCCAGGCCGGAAGGGGGTGCGTGGTTATGCCAGGGAGGAGGCAGAATCAAAGCTGCCCCTGATCCCATGGCAGCTTTCTGAGGGGGGCAATTTGGTCTGTCACTTCACAGCTGCAGAAGTGGCGCTGGGACCCAGACATGTCTCTGGAAACTCAGGCTCCTCCCTCTGGGCCTGGAGCTCCTCTGGGTTCAAGGCGCACAGCGCGTCACCTTGTCTGCGAGAATGCATGCATGAATGAATGAATGGGCTGTCTGTCTGAGCTGCAGCCACTGGCTGCCAGACCCGTGCACCCTGGGCGAGCCACCTCTGGAGCTGGGGATGGGTGGACGCTGGCGCCGGGAGCCTGTCCTCAGTGAACTTGTCCTCATCCGTCAAGTGGGCATGACACTTCCTGGATTCTCAGGAGGACTAAGTGGGAGGCCCCCAAGCCCGGGCACGGTGTCAGGCACGGAGCACGTGCTTGCTGATGCTACTCCGGTTCTGTCCCTCACTGCAAGTGCCATTTCCACGGCCCCTGCAGTGCCAGGCCCACGAGAGCTGTGCGGTGCCTTGACCAGGTGGCGTGGAGCCCGAGCACTAGGTACCAGGGGGCTAAAGACATGGGAGACACAGAGCCTACCTCAGGTGCCCCAGAGGCACCTGGGCTCGAGCGAGGTCAGGTGGGAGCTTCTGGTAGAGGGCCAAATCCACCGAATTTCCTGAAACTGGCAACCGACCCCCCGAACATGCCCAGACACACAAGCACACACTCAGATACACGTGCATAGACTGCATGCGTGCACACGCAGACACATGCACGCACTCATACACACGTGCATAGACTGCATGTGTGCACACGCAGACACACACGCACACATTCATACACATGCATAGACTGCATGCATGCACACGAGACACATGCATGCACTCATACACACGTGAGCAGACTGCATGCACACGCAGACATCATCATCGCACATTCATACACACGTGCATAGACTGCATGCGTGCACACACAGACACATGCACACATTCAGATACACGTGCATAGACTGCATGCGCGCACACACATGCACACACAGGTACACATGCACAGACACACAAGCAGACTCGTGCATACTCATGCACGCAGGCCGACACACGTGCGTACATGGAGACACGCGTGTACACACAGACACGACTGCTCGCACACACGCGCGCTGGACACGCTCCTCTCCTGCTGCTGCTCCGCACTTATCCCCGTCGACCACGCGGCTCGTCTTATGGATTCGTCGTGGACTCTGGGTTCAGCCTTTCCGGGCTGGCAGCCTGGCTCGGCCATGTCGCGGCCAGCGCGGGCTGCAGGAGTGGAATGCCAGAGCCAGTGGCTTAGGCCACACGCCGATCTCTCGCAGTCGGGGGCTGGAAATCCGAGATGGGGCGCCAGCACGGGCGGACTCAAGCGAAGACCTGCTTCCCTGCTCACAGCCTCCTCACCGTGTCCTCCCCCGGCAGGCAGAGGGCCGGCTCTGCCCCCCGCTCCCACCACGCCAATGACCTCCGCAAAGCCCCGCCTCCTCGCACCGTCCAGCGCGAGCTTTGGGGGGACACAAACACACAGTCCGTGACAGCTGTGTGACCCTGGGCAGCTACCCCACCGTATTGTGCCTCAGTCTCCCCACCTGCAAAGAGGGGGCCGCAACGTACCTGCATTATGAGGCCGTGACGGTACAGGACTTCCTCCAGACAGAACACCTGGGCTGCATCTCTTAGCTGTTATTAACACGTCTGGCCTGTTGTCTGTCTCCCCCTGGAATGCCAGCCCTAGGAGGACAGGGACATCCGCGGCCAGCCCCAGGAAGGCAGGGGCGCCTGCAGCCGGCCCCAGGAGGGCAGGGTCGCCCACAGCCAGCAGCCAGCCCCATGAGTGCAGGGGCGCCTGCAGCCAGCCTGTGGACTCCCGCAGCCAGCCCCAGGAGGGCAGAGACGCCAGCAGCCAGCCCCATGAGTGCAGAGACACCTGCAGCCGGCCCCAGGAGGGCAGGGACACCTGCAGCCGGCCCCAGAGGGCAGAGATGCCTGCAGCCAGCTCTCTGTTTCATGCCTTACCCAGAGCGATGACCACCACATAGCCGGTGCTTGGTCAGAATCTGCTGAATGAATGGCGACCCCTGCAGCTTGCCTGAGCTCGAAGTAAGACTGTGGGGTCCCCCACGGCCTCAGACCCCCTCCAGTCCAGCAGAAATCGAACCCGAACCCGGCTCAGGCCAGTATGGTGAACAGTGGGGACTGGGGCCAGGCAGAAGCCTGCGAAACCGGTTTGAGAGGTTCTTTGTCTTGGGGGGCGGGGTAGTGAGTGGATGGGCGGGGCGGGGAGTGTGGGGTGGGGTCAGACTTTGGTCTCCCCCCTAAAACTGCGGGAAGTGGAGCCCGCAGGTCTCAGTTCTGCCACTGCTCCAGCAAGGGCCCGGGCCGCCCCTGGTGGACGCCCTCCCTGGCAGAAGCGGGCACCTCCTGTTGTCCTCAGGGCCCCTGCATCCTGTCCAGACTATACTGCCACATTTGGACCGGCCAGGAGCTGGGGGTGGGGCACGTGAGGAGGGGGTGTCAGGCTCCTGGCTCAGAGAACCCCAGGTCACATCCCTGTGCCCTACGTTCCTGCTGGGAGACCCAGGCAAGCTGCTTGGCTGCTGGATCTGTCACACACAGTCCGCTCTCTGCGGACATCTCTCTAGGGTCTCCAGTTCTGCAGACTTGGATCAGCTCCCCCCACCGCCAAGTGCTGTACGGCTCAGATGCTAAGCCTGCTGCCTGCTGGCTCCTCACTGCGGCTTATCCTCCGTCCCCCTGGGACCACGTTCCCCCGCCCGTCCCCCCTCTATCACGGGCTGTGAGGTCAATGTCGAGCTGGGGGTCTCTGACCTTCCCCTCTGAGCCTGTCGCCTCAGAGTGTCGGCCCAGGCAGGGAATGACCGTGTGCTGGAAAGCAAGGTCCCTGTGGGTCTGCTGGCTGCCGTGTCACTCTGGGGCCCGTGGGGACCGTGCTCGGTCACGCTCTGAGTTGCTGAGATGTCTGTGAGGCTGCCACAGGCCTGGAGTCAAGGTGCAGTCCCCTTGCCTGCCTTTAGCTTCCCCCCAATTCTCTGGGGTTCTGCTACCCCCACCCCACTGTCGCCGGGGACTTGGCTGGGGGGGGGAGGGTGGGGCTGGCCTTCCCCTGGCCAGCACCTCTGTGCAGTGGGCTTGGAGAGTGGCGGCGGCACCTCCCCTTGAGTGTCCCCCTTGAGTGTCCCTGCCAGAGCCTGGGGGTGAAGCAGGCCGGGCTCGGCCCTGCCTTCCCTGTGAGCTCTCCATCATCGCCTCCCCAGGCCGAAGGCTCAGGCACTCACCCCAGCTGTGGCCAGATTCGGGAAGGCTTGTGGCAGGGTGACAGGAAGTCTGGGGGAAATCCACAGTGGTTACTATCAAGACCATCAACCCATTCAGCCCCGACTCTGATGGGGCCAGAGAGACAAGGGTGATGAGAGGCAGCCAGGGCACTGCTCCCAGGGTTAGACCCCTGCGAAGGGCCGGACCGCTCCCATCAGTGGTGGCCGCCTGGGCGACATCGGAGGGGGTGGTGAAGGTCGAGATTTGGTGGCCCGGAGGGGGAATGCAGACCTGAACGGAGGCAGAGGCCAGGACAACGAGGTGTCTGGGCACAGAACCAGCAGAACCAGCAGAACCAGCAGGCGGGGCGGGTGGGAGAGGGGCTGCGGTGCCCGGCACAGACCTCAGCGGCACTGCGGATTCTGTCCCAGACGTCGCAATAATGCCAGGCTCAGGGCGAAGACCGTCAGACTCTTCGTGCCCGTGGAGGGCCTTGCCTTCCGTCTATAAACAACACCACACCCGAGACGTGAAACGAAGCAAGGTCGCCTGCTGGTGCTTAGCAAGTGGGGGTCGCCCCAGGGCTCCCCGGGTGTCAGGTGCAGGGGCAGGCGCTTTCGCTCCATGAGGTCGTCTCAGGAGACCAATCTCACCCGGCCACGGGCCAGCTGAGGCCTTTGGGCAAGTCGCTCTGTGGCTCTGAGCCTGGCACGGGCCACGAGGCTCCCTGACTCACGGGTTTACGGGAGGAAGGCATGAAATAGGCGCATACACACGTTGGTTTATAAGGAGTTCTGGGCAGTTCGAGGGGCTGCAGGGTTTTAAATATCCCTTAATTCCCACATCAGAAAAGAACAGCTGGATGGCACACCAGGGAACAGACCTTACGCTGGCATTCAGCTAAAGACGTCTCTGGGAGCCCAAACATGGAGGCACAGAAGGATCCAGGGTGTTCAGGTTCTAAGGGGGCTGTGGCCCCCCTGGTCTCGATTTACCTGAATCCACCCGGAGTTCCATCACCCACCCGCCTTCACCTTAGTACCCAGGTCTGGAAGGGAGGGAAAGAAGGGTGCAGCTGGGAGGTGGTGGACGCGAGTCCAGGAGAGCCCCGAGGGGCCGCAGGAAGTCAGCAGGCAGCAGGTGCACCTGAGGCCAGCAGCCAGAACTGCAAGGGGGTCCCACCCATCCAAAAGCAGGTGAGTGAGGGGCCTGCAGGCGGGCGGGAGGGCCGGGGCCCTGCAAACCCTCAAACGAGCCAGGTGCCACGCGGGATGAAGCACCCGGTGTGGCGGGAGGCTGCAGGGAGCAGGGTCGGCTGACACCCCAATCCCGTCCATCGGGTGTGTGATCGCGAGGCGCCCACCCCGCCCCTCCCTGGCCCTCCTTCGGCTCTGAGCTTCGTTTTCATCGTAATCACTGTGCTTTGACGTTTCTGAGCAATATTCTCAGTTGACCGACTATTCTAACCTTTCTTCGCTTATGTGCCAGAGAAATGCTTTAAGTAACTTTATTTAGCAAAATGATAAGAACGGTATGAGTGTAATCCAAATTTCTTCCTCACGTGACCTGCACACTGTTCTTTCTGTTTCATTCCTTGTAATGAAGTTGCAGGGTGGACACGGGGTGGGGTGGGGTGCTGGGGAGCAGGCTTGGGGTGCGGGCTGGGCCGCCTGCGTCCGAGCCCCCCCAGGTGCCTGACCTGACCTGTCCTCTGGGACGACAACACTAGTGAACCTTCAGGGTTTCTTTCCTCCTGCAAATTTTGGACCAAAGTTTTCTTTCTGTTTTCTGTCTGCTTTTGACGCTGGGGCCCCAGAAGGTGGGACAGTGGCCCTCGCGTCCTGCCCTTCCCTCGTGTCGTCCGGCACTCACCGGTCCCACGTGCGGCCCCTGCGTTGGCTGGTCACCCCTCGGGGCTGGAGCCCCGAATTCCCATGTTGGGCTTGGACAAGCATGTAGATATTTTTCATTTTTTGAAACCCGTTTAAGACATGAGAGGCGGCAAACGTGGTTTTTTAGTGGTGACACAGATGGATACTTTGACACCAGCAACTACAGCCTCTGATTACAACAGGGAGCAAGCGCATTCCACTGGCCACCTGACGGCCTGTCACGCGGGGAGGACCGAATTAAAGCAATTTTTCAGCAGCAACAACAACAACAACAAACCAGACAAACAAACACCAACCTTCCGGAGCAATCTGCAGCACACACGGCGCACACGGATGAGGAGCTTTCGGCATAATGTCAAAACTGAGCAGGACGGGGACAGTAGAGACAGGAAGGAGGGGGTCCAGACAAAGGCGGGGGAGGGGGCCAGAGCCTGGAAACCCCGGGCCTTTCCAGGCTCCACGTGACGCGTCTTGGTGCACAGCTGGCAAATGGGTGAGGCCACGTCCAGACCCATGTCACTCCTGTGGTTGAAAAGCAACTATTTTCGCCAACGCATGTGGGATAAACTCAGCCTCCCCACCCTGACTGGTGAGGCCTTGCGTCATCCGGCCCTGCCTTGTCCCCTTGTCCTGGTCTTCCTGCTAACCACACTCTCCAGCCACACAGGGTGGGACAAGCCAGTCCTGTGGGGTCTCCGCCCCAGCAGGCTCCTCCTCCCCTAATAATCCTCTTCCTACATCCTCACTTGTCTTGGCTGCTTCCTGGCACGTAGTAGCTGCTCAGTACATACAAGTGAGAGGTCGAGTGTGCGACTGTCTGATTCAGTGCCCAGCCTCTCCATGACGCTGCGATTCCGCATTTTCACCCTGAATGCCTCTGTTCATTGAGAGCCTACTATGTGCGGGCCAGAGTAGAGACTTATTTATTATTGTGTTCTGCTGGGACGCATACAGTTTTAGGGCTGGAGGGGCCTTCGAGTTCACCCCAGCCACTGTCACTGTGGTCCGAGCTGCTTCTCCCTGTCCGTTAGACAGGTGAAGAGGCTGAGGCTGCGACCCGCCCGAGGTTGTGTAGCCGTGAGTGGTGGCACCAGGGTCAACGGGGCGCCATGACCATCTCATTCGTACCTTTCCCATTTTCCCTCCCAGCTTCCTGATGGAAAAGCAGTTCCTAAGGAGCCAGCGACTGGCCCACGGTCATGCGAAGCCAGGGCTGGAACCCTTCCCTTCTGGGGCTCCCCAAGGCCCTCTGCAGCACCCTCCGGCCTCACCCCCTTCCATCATACTGAGGGTCACCCCATGGGATGTGCTGGTTAATGAGACCTGACTTCAAGAAGCCACACTCAAGGGCAGCCGGGTCAGCTTTAAAGAAAACTGGAAAACTGTCCGAGAGGACCACGGGCCCCGCTCAGCATTTCCTGTTTCTGGGGAAGCTGGCCAAGGGCCGCGAATGTGCCGATCCGGAGCGGCAGCGGGCAGCAGAGCGGGGTGCTCCCAGCAGAGCGAGGAGTTCCCAGGGGAGAAGGGTGGGCCGCCGCTCCGCAGGTTCTGCACAAAGCAAGGAAGCGTGACGTCACCGGAGGGCGGTAAACAGGAGGACGCTTCCTCTTTCGCTTTCACGGGGCTCCTGCATGATCCAGAAGGTTCTCCAGCTAGTCAAAAGTTTCTCGTCCAGCCAAGGTCTCAGCTAGCTCTTCTGGGGTTGCTCCTTCGTGAGGAGGGGGATAAAAACAACAGAGCGGGCGAGACGCCCTGCAGTGGACAGTACTAGAATCCCAGGGGTGAGCGGCGGGAGGGGTCTCCACGGCTGACACCGGCCCCGCCCTACCCCACCCCACTTCACGGGTGAGGAAACCGAGTCCCGGCGGGTGTGCACGACTCCTTCGCGGAGGATTTGCTACCGCTGTTCAGACGAGCCCTCAATACCGTGACTTTAGAGGGAGTTAGAAAACACTTATTCCTGAACCGTTTCCTTGCCGGGCGCCTGGGCTGGGGCGGGAGGACCCCAACTTCAGTCCTGCCTTGGCTGTCTACGTGGCACGTCATCTTCCCTCTCCGATCTGTCTCCTCTCCTCTAAAATGGGTAATGGTCCCTGCCTCACCGAGCTACTGTGAGAAAGGCTGAGCCAATGTATGGAAAGCCCTCAGCCTGGAGACTGGCCCATAATAGGTGCTTTGTACTGTTTTCTATAAAATGGAGAGAAGGATTATATCTTCTGTAGCAGTTAGGAGTAGATTAGGCAACATACAACAGAAAAACTTAAGTAACAGTGGCTTAAGGAACATAAAAGTTTGTTTCTCTCTCAAATTTAAAAAATCTGGAACCGCACAATCCAGGGTAGGGGTAGAACGCCACAGTCACCGGAGACTCTTTCTGCTTTGACATTCTTATCACCTTGTGGTACAAAATGGCTGCTGGAGACCCGGCCATCACGTCCTAGCTTCGAGGAGCAAGAAGAGGAAAAGATGGAGAACAGTGCATAAGAACTTCCCGAGAAGCCTCATCCAATGGTTCCGCTCACTCCTATTTTCAAGGAATGTTGGGAAATGCCTTTTCTTTTTTTTTTTTAGCTGGCACGTTGCATTTCCATAATATAAATGTGCCGTTAATAAGGAAATGAGGGAAAATGGCTATTAGCCAAGAGACCAACAGTGTTGTCTATACCCTCCTCACAGAGTGGTTTTGAAAAATAGAGAATGCGGCTGATAAAGTGTCTTATAACTTTTAATCATTAATCAAATATAAAAAACCTGTCATCTGAATGCTGGAAAAAATAAAATTAAAGCCGACTTTTTTAAATGACCCCCTTTACACAAAGATGGCGTAGAGAGCAAAGAAGGAGGCCCACCGCCCTGCCGAGCCAAAGCGAGGACGTGGACGTTTAGGAGGGCAGGGCTGAGAGGCATCGCAGCTACGAAGGAGAAAAAGATCCGCGTGTCACCCGCCTTCCGCCACCCCGATATCCTCGGCAGAGTGCCCCCAGGAGCAATGAGCTTGAGCACCATGCCCTCCGCAGGGTCCCCACCGCAGAGTCCCCACCGCAGAGTCGGCCGTAACGAAGATGGACGCAGATGCCAAGGCCATCGACGCCAGATCTCAGGCTGGGGAGGCATCAAGCGGCCAAGGCTGACACAGAGATGGGGACGAAAGGCAGGCATTTGACTGGCTTCTGACTGTGACACTTCGGATGTTGCCAACAAAATTGGGACAACAAAATAAAGTCTAAACCGTGTCCAGCTGCCTAATTCTAAATACATGTTTTTCATCTTAAAAAAAAAAAAAAAAGACTCATCAAATAGCTTGCAGGTGACCCAGAGCAGTGGCACGCGAGGGTGTTAGAGTGTGGTCTTGGTTCCCCCGCTGTGACCTCTCACGCTTCCCCGACCGCGCCGACTGCGCCGACTGCACGGCGTGGCAGGGACGCCTGATGGCCACCCGCGTGCCCTGCCGTTTATGGTCCCCGCTCATGCCACACACACCTCGTGGCTCCCTGAGGAGCACTCTCTCCAGCCAGAGGAGAGCTCCCGGCAGCGTGTCACCAAACCAGCCCCTGGGACGTCAGGCTCCAGTCAGTGCTTAGAGGCTAATGTGGCAGGGTTGTGTCAGAGAGGACCCGCTGAGTCGTTTTGAGGATCTGAGGACATTCCTTCAGCCTTTGCCTAGAAAATTCTGATTGAGGCTCGACTGTGGGGGGCATACGGCCATGAACGAGGGTCTCAAAGTCCTGCCCTTCGGAGCTTCTGGACAGGAAGACAGGTGACAAGTGAGACAGGAGAGTGACACACGCCGGGGGAGAAAACCGCAGCAGGGAGCGGGCAGGGAGCCCATGCTGCTGGGACGTGGGTGCCAGGCAGGGGGCGTGGGTGCCAGGCAGGGGGCATGGGTGCCAGGCAGGGCACGGAGAGCAGCCTGGGGGTGATCGTCGGTAGCTATGCACAGGAGGCAGGCCGGGGAGGGGCCTGTCGGAAGCCAGGGTGACAAAGACGGTCCGGGCTCGGCAGTGGCCAGAGGCGGAGGCCGGGTTTGGTAGCGGAGGGTCAGTGCTTCACCCCACTGCGCTCGGAGGGCTCGTGGGCCTCTCGGGATGAGTGGACGCAGGGGCTTCACTCCCAGCCCAGCCCCGCGTGGGTCCCTGCAGCTGAGTACCATGAGGCAGGCGGGAGTCCGGCCCGGAGACAGTGCGGGGCAGCGGGACACATGTGGCCACAGATGCTCGAAGGATGCGGACGCCCAGCCAACCTTCGCTGCCATGGTCACCAGCTGAAAGATGCTGGCCAACCCCGGGCCCCAGTTTTTCTGCTGTAAAACGGGGTGCCGGTTCTTATCTCACGAAGTGCTGAGGATTAGATAATAAAGTCTGTAGATCACGGTCACTCTGCAGCTGTCTGCAAATATCAATATTTAAAAAACGAAAAACAAAAAACAAAACCTCTGCTACGTTTTGCCACTTGTGAAGAAGCCAAGTGCTTCCTGGTGTGTTTCGTTTATATGTTTCTGGGTTTTGTTTTCCCAGTTAGAACCGTCAACGGGGCATTTGTCAAATACGGCAAGCGAGGACGAGCCAGGGTTCAAACCAGAACGACGGCACGGTGAGAGCGGCCGCGCAGCATCCGGGAAAAGGTGGCAAAAATCAGGGCGAGAATGAGAGGCTTTCGGGAAACCTAAACCCCAGAACTCGGCATCTGTCACTGAATTACTGTCATCGTGGTGATATGACGGGGCGGCCTTTCTGACCGGTTCAGGGATTAAACTGACGTGGGGAGAGAGCGGGCATGAGACGAACTCGGCCCGTTCAAGGGAAGCTGCTTCTGTACACATGAGCGTCCGTCTCAGGCAGGAGCTCGCAGCCCTGAGCAGAGCAGAGTCGCAGGCTGTCCGGTGCTGTCATCCGTGCTTCTTTGCAAAGGGGGCTGAGAAAAAGAGGTTCGGAATGACCGTGAGAAAACCCCACGGCCCACACGAAACCACACGAGTCCCTTTGACACACCCTCCCCCACGGAGGGGATTGAGGTCCCTGGCACTGTGTGGGTGTGTCACCAGCCGCGGCTCAGCGCCCCTCTCGGCCACGCCTGCTTGACTCAGAGATGGTTGCTCGGTCGCTCGGGCAGCGGGGGGTGCAGCCGGGCCAGCCTGTGCTCTGGTCCGCTGGTCACCCCTGAACCGGCACGCCCCCCGAGAAGGCAAGGCCGACGCCCACACGCAGCTAGCCACCAGCGGGGACAAGCCCTGGGACGGCTCCCCAGACCTGCTCCCCAGACACGGCTCCCCATGCGCCCCACACCTTGGAGCGTGGCCTGGAGCAGGGCGCCCGACCCTCTGGGAGGTCCCCGAGGCCGGGGAACTGGCTCGCATCCCTGGCTCACGGCAGATGCGCCATCGGCCTCGGGGGGTGCATCGCGAACTTGCCTTCCAGACCTCCTTTTCCGGAGACCCATCGCGTACGGACTAGCTCCGTGCAGTAGGGCGCCGGTCACAGAGCAACCACAGCAGCCACGTTAAAGAAAAACGTGAAAAGAAACAAGCAAAATTACTTTTAATGTATTTTATTTAATTCAGTATATTTAAGATGTTACTGCTTCAACACTCAGCGACGAGATACTCAGATTCTCCTGTGCTGAGCCCTTGATGTCGGGGTGTGGTTCCGTCCCGAGTTCCGAAGTGCTGGCGGCCCGCAGAGGCTGGGCGCCCGCGTTCCGCAGCACGGCCCAGAGCCGGGGGCAGGATACTGGGCGGGGTGGGGCTGAGCCGCTGGGTGGGGCGTGTGGCTGGGTGCCCAGGGGTGATGCCGGCCGTGCCTCCCAGTGTGCGAGCAGGACCTGGCAGAGGACAGAGGAGGCTCCGACCCCCGTGGGAAAACGGGGAGTCGAGGGGACCCCTGCCCGCTTGCGGACGGAGCCCAGAGGGCCGCGTGTGGGCACGGCATCGGGCTGGGGTCTCCATCTCTCAGGACGGACAGACTGATAAGTGAGGGACATGAGGTCACAGAGGTGCTCCTCAGCTGCGGGAACACCAGGAGGCAGCTCACACCTGCACCCGAACCTGGCACCTGGACGCGCCCAGTGCTCTGGGTCCCAGTCACAGCCGTGTCCCTGGGGCCTTGATGCTTTTCTCTGTGTCCAGAGCCTGGCCTGACGCCTGGCCTGCGGGGTCCCAGCAGCTGCTGAATGGATCGATTGCTCCCACTGAGATTTGTGCAGCAGTACCAGGACTGGTTCCTTCCTTCCTTCCTTCCTTCCTTCCTTCCTTCTTTCTTCCTTCCTTCCTTCCTTCCTTCCTTCCTTCCTTCCTTCCTTCCTTCCTTCCTTCTTTCCTTCTTTCCTTCCTTCCTTCCTTCCTTCTTCATTGGCCCCCAGTCTGGTGCCAGGATGGGGACAGCACAAGGCAGAGGGGGCCTGAGGATCTGCAGTGCCTTGCCCCAACTTGCAGGAGCTGCCCGGGAGGGCAGGAGCTGCTTCTGCTGTCCGTAGACCCAGGTCAAGGGTGCTGACCCAGGGCTAGGTGCCGAGGTTCCGGTCAGAACCAGGCACGGCCGGTCCAGCAGGGGACGTAGGCGGGAAAGGAGCGGAGACGGTTGAGGGCCAGTGGGGGTGACCAGAGGCGAAGGCTGTAGGCGGGTTTTGGGGAGAGCTACAAGGCTGTCCGTAGGTTCCTGTGACCCTTATCCCTGGGGCAAGCTGGGGCTAGTGACAGATGGTTTCAAGCAGCAGGTAGACAGACACGGCCCTGCCCATAGCGCTCGCCCTGCAGAGGAGGACGGCGCCAGCCAGATTGAGGCCGGTGAGGAGCGTGGCGATGGGGCGCTGTGGCCACGGACCTCTGTCCTTCAGGGTCTGCCGGGCAGCGGAAGTGGTGAGATGCTCCTGGAACAGAAGCCGAGCTCCGAGCCGCAGGCAAGGCGAGGGCTGTTTCAGGTAGTGAAAGCCTCTGGGGCCTGAGGCCTGCACTGTTTTGAAATCTGCCCTTGGCTGAATCTTCCCACCAGGCCCGTCCAGATCATTGGATATAAGGACTCTGAGGCTGAGTCACCGGTCCCAGTTCTCCCTTGTGGGACAGGACTCTGCCCCCAGGGCCCTGCTGCCCCCCCACCCCCCCGGCCTCCGCCCCGGCTGAGAGAGTTCCTAGATGCTGGGGAAGTGGGAGCTGTGACTTCCTTCCACGGAATTCTTGGAAGGGCTCCAGGTACTCGGGTACTCGAAAAGGATGCCCTGAGGGTCAAGGGTGAATGAGGGTCACGCAAGTAACCCAGGTCCCAGGGACCACCTCGTGCAGGCCCACCCTCCACCGGGGGCTCTCGGTCGCCTCCCTGCTCCCCCTCACGGGCCCAGGAACACACACACTGACGCGCGTGTGCACATTCACACACACGCACGTGCATGCACCTGGCAATGGCTGTCAGAGGCTTCGTTGTGACTGGCTGAGAGAAGCAGTCGCGCTGGGCAGCGGCCAGGCCTCCAGGCCTCTGCCCCTCCTTGACCCTGGGGTCAGCCAGGGGTTGGGTTTGGAGGTGAAGAGGGACAGAGACGGGGCAGGAGAGACCAGCTGCAGCTCTGACCTGAGCTGGCATGAGGGTCCTGGAGGTGTTCGTGGTAGAGGCCAAACTGCTCGGGCTGGCCTCCTGCCCCACTCCCCAGCAGGGGCTGGGCAAGCGGGTACCTCTGTGTGTGTGTGGGGGGGTGCAGGACCCCCCTCCTGGGCTGGTGGGAGAGAGGGCACCCTGCTCTCAGGGGAGGAGGCCCTGTCTCAGGATGTGCTTCCAGTCTGGCGTTGGGGGCACCTCTCGGAGCCCCTCTGTTCCCCCGAGCCTCCTCCCCACGCTCTGTTCAGGACCCAGCTGGGTACCAGGGAGGCCACCAGCCCATCCCGGCGTCTACGCCACCATCTGCTGTGTGTGAGAACGCTGGCCCACTTGGGCTGTTTTCAAGGTGCTGTAGGATGAACTGGAGGAAGCAGCTTCGAACTTTCCCTGGGTCCTGGCGAGTTTGAGTTGATGGGAGTTTGGCTAAATGGTCCGTAAAGCCCTTCTACGGGCGACATCCTAGCGTGGGGCACATTGTCAGCCACTGAGCCAATTTTAGAATCACTTAAAATGTCAGGCAGCAAAAGCCTGCACTGTCCAGGCTTTTGCTGCCTGACATTTTGCTGCCTGAGCGGGTCCAACCTTGGCCAGCCCCCCGGCAGGCCTCCCGGCCCGTGCTATGGAGCGGTGTAGTGCAGCCGGTGGGTGGGGGCCGTGTGGACTGCAGTCCAGACCGGGTGGGCCCGGGCCACATGTGCAGAAGCACTTCCGCCTCGGGCGGGGCCTGGGCTTGGGCGTCAGGTTGGCCCAGGTGACCGTCTGCATCCCACGCTGACCCCCGTGTGCCCTGGGTGTAAGCGGTGTTGACGGGACCGACTCAAGAATGACTCGACAGCTCCCGCGAGGGGAGCGGTCATCACCCTCACCTGCCTGCCCTGGCCTGACCTTGCAGTGTGTGGAGGGTCCCGAGGAGGGGAGAGTCTAGGGCACGGTGGGGCAGGGGTGTCTGGCATTTACGGAGGCTCTGGCTTCACCCTCGTGCCAGCTTCTCGGTATCCACATGGCTACCTACCCCTCCTGAAGCTGGTGAGGGCTGGAACCTGGGCTCGTAGTGGCTCCTTCTGCCTCTAGAGCTGGTGCCCTTTCCATTGGGTGGGGTGCCGGCCAGGACACTCTCTCCTGGAAAGTACCTGCATGAGACGTGACCGGACAGAGCCTCTGGAGCCAGGAACAAGTGATGGGGCGGGCCGGCTCTCAGGCCGGAGGCCCACAGGAAGTCACAGAGGACACCGGCCTGCTCGAGCAACACTCATGATTAAAGGGACAGGACGAGGGCCTAAGAGGTGTGATGGGGTGGGGAGGGCTGGCCACCCTAGCTGGGTGGGGAAAACAGGGAGGCAGGTGAGGGAGGGCTTCCTGGAGGAAGTGGCATCTGAGCCAATGAAAGGTAAGTCCGTTATCCAGGGCAGGAGAGGGGAAAGGGCGTGCCAGGGCAGCAAGAACAGCAGACACAGAGGAAAATAACCTTGAATAACCTTGGGCTTCCCTCTCGGGCCCTCTGCATGGGGTTGGCACCTGACTTCCCCTTTCCCACCCATTTACTGTCAGCTGTCTATTTTTGTCTTGATTCCCAGGACGGATAAGTTAAGATAGTTCTTACATCTGTCCCCTTCCTCCCCCGCCGAGCACGCAGCAGCCGCCGGACCGCAGCTTCCTGTCTTTCTTCACCCAGCACAGGACGAACTCGGCCACCGCACTGTGCCGGCCCAGGCTCCTGCAGCTCAGGCCGCGAGGGGCGGAAGGTTCCGAGGGCCTCCCTCGGCCCTCTCCCTTTCTGCGGTTTCCTTACGTGAGACCCTTCTAGAGCGGGCCGGTGTCACCGAGAGTGGGAGACAGCGCGGGGCACGAGGCGCCGTCTCGGCCGCCAGCCGGCGGGGCCTCCAGACGGCCCGCTGCAGCCACAGTGCTCGAACACAATGGTGTCCAGAAATAGCCGAGACCGTGGGTTTTCTTTTTTCTGATAGTTTCTCATCTTTACAAGGAGCGTGTCTAACCATCAGCACAGGGACATCCCCAAACCCCCGCCGAAGCATCGGAGGACCACCGAGCCCACCCCCGTCCTGACCTTGGCTGCCACCCCTTGCTCCCCTTGATGGTTCTTTTACACAGGTGCCTTGTCCGTGCTTGGACTTGGCTCAACGGTGTCACGGTGTGTGTTCCTGTGACTCTATTCTCTTACTCAGTGTCGGGCTGGCGAGCGCCTGTCGAGTGGCTCGGCCCTGCACAGATGGGCCTGTCAATGGATGCGGTAATTTTATTCCTTTATTCATCCGATGAATCGGATGGAAACGATGCAACGTACGATAGTATCGCGCACCTCCGGTGCGCCTATGGCTTCGTGCCGGACGTAGGGCTGGGCTCTGGGAACTGACGTGCACAGAGCAGGGTCGCCCCACTATGGGCCACGACTGTCAGGCACGGCCGTGGCCAGCACACAGTAGGTGCTCCGTGAGTGTCTGTTGAGCAGAACTCAATGTTTTATTTGGGGGAGGGAAGTACCATTACTTCCGTTTCATGACTGACTAAACATAGCGTGAGACCCGTGGTTTTGAAGTCTGGCTGCACCTTATGATGGCCTGGGGCCGTCTGCAGGGCCGCAGCTGCGGCCAGCTCCGCACTTGTCCTTCGCCTCGCAGGGCAGACCTGGGGGAGGGGTTTCTTCAAACGTCCACAGGGTTCTTACCGGCTGGGATTAAGAGCCACCATTTGCGCAGTTCACAACCCCGTGAGGTACTGTGATCAGAGACTGCGGCCTCCTTGTCAGCCTGGGCGGGTGGCATTTACCAACACATGACTTCCTGTTATTAATTTCTAAAAGCGAAAACAACTTTAAACAATGAGGCCACAGTAGGGGAGGGCAGGAGCGGGCCGTCTGGGCAGGCCAGGGGCATTTGGCAAGGTGGCCCCTTCTGTGGCGCGGTCACCGTGAGCGTAGCAGCACTCGTGCCATTTGCTGTGACACCGTGGTTCCTGTCCCACACCCGGAGCTTGCGGGTCATCCCTATTATCACCGCCCTCCAGCAACCTTATGATTCTCCCACCCTCCCTACCATAGGAGAGGGAGGCACGGGGCCCAGACCTAAACCTGACAGCACTTAAGTGTAAACACATGCACGCGCACACACGCGAAGGCGCACACTCACGCGGACACACACACGCAGCCTGAGGATGTCTCACTGTGTCCGTAGGTCGTCAAGGTCATCTGTCTCTCCACTTCCCCGACCTGCCTAGTCCTCATAGGAGCTTCCTACACGAGTGAGGGTCGGCTCTGTGCTGGGCTGCATGCTGGGCCCTGGACAAAGCGGAGGACGTCTTGGTCATAGTCCCTGCCCTTAGGGAGCAGGAATACAGCCAACAAGCCTCGGTGTCGCCCAGGCTGGGCGGGTAGTATGGAGCCTGGTCTTGTCTGTGGGCCGAGGAGGAGAAAGCTGAGGTTACTCTCCCCTGCCTCCGTGCCCCCGTCCTCCCGTCTTGGTGATCCTGCCTCTGAGTGATTCCTGCTCTGCCCTCTGTGCCCTGCACCCGCCATGCATTCTGACCGCTCCGTCTCCTGCCTGGTGACTGCAGAATCCCCATTTGCTCTAGAGAACACTTAACGTCCTACTTTTTCGTTGCTGCCATGGGCTTTAACTGCAGGAATAAGACCTTTTCGCTTCCATGTCACCCATCGATCTCTCAATAAACCGTTTACATCTGCATCTTTGCCTACGTATAAAGAGAAATACCACATCGCATCATACATCCCGTGTGGCTCCGAGGAAGCAAAGGGCAAAGGTGAGGGAGCTGTGCACCCGCGTTCTGCTCCAGCTGGGGCGCGCGTGCGAAATGGGGTGGCGGGTGGTTTTTACTGAAAGTAAAACACCTGTTTGTCGGTTGAGAGATGCTGCTGGGTTGTTCCCACCTTTTGCATACTGCAATATCCAAATAAGGCAAGGAAGAGAATATGTGACCCCAAAATATGCCACTTGGGCATGTGGATCATTTTGAGCTAAAGGCAATCCTAGAGGTCTCACATTTTTAGGTGGCTCCTGTACATATGTAATTAAACTTGTTTTTCCTGTTAATCTGTCTGGTGTCAGTTATTAGAGTGTCCAAAGCAGCTATCAGGGAAGAGATGTCCTCCCCAGCACTGGCTGTCTCTCCACTCCTATCTCCCATCCTTCTAGCACTTTCTCAAGGACGGGCAACGCTTTCTGTGGACACTTTGGAAGTCCCTGCCGCATGAGGGCTGGGAGCCACGTGGAGGTCACCTGGCTTCCCTGGTGGTAAGCGTGAGAAGCAGAGGCCTAGAAGGAGAGTTATGTGCCCCCCCCGCCCCCGCAGCCCGAGCCGGCCCGGAATCTCCACTCCAGCCTGCAGTTCTCTCCCTTAAACTCTTCTACCTCTCAGAGAAAAAGACACGTGCACCTGCTTGAGACTGACCGGGTGGGTCCCCAGCTGCTCCTGCTGGAGCCCGACCGGGTCACCACCTCCACAGCTGCCAAGTGTTTACCTCCCTGAATCCTGACCACGTCGGCAGCGTTTGAGCAAACAGGAAGCCGAGCCTGAGGGCCACTGAGGAGCTTGGCGTCACACAGCGCACACAGGAGCCGGAGTCCAGGCCAGGCCCCTGCGAGACCCAGGCTTTGCCACCTTCCAGGGAGAGGCTCATGCTTCCAACTGGTACCTTCCAGCCTCTCTCCCGGACACTGGAGAGTCCCAGAGGACAGAGTCTTCCCTGCCCTCTGCTGAGGCCACAGGACAATGAAGGCACAATGAAGAGAGCCAAATCCACCCTTCTTTTAAGTGACTGTAACTACTCGGTTCGCCGATGAGAGCCACAGATGCCACCTGCCCCCAGACCGGAGTGAGAACCAGCAGTGATTCATGGTCATTGGGTGACTCAAGTGAGACACTAATCCCGTGAGTCAGGCTGTGGGCCTCCCGGGCTGAAGGAAACCTCCCCTCCAGATCCGGGCCTGCTGCGGCCCCTCCTGCTGGTGGTCTCCACCTTGCTTTGTAGTTGGTGTTATTCTTATACAGGTGTTTGATGTTATCATTAAGCATCGCTGTTAAAGAAGCCGTAGATTACTCGAACTAGAAAATGTGCTTCGGAATCACTTCCCTTTTGGTTTTATAGATGCTTATGCCAGCATCCAGACCAGGGAAGGGATCAGCCCTCGGTCGCGGGGACCCGGATCCCTTCCCTGTTCTGTGTCCAATGACCAGGCACCAAAGCCCACCTCCCAGGTACGAAGATATCCTCCTCCCATTGGACTCAGCCTGGGCCTGGGGTAGGCCAACCGTCCACAGGGATCAGGCCTGGCCTGGAGCTGGCCAGCCCTGGACTCTCCTCGTCCTGTGCTCCCTGGGCTTCATTTTAGTGGCCCTCCCCTTCGTTTCCTGCTGAATTTTACTCAACCTCTTACTGGACATGGCCAGTCTTAGGTTAACCAGGCAGAATTATTAACCAGGAATGGATCTTTCCACCCGCTTCCGCACCGGCCCTTCCTGCTGTCCACGCCCGGCCAACTTCCAGGCCCCGGGCGCCGGAAGGCTTCTTGGAGGCAGTGGCCGGGGCGCGCCCGCCTTGGTCCCTCCATGTCCTCCAGGGTGGGCCAGGGGACTTGCTGGGCACCGGAAGCTTTCGCCCTCGACGTCGGGTACCGGGGCCGTCACCAGCCACCCGAGGACCCCCCAGGTGCGGTCACCGGCCACCTGAGGCCCGCTTCCCTTCCTCGCTCGGTTTCCCGGGCAGGGGGGCGCGCGCAGAGACACGGCGCACGCGCCGGGACCAGCAGAGCCGATTCGGAAATGACATGCTCGCGCGGGGACCTGCGCCAGCCCCCGCCAGGCTCCGCCCCCAAGGCGGGCGGCTGCCGGGCCCCGCCCCTGCCCGGGCCCCGCCCCGCGGCCCGCGCCCCTGGGGAGCCCGGCGGGCTGCGGGCGGTGCGCGCGCGCCCGGCGGCCGGAGCAGCCCGGGGCGGGGGTGCGCAGTGGCCGCGCGAGGCCATGGCGGAGGACGCGCCGCCGCGCCTGGAGCTGCCCTCGGGGCTGCTGGAGCTGTGCGCGCTGCTGGGGGCCTCGCGGGACAGCCTCCGCGGCCCCGAGCAGGTAAGGGCCCCCCGGGGACACTGAGGCGGGGCGGCCGTGGCGGGGGCGCGGTCACGACTCCGCGCACCCCGAGTCGATGCCGGGCGAATCCACCCCCCGCCCGGTGACCGCGGCGCCCCCCCGTGTGGGGACCCCGCTCGCCGCGCGGTGCGGACGGTGCGCCCGAGGTTCGGCCAGGCCCGGCTGCCTGGAGCCTGCCCGGTGCCCAGAACCGCAGGTGTCCTCCCCGGAGGTGGAGTCGCCTGTGGCCGCCACTGGGCTGGGCACCCGCCGGCGGCGGCGCGGCGGATCCCGGGAGGGGAGCTGCGGCGCGCCCCGCGTTTCCGTGAGTGCGCCCGCCGCCCTCCGTCTCCAGGGCTCCCGCCGGCGGAGGTCGCGGAGGGTGGGCGCGCCCCGCGCCCCCAGGCCTCGCCCGTTTCCCGCCCAGTGAGTCAGTCAGTGCGCAGGTCCGCTGTCTCCCAGCTGGCGGGGCCGACTCTCCGCGCAGCGCGACTTGTTAAGTTTTAGATTTAGGGCCCCCTTTGAATATCCCGCATTTCGTCATTTTGCCCTGAAATCTAGCTGATTTTAAATTTCTCATTTGCAATAGAGGCTGCCCTCCCACCTCACCCCCTCTTCTGTGTCAACACCCAAGCAGCCAAAGGGACGACTCATGTCCCTTTTTTTCCTGGGGGACCCTTTTTTTCCTCTTGGCTTGGGGAGTCCGTGACTGTCATTTTTCTCTGGTTGGGGGTGATGCCCAGTGAGTTCAGAGACACCCCTCAAACTCTACCGCCCAGTTTCTGAGCAAGTCGATGACAGGCATTGGCGTCTTTAAGACTTCAGGGTTGAATGGGTGTCACCAAGAGGAGCTAAGTGTGGTCACAGTGAACCAGATAAACGGCTGCTTGTGCTTTGCCGGTCTCTGCTCCTTGGCCAGTTGTGACGATTTCTGCATTTCCCTTCCCCTTTCTTACTTCCTGAACCCCCATAATGTCCGTGTCCCCTTTTCGGTCTGTCTCCTCCCGCCGGCGGTGGTTTGGTTGAGTGTCCCTGCCTCCGACTTGTGGGATGGCAGGCCCCCTTTCCTAACGGGAAGGACCCGGTCTCAGCTGAGGTCTCCTGCGCAGTGAGGAGGCTTTGGCTTTGCTTCTTGGCGGTTACAGGGGTCCCAATTGCCTCGATGTGAGACGCGCCTTTCACGAGCAGGATAAATCACGCGAATGCTGACAGTGGTCCCTCCTGGAACCAAACAGGCTGTGACATCTCGCCAGGCCGAGTGGGCAGTTTGCTGCCCTGCACTTCACCGCACGTCCTCCTGTTTGTTCCGTTCTCTGATTCTGTTAGGGGTTTGGCAGAGGGTGGAGGCAAAAGCAGCCAAAGTAGGAAAGAAAGAGTTAACACACGCGTTCAGCTTCCCGGAGCGGTGAGACCTACGTTAATGCCACCATTAGCCAAACGTGATTTTATTTAGCTTCATTTTTATAGTATTTTCAGTGTCCAACACTTTAAGAACTTTTAATTTTGCTTTAATCACCATTGCTCTGTGATTCAGGCATTCCTGTTTCTGAGATGTAAAAACAGCCCAGAGGTATGCAAACTATCCAACTTAATCTTAGAGCACGGCCCTTTTTTTTTTTTAATATCTTAGATGAGGTGATGTTTATTTTGTTGAAAACAGTGACAAAGAATTCGAGAATACCTTTCAATCCCCTTGTGAGTTACGTGGTTAGTTGCCTTTCCCTCCCCTCCTTGGTTGCTATGGAGATTAGGCATAGGATGTGAGGGCATCCAGCACGGATCTGTCACACACTGGTAGAAAAGTGCTCAGAGCACCTCCCAAGGTGTAGGTCACTTCTCGTGTGTGGAGGCACAAGTTTATGGTTTTTAGTGGAGAGTGTCCTGGCTTTCAAGACCATCCAACAGAACTTTCTGGATCCACCGCTAGCTACCGGCCACATCTGGCTTCCTGGGTGCTTGAACTGTGGCTACTGCCTCAGAAGAACTGGATTTTAAATTTCCCTTAAGTTCAGTTACTTTAAATAGCGACATGTGGCTACTGACGAGTGCGTTAGCTCAGCTCTGGAGCGTTTTAACACATCTGTTTATTTCTGCTCGGTTTCACAAAAGAGGCCAATCCTGCAGTGAGGGTTGGTGCTGCCCTGTCGTCTCACAAAGCTGTGACTCAAATGAATTAGGGTGTTGTGGTTTTTACTTTTTAATTAGCTTTGTCTTTTTAATGGTGTTTATTGGGAAGGGGCTTCGTATGTTCCTGTCCAGAGAAGAGAGGGGACTCCCCTGGGCGCGGCCCGTGGAGATGGGGCTGAGCCTCCCCTGGGTGAGGGGCAGCTGCCACGGGGTCACCGAGTGCCCCGTGAGCATGCTGGCATCCCAGGTGGCACCTTCGGGAACTGGCTCTAACTGGTTCTAATTGAAGAGCTGCACGTACGCAGTGCGTGTGGGTGAGACATGACAGCTGCCCCTCCGTGTGGGGTCGGGCACATACGCTACGGAATTCTCAGAGTGTGGCCCTCTGCCGTGTGAACGGGGAAGCCAGCCACCGCGTGTGGTTACACGGGGAGAAAGCCCCACGGCTGCGAGAGCCATAGGTGGAAAATGAGGTTTACACATACCTGCAAAGTGGGAAGGAGGGGCCCGCCTTTGGCTCGCGGAGTCACGGGAGGCCTTTTCTTTCTCCTGTCACTGCCTTCATCATTTCTATGTTGTTATTTTTACAAATGGATCTGTATTGCTTATCCAGTCGGAAAAGGCAGCAATGGGAAATCCGTCCCTTTGGGAAAAAACACGGGTGACGACCCTAGTGCCAGGTCGGCAGCTTCGGGCCACTTCACTTCAAGCGACTAAAGATGGAAAGTGGGAGTTGACGGAGTTTATCGGCTTCGGTGGGACAACCGCTGTTCAAACCAGAGGAGCCTCCGGGTGTCACCGAGTGCGAGTGTGCATGGGCGGACAGCAGCCGCTAGGCCTTCTGTGCGGGATGTGGGGATGTGGGGCTGTGCGGGAAAGGACGCTCGCCCCTGCCTGTCCCCACGCACAGCTCCGAGTGATCTAGAAGGGAGAGGGTGCAGTGGGGCGTGGCTGGGCGTGCGTCAGGCCGCGGGGCCAGCAGGCGGGTACGGCACCACGTCAGGTGCGTGGCTTGAAAGGATGACGTTGGGTCCCATTGTGCGTGGCTTTGGGGGGCGGGGCATGCTGGCTTCGGAAGCAGGCTGGCCTGCTGCTCAGGCATATGGCCAGCCTGGGCGGTCGGCCAGTCCTGCGGCACATGCGCACGTGTGACACCCGTGGGGTGGACAGTGGTGCTGGCAATGCAGAGAAACAGACGCAGGTCTTGATCCGCTGGAGGGACGGAGATGGGTCTGCGAGCCCGTCAGGCCCACGAAGGGCCCGGTCTGCCGGGGTGACCAGCAGGAAGAGGCCAGCTCGGGTGGCGGGAGCTTTTCGGGCAGCTGAGTGAACCCCGAGTGCCCCTCAGACGGAGATGCCCTTTGGGGAGAGTGAGCCCAGAGGCAGGCAGGGGCCCTGGGCCAGGTGGAGGAGGCGGTGGCCTTCTCCTGGCAGAAATCTCGAAGGGTTGGTCCTGGCGCATCCGTGCCGACTGAGCCACGGGTCCTGCAGGTGCTCAGGTGCGAACGTGGTGTGGATGGGACCTTTAGAGGCCTTCTGAGGCTGGGGGTCCTGAGTGTGGGTTTGCAGCACGGACCCCCAGCTCTGAGCACCCTGTGGGCACTGTCTTCCTCACGGGCGAGGAGTGAGTAGGTGGAGGGTCAGGACTGAGGCGAACATGCAGGAGCTTAATCTTTCAAAGTGCAAGTTTAAGGACCCCGCCCGGTGTGGCGGGAGGCCATCGGGCACGGTCTGGGGCTGGAAAGAGGGCTGAGCTCGGAGCAGGATTCTGGGAGCCATCCCGGGAGCGGGCGAGGGCAGGAGGAAGGGCCGAGCCCAAGGGGCTGACAGTCTGCAGGGGGACTGCCGAGGAGCGGCAGGGAGCGAGTGCGTGTGTGCGTGCTCCCCGACTGGGACTTCTCTCTCGACGCTGCTCACGGGGTGGTGTCACTCAGTCTTTATGGCCATGACTTTTTACGTGAGGAGGAAATAGCCCAGGTTCATCGTCCGCGAGGTCCAAACTGCTGGATTTTGAAGGTTTTAGAAAAGGTTTCATACAACCGAAGAAGCGGGTCCCTCCGTGCATGATGCACGGGCCTTATGGCTCTGCAGTGACCGGAGCTTGGTCTCAGTCCCTACCGAGTATCAAATTTTTTTTTCTAAATATAACGATTACCGACTGAATTTAAATCACATAGCATAAACGTAAGTACTGACTTCAGAGTGTATTTCGTGACTGAAAATGCTGTCATTACGTAAATCCTGTTAAGCGTCAAGGGCTGTATTGGTGACATGTGGATAGGGTTTGACCAATACACAGCCCTTCACTGCCCTGCCGTCCCCACCAGCCTGTGTGGGGACGTGGGGACTTTCTGGGGACCCAGAGGGCCTCGGCACTCGGTCTGTGGTGCCTTCTTTATATCCTGCACTCCCCCCTTGATGGGGTGGCTCGAGGCCTGGGAGGGAGTAGTTTGCCACTGTAGTCGGGGACGGAGCTCGAGTTTAAAGTCAAGCGTGTCCCTCATGGTCCCAGGCCTCGTTCAGCAGGGACGAGGTGCGGCATCCACGTTGACAGCTGCAGGCCCAGGCTCTGAGCGGGTCCATGATGTGGCCCCACAAGCCCCTCACGGCAGCTTCCCAGGCGCCCCCAACATCACGAGCCGCTGGTGGGAGAAGCCGCGACCCTGACGGTGGGACACGGCTCGCTTTGGGTCCCCGGGGGGTCAAAGAGGAGGAACAGTGGACGCTCGGCGGACGGGACGGAGCAGAGCGAGGGCCGGGTGCTGCGCCGCTGACTTCTGCCCGTCTCAGGTCGCCCAGAGAAAGGGAGCCAGGGCCCTGCCTGCTCTCAGCCCGGAGGTGCTGTCCGTCTTCGTGCCACCCTTCGCCAGTAAGGACGACGGTCAGGCAGCCGGCGCCAACTGCCCGACGCTGGGCAAAGCCAAGAGGCGCTCCTTCAGGAAGAAGAGGGAGAAGCCCCCCGGGAGGGGCCTCGCGGACGGCTCCCAGGGGCCGGGCTCGGAGGACGTCGGCATCCCCAACGGCGTGGACCTGCTCGCGCTGCCGCAGCTGTGCTTCCCAGGTACCGGGCCGGGCGCGGGCGCGGGCGCGCCTCAGGCCACAGCCGCGGACTGTGTCCAGGAGTCAGCAAAGTGCCACCGGGGTGGGCCCCCGCCCCTGGGTCCCCCCTACGCCGGGTCCCCCACATCCCACCCCCCAGTCCCCCACATCCCACCCCAGGGTCCCCCGCGTCCCCCAACCCCTGGGTCCCTGGGATCGAGCCGTCCTGCTCTCGGGAGGTTCAGAGCTCCAAGGCAGCCCGTGTGGGGGACACCGGATCCTGGAGGGCGGAAGTCCCCTAGGACTACCGGTCCCGCGATTGGCTTGGGGCTTCCGGACGACTTCCAGCGCTGACTTCGCCTGGGCCGCCGGAGGCCCTGCGGACGCTTAGATGACGTCCAGTGAGCCGGCCCTGCCCCCTGGGACCAGAACTACGGGTCACGTTTTTTTCCGCAAACTGACCAGTCCATGGAAATATCCGGCGTGTCCTCCGGGCTTCATGTTTTGGTCTCGGGGATTATGAACCGGGGACCAGCCAGGACCCCCCACCCCCGCGGTGCTCAGGACGGGCCTTTGGCCCAGGCTTCGCAAACCCGTTTCTCTCTCCTCCACCTGCAGGAGGCATGTGTGTGGCCTCTGAGCCGAAGGAGGACCGCATCCACTTCCTGGTGCTGACCAACGTCTGTGGGGACAGGACGTACGGCGTGGTCGCCCAGTACTACCGGCCGCTGCACGTGAGTGCTCCCGCGACGTCCCCCGGACCTGGGTGGGGCGCCATCGCACCGTGGTGACGTGCACAGAATGTGAGGCTGCCACATGCACAGCGTGGCCCCGCCCTCCCCGCCCCCGCCATCCCCCTGGAAGGACACGCCGGCCTCATCAGCGGTCGTCCGCCGCCGCCCCCCCTCGCTCTGCCTCTGGGGTCGCCTGTTCCGGACATTTCCCATAGGTGGACCTACCCGACAGGCGTCCTTTTCCGCCTGGCTTCTTCGGTCACTGTGTCATTGCCTCGTGCGCGTGGAGCCGGGGCCAGCCTCCTCCCTGTCATGGCTGTGACCTTCCAGTGTCGAACCATTCTGGGTGTCTGTCCCTCAGCCGCTGGACACGTGGGCTGTCCCACCTGCCGTGTGCGAAAGGTCCTGCTTAGGTTTGGCGAGCATGATCCATCCACATGTTGGGGAGTGTTTTCTGGGGGAGCTGCTGCAAGTGCCCCGGAAGAGCTTGTAGGGGAAACGAGGGGCCCAGAAGCACACGGTGCTCAGCTGCCCACTTCCAGGGGGTTTCCAGGAGGGGGGCTGCGACTTCCTTCTCGGGCCTGCGCTTTGCCGAGGGAAGTCAGCAGGTCCCACAGAGCAGAGGCAAACAGGGGCCTGGCTGCTTCTCCCCGCTTGGTCCCCAGAGAGAGACAGGCAGTTACTTTTGGTACAGTTATCTCGACACGTTACTGTACGTGTCGGGAGGCATGAGATGCAATCAGGTGGGCTGCCCTTTCGCTCTTGGAGCTCAGGCGTGCCCAGGCGTCCTCGAGGGGCGTGCAGGAGCACGGCTCGCTGCCGTGTCTGGGCGAGGTCACCTTCCGTGACGGGCCCAGCGGAACAGAGAGCTCAGCCCCGCAGCCCCACGTGCAGGCTGTGGCCTCTGGGACTGTGGGGGACGGGCGGGGCTGGGGTGCCTGCCCCTGCTTAGCCAGTTCCGCCCCCTGAGACGCCCCCTGAGACACCTGCAAGTGACTCATTCAGGGAAGTGCCTCGGGAGTTTGCGAAACAGCACAAAGTGTGTGCGTCTGTCCTTCTAGCAGGAGAAGTTACCATCATCGTTATCATCGTTACATACGTTTAAAAAGTGATAGCCCCTGTGTAGCATTAACTATACCAGACGTGACTGTTCCCACGACACCTGCCTGTCTGGTGGACACGGCTGCCTGGCCTGTCCTCCTCGCGGCTGCACGGGGACCCACGTGGGCCCCACACTTCTCGCTCCCCCCTCCCGCCACGCGTCCTGAGGACCGATGGTGACCTATTCCAACCAGGGCCGTCCCCTGCGTTCTGCTCTGCCTCTCGTGGCTACAACACCTGCAGCCCACGTGGACGAGGCTCCACTGGGAGCACCATCCCCACATCACAGATGAGAGCGTAGTGGCACAGAGAGGTTACGTGACATCCTGTGGTCACACAGCAGCCAGGATTCGAGCCAGGATTGGGCAGACCGACTCCAGGGCAGTAGGTGTTCACTAAACGGTGGGCAGGCGGATGACGCAGCCAGCTGTTTCCTGAGCTTCTGCCTTTTCCTGTCTCACTGGTACCTGAAGTAGGCACTAGTCCGTGCTAGTCCCCAAAAGTCCCAAACTGAAGCTGTCATCACTTCATCCCTGTCCAAATAGCAGCCCCCCAGGGCCCAGACTGTGGGTCCCAAATACCATGGCTGGTCAGCTACCCAGTGAGCTGTGCCTCATGGGGCCCACCGCTGTGTCCTTTCTCTGACCGAGGTCCCGTGTCATAGGCGAGGCCCCTCCAGCCCCCTCCTGCTGTCCATGGTGCCCACCTGGCTGCCGGGTGCCCACGAACGCTGCATTTTTTCCTTTTGAAGCTGAGCCCCATGCCGCTTCTGTGTCTCGATGCGTCGTAACTGTACCTTGTCACCCAAACCTATGAGCTTGTCCAGGCAGGGATGCACCTCAGGCCTCTAACCTCAGCACCGCTGTGGAGCCCGCGCCCCATGGGGCCCCGTCACCGGGGGCTGGTGCTCGCTCCGACTTGGCAGGGAACCCAGAGGGCGCATGGGCCCCGGAGGAAGGGCTCTGTCCAGCCCGGGCCCCGTTTTGGTCTGGAGATGCTGAGGCTGTGGAAGACATGCCGAGATCGGCCGGGTCGGGCGGTGACGTGTTGCTGTTTCTCCTTCTCTAGGACGAGTACTGTTTCTACAATGGCCAAGCGCCCCGGGAGCCGAGCTGGCCGGCCGCCGGCTGCTTCCTGCCCTTTGCCGTGTGCGTGGTGTCCAGGTTCCCCTACTACAACGCCCTCAGGGACTGCCTCTCCTGGTGAGCTTGGACACGCTGCCCTTGCGACTGCTGGGCCACCGCCTCCAGTTGCTGCCCGGGGGGCGGGCTCAGGGCTGGCCACAGATGCTCCCGTGAAAGCCGTGGCTTCGGGACGTGGTAACGCGTGGGAAGCGTGATGGGAGGGGCAGGCGGACGCGAATCAGCACGGCAGCTTTCCTCATGTGGTTGGTTAAAAGCGACGTAATGGGACACGCTCTTCCTGGCTGAGGCAGTCAGCAGGCTGCTGTTAGCTCTGGTGAGTTTTGTTGACATTTAAAAGGTCACCTTTTTGGGGGTCGGATCTTTAGCTGTCTTAATGCTGACGATGACTCGAAGGCCCGAGGTTGGAGGGAGCTTGTGAAAAAGCAGGACAGCATTGTACCAAACCTGACTGACTCCCACTGCCGGGGGACGTGACCGTCACCTACGGAGGCCCCGTGGGGATGCGGGGCAGTCCCACCGGGCACACAGGCGCAGCCGAGCCATGCCACGTTGTTCTGATCCTGAGTTCCACTCGGAGTTTGGAGCTGCTCGATTGCAGACTGAGTGATCGTGTGGTGTGATGCGGGAGATCGTGGCAGGTCCCCCCTGAGGTCCCCGCAAAGGACAGTCGCCTCAGATCTCACAGCTCGACCACGGGGATGAGCAGGAACCCTTACGGATCAAACCAGCGATGTTCGCAACTCAAATTCCAGTACTTTAATGCTTTATTTTTTTAAACATGGCTAGTTTTTGGACACCCTTTGGGTCCAGCCCGCACTTGTTATGGGCATAAACGATCCCACAGCAGAGCCGACTTGGTCTTAGCGCGTGAGCGGATTAAGCATAGTGTTTGTGGAACGTGTCATCCAGGGAGCAGAGGGGACAGAATGAGAAATTAGGACATGGTCCCAGCTGAGTCTTCAGCGCTGGAAGGTAAACGGCCGTTTAACTAATCTCCAGCTTCTTCTGTACAGTGGGGATGGTTTTCCCACCTTTGTGAAACGAAATGAATGGGTAAGGGCCAAACAGTGTCCCTAGAGGCAAATGGTGTCCCCAGGGGCAGGAAGGCCACGCCTGCTCCCCCGTCCTGGTCCGTGTGTCACGTGTTTATTCAGCTTTTCACCTGTGTGGTGGACAGTCTCCCTGCCGAACATCAACGCAGGCGATGTTTAACTTGAAACACGTGTTCGTTTTTTACGCTTCTTCGCTTTTCTCGTTCTCACGGGTCCTCGCGGAGTGACCAGGCGTAGGAAGGGCAGCCAGGGCAGGACAAAGGGCAGTCATTCGAAAGCAGCACGAAGACAGGGATTCTCGCGTTTGCACAGTTTGAGCGGTGCCGTGTGAACGATGCCTGCACGTGGTCAAGAACCGGAGAGAATCTGTTCAGCTGTGTCCGGAGAGTTAGACCCCGGGCAGTCTTTTTCCCTTTTAAAACGTCACCTTAAATACGCTGTTGTATTTTTATAATGGATACACATGTGGAGGAACATTGAACTCTCTCCAAAGCCTGACATTGGCTCCATGAATAATAATTATGTCGCTTCAAGTGAAAACATAAGTACTCTGCAGGCACGTGGTGGTCTCACACTGCGGGGTGGGGGGGCAGCGTGAGGTCCAGCTTCGGGGTGGGAAAGGCTGGCTGTGCCGGCGGCCTCAGGGACGGCCGGTGGGACCCTGCCAGGCCTCCTCTCGGTTTGCACAGCCTCCTCTGGCCCCCACAGTGCAGTGTCCACCGTCGTGCGGGCCCCGCCGCGGGCTGAGCCGCGTCTCTGGGGTTCATCTACTTCACGGACGTGCGTTAACACTGAAAAGCCAGCTTCACCGCGTCACAGCTGACGTGCAGTCAAACCCACCATTCCGAGCGCACAGCCGGCGATGTGCCGAAGGCGTCCTCCGTGTAACCACCGCCGCAGCTCACCGCGGGTCACTTCCACACCCCGAAGCTTCGCTCAGGCCCCTGGTGGCCAGTTCCCGGCCCCTCTGCCCCAGGCACCCACATCTCCATCGCATTTTTGTATCACACGCCTCAGATGGCGGGACACGCGTGGGAAACAGGCTTTCTCGGGCACTTTGCACGACTGCTTGTCCCTTACGGACGGAAGTCGGCACATGTAGAGGATGCACGGATTCCAGTGACGTGTCACAGACGGGACACGCCCATGAACAGCACCGAGATCAAGAAACAGAGCATGGCCAGTCCCCCCAAACCCCAAACTCCCCCTGACCTGGGGAGCCACTGTCCTGCGGACGAGAGTCCCAGAGCTGCTGACGTGGCCGTTACAGACTCTTCCTCTTCGGTTGGAAAAGCTAAGTGACAGTCGGATTCTCGCCTGTATTTTGTGATTTGACCTTTTTTTTCTTTTTAATTTCAGTTTATTGACTCATCTGAAGTTCTGTAAAGATTTTGAAGTTGACAATCACATAAAAGATTTTGCTGCAAAACTATCTTTGATACCCAGCCCGCCTCCTGGACCACTCCATTTGGTAATTATCGTATACTTTTCCTTTGCAAACAGCAAAAGTAACATATTGAAGAAGGTTTCAACGTTTTAAATGATTTTTTGGGTTCTAGCTGTGTTTAAATCATGCTTCTCAAGTTCCTTACAGAAGTATATTTACACTATTTCTAAAGGAAAAAAAAAACTAGAAATGAATTAGAAATTTTTTTCTAAAAATTTAGAAATGAAATTTTGTTCTAAAGTCAAACGTGTAGGCTTGAGTGTTGCTGAGTGGCTCGTGGTGAACAGGTACCTTCGGTAGGTTAGTTCGTTACTTGCTGTGCAGGAAACACAGAATCTACTTAGTTTACAGATTTCCCTTTTAATCGTCTGGAATCTTAGGTATTACATTTAACTGCTCCATGTGTTCACCTGTCCATTGTGATCAACGCAAAGTCACTGGTTTCCTACGTGTGTATTGTCGTTATCGACAGCGCCACCGTGTCATCTAATTAGTCGACAAGCATTTCCCAAACTGGGTTTCGTGGAACGCTGGTTCCAAGATGTCATTGGCTGGTGACGACGTGCGGGTTCCAGGGTTAAGGGAAGTTGGAGAGACGCTGACCACATCCTGCCTTTGTCAAGTAAAAGGTCGGACTCTTCAGCTGTGTGACAAAACCTGTTTGAGTCAGCATTTTTCAAACTGACGATAAGGTGCTTCCTTTTTTTGAAAAAAAAAAAACCCAGCCACTTATTAAATAACCATCTTGGAATGTATAGTAAATACTGGACCGGTTTCCCTTCTGGAAGCTTATACATGGAAATCTCGGTTCTTTACATTTCGGTTATTATCGAGAGTTGGAAAATTCTTCTTATTTATCAGGAAACGTGTGATTATGAACTTAAAGTGTATATTTGTGATGTTACCCTAACCCTGGCAGGCTGCTAGGGAGGTGCTCTTGCCAGATGCGTCCCGGGCCCAGGGTCAGAGCGGCCCGTCCGCCTCAGCCCCACTTCCCGACACCTCTCTACGGGGGCTTTGCGCAAGGCACTCATCTTCGCTAGGCGGATCTCTGGTATTTTTTTATCATGCAGCGAAGCCGTCACATTTTAAGCTCTCGTCCCATAAACTCGGCGAGTATTCGTTGAGGACCTGCTGCCACGAGCGAACAGGATCCCCGAGTTCAGAACGGTGTCAGGGTCGCCGGTCATTTATTCCGCCTTTGAGCGTAGCAGTGCGTACATCGCGCTCACACGGCCTTCCAGGCCGCGAGCAGATGAGCCGTCGGTGCCTCCGTCCCCGCCACCCTCAGTGGGCAGGTTTCCGGGAGGTCGTCACTGGCACCTCTTCACCCCACACTCACCCTACGTGTCACGCCCCCAGCCTCTCCATCCTCGGATCCGACGCTTCTCCCGTCTCCTCCTCCCCGAAGTGCTTTGCCTGCCTGGTCAGGGCGCTTCGGGGCTGGGCGGCCACCGCGGGAGGCACGGCCGCTCATGGTGCCGGCTGCTCAGCTCGCCGAGAGCCTGACGGTGGGGTGGGGGGGGCAGTTTCCTCCTCCGTGTCCCCCATGCCCTTTAGCACACAATAGGTGTTCATGAACGTGGAATTCAGTGTTCTTTAAAAATATCATCTAGAAAAGTAAAGTGTCTTAAAAGTTTTTGAATTACATACCTTTGAGGAGCTTTGACTGTTGAAAGCACTAAGCACACACACTATCTGGTGAGTGAAAACAGTGTCTGCTAGCCACGGCCGACAGGTGAGAACCGTGTCTGCTAGCTATGACAGGTGAGAACTGCGTCTGCTAGCTATGGCCGATTCGAACACGCTTTAGAACTCGCGCTAGTGGGGACGGTGTCTGGGTGGCAGCTTGTCTTTGTCTTGCCAGTGAACAGTTTGCTGGCCGATTAAAGCGCTAAGGACGTTTGGCTGAGAAAGGCGCCAAGTGCTCCCTTTACGATGACCCATTCCTGGCGGCCTTGTCTGTCTCTGGGCTGTTTTGTGGTTCTGGGACCTGCCAAGGGGGTGGCGTGAGTCTTCAGCAGTGTCTTCTCGCTCAGACGCTTTCTGGGCCCAGACAGGGACTTTGGGTGCGTTGCGGCCTCTGCCGGCAGCAGCCCCCTGAGCTGACAGCAGGAATCGGCCTTGGCAGGTCTTTAACATGAAGCCACTGCAGATCGTGTTCCCCGCGAGAGCGGACCCCGAGAGCCCGGTCATCGACCTGGACCTTCACCTGCCCTTGCTCTGCTTCAGACCCGAGAAGGTGCTGCAGGTACACGCCCCCCACGCCGCGTCCCGTGCCAGGGGGCTCGAGGGGGCGTCACACCTACCGCTGTGCCAGAGATGACTCGAGTGCCAGTGTCTTCCACCGTGGACAGACCCAGAACGACACCACCACTCGGAGTGTTAACTTTTTTGCTTAAAGCTGACATTCACTAGCAGCGGTCCCCAGCCTTTGGCACCAGGGCCCGGGGCTCCCATGAGCATCTAACACCTGATGGCGTGAGGCGGAGCTGAGGCTGCGATGCCGGTGCTGGGAGCGGCTTTGCTCCGCCGCCCACCTCCTGCTGTGCGGCCCGGTTCCGAACAGGCACGGACCAGTACCTGTCCGCAGCCGGGGGGTGGGGACCCCTGCACTATAGTACGTGCTATTTGCAAATAGCACCTGCTTTTTTGGCGGAAATGGGGCAGAGGTCATAGCTTTTGTTTTGGGAGCTGAACAGGAAGACGGGGTTCTGTCCTCCTGGTTTGGTTGGGGCTGGCAGACATTCGCCAGTTACTGGCACTCCAGGCTGGGCGTGGTTCGTGGTTGACCAATGACGCCTGTATGCAGGTCCTGATCGTCTCCCTCACGGAGCAGAGGCTCGTGTTTTCTCCTCCAACTGCTGAGCTGCACGCTGAAGTGCTTGAGGTGGCTCACCTGCAGTGCTCCCGCGTGGCAGCACGCTGTTACCATGTCTATCCTGTCGGAGTGCCACGACTTCGATCGACCATGGTCTTCACGCCTCATAATGGACACCTCGACTACTTCGGAAGGTCAGGCGCAAGGTCAGGTTCCGGCCGCCTGGTCATGCTAGTTATCCTCGGAGCTGGTCGGTGAGGACCGGATGGGAGGAAGCTGCCTGAAAGTGCCCGGTGAGGGCCGGGCAATATCGCCTGGGACACCGGCGGGCAAGACTCTTCTCCTTTATGCAGGTGTGCGCTGGGCTTCACACACAGGCGGCACCTGCACACAGTACACAGAGCACAAACGCGGGTACTGCAAGAGCTCTTACATGCACAGCAGTACGACACGCATTGCCAGCACATATACACATGTTAACACAGCAGTACACACACAGCACACACAGCAATGCTGTTGCACACGCCACCTAGCTTTGTGCACACGCGACACACGCATACTAACATACAGAACACACTATTGCACACGACGCAGGCCCCATTACTACAGCACACAGCACTATGCCACTACCACTTTGTCCTCCGCGACACACGGCACATCGGCTAAACTTTTGGTGCAGTACTGATCGCACACACGCGACACACGCTTCCGCCTCACACACACACATTACATACACAGTTCCACGCAGCATGCCCTGCACTTCCTCGTTTGTCCTCATGCCGCCCCCTGCGGACCTCGGGCCGTGTGCCCCGCGTGGTGCCCCGCGTGGTGCCCCGCGTGCTCCGCGTCACGTCCCCGCCCACGTCCATCCGCAGCAGCTCAGTGAGGAGTGGGGGAGTCGCTGGGACCCGGTGGCGGGTGCAGCCTCTGCTGCTCCGCAGCTCTGTGACCTGGACTGGGTTCGCGTTCCTCCCTCCGCCTCGGTGTCCGCATCTGTGAGGTGGGCGCGGCCACGTCCCCACGGGCAGGGCTCTGAGCCGAGGACACCCACAGCTCGCTCGGAGCGCCTGGCGGCTCAGCGGGCAGCGTCCAGCTGCCGTCGCTCGTCTGTTTTCCTCCCTCCCTCCCTTCTGCTTCCGCTGTTCTGCGGACCTTCTTTCCGGAACACACATGTGCCTTCGGCACGTCGCTGCGGTCAGCAGGCTTCGCAGCCTCGCCGAGCTCTCTTCTCGCCGTGTGACAGGCCCATGACAGGGGCGAGCTCTTCCGTGTCCTACCGTGGCAGGTCGAGGAGGGCGCTGGCCTCGCTGTCGTGGTGAGGATCGAAGGGGTCGCTGGGACGCTGGCCGGCGCGCGGTCAGTGCCAGATGAGGATGAGGCGCAGCTGTTTTCACTGCTGCGCTCGCCGGCGATGGCGGACATTTAGATGGTGGCTCGCGTCGTGGGTTTGTGACACGTGTGATGTTGGCCGCAGGCAGAGGGGGCTTGGCTTTCTACAGTTTTATTCAGGTAGTACTAGAGAGAAAGGTGGCTGGCGTGTGCCAGCCGGGCCCTCTGGGGAGGCGCTGGATGTCACCCAGCGTTTGCCAGAGCGAGTGACTCACCAGGGACAAACACTCTTTGAGAAAAGGCCATTCAGACCTTTATGGAAGGAACGGAAAAACGTCACCCAGCCCTCCTTGCAAATGAGAAAAGAAATAGGCTGCCTCTGAAGTTTAAAACTGTGTTTCTTTTTTTAGTCATTTGGAGAAAACAAATGTCTTGCTTCAGACCAGAAAGGACAGGTTTTGTCACGTTTACATGACAGTTGCAGTCAGCAGTCACGCAGGAGTCCCTCAGGAGTCCCTCGTGATGACTTCCTGTTCTGAGGGCTTCAGGACGAGCGGCAGGTGTTACTCAGGTGGTTTGGGTTGGAGGCTTTTGTCACTGGTGCCGGGAGCTGGGCAGCCACCCTGCGGCCCGCCTGGCCGTGACTGCACACGCTCGGCGCTCAGGCTCAGAGAGGGCAGTGCCTGTCACCAGGCCGACACTGGACCTGTGCGCTGGCCCTGGGAGGTGCTGTCTGTGCGTTTTTCATGCGAGGCGGGACCCAGCCCGGAGTGGTGAGCGGTCACACTCCAGGGGCTGTTGAATTGGAGGACTCTAGTGCATGCTTCGTTATTGGCGTATTTTGTCACAGATAAGTCTTTACAAATAATCCATGAAAATATTTCAGAAATTCTAAGTGTGTGTGTGATCGCCGGGCTTCGGGCCCTGCCCATACCCCAGTTCTTGGACGGGCGGCCGAAGAGAGACGTGGGTGTTGCTTGTTGGAGTTGCTCTGGCCGCAGTTCTGGAATGTTCTCTTCAGGCCCCCGGCAGTGTTGGTACCGGGGCAGGTGGAACCCTGGCAGTGTGTACTGGAATCTCGACTCAAAGACGCAGGCATTGAGCTCGTTAACGTAACTTGTGGTATTTTCTGCATTTTGGGGTAGAGAGTCTGAAGCTCTGTGTACACGTTAAGATGGGTGATTTAGTTAACGGTGACACCATCTCAGACAGTGCAGGATGTGTTTGTTTTCGGAGAGACGTGCTAAGTTGAAACTCACACGCGAGCCTTCACGCTCCCCTTACAGGAAGCTGACGGTTTGGTTCTGATAAACATCGATGACGGGACCGTCACCCACTCCCGCGACGGTGACCTGGCTGTCCCCGGCATCCCTCTCCTGGCGGCACAGACGTTTATTCAGAGGTAAAGCCGGACCCAGCACGCGTTCGAGGCCTCTCTGCTCACGTTCTGAGCCTGCTGAGTCGCATAAACTCTCCAGGGGTACCTTTTTCAACGCCCCCCAAGTTATCAATGAGTATTGTAAACATCCTAAAAGCATTAACGCGCCCGCCCGGGCACACCCTCCCCCTGCCGCCTTCTGCCGCCTTCTCTGCGGCCAGCGTCACCTGATGCGTGTGCGCCGTGCTCAGCGTCGTCTGCTCCCTGCAGGGTCCAGAGCCTCCAGCTGCACCACGAGCTGGACCTGGCTCACCTTGGCGCCAGCACCGACCTGAACAATGGGCGGGCCCGCAGGTGGACCTGGCAGCAGAGGTTGAACAGCCAGATACAGCAGCTCACCCTGCAGCTGCTCGTCAGCATCTTCAGGTATTCTAAGCACTTCCAGTGTTGGCGAGAGGCCCAGCCCGCTCACGGGCCCATGAGGGCGGCATCCCCCAAATCCATGGCGGCGAAGTGCTTTTCTTACGATCATTATATCCGAGCAGCCCCTCGGGGACTGTGTTCTTCCAACTCCAATGCTGCCAGGGGGTTGGGGGGACTTCTCTAGCCCCATCTCTCCTGCAAAAGACCCCCAGTGGGCGCTGTGCTGGCTGAGGGCTCAGGTCAGCCCGGGGAGGGGCACAGACGGGCTAGAGCGCCAGGCCGGAGCGTTCGGGACATGCTCGGTCAGACTGTTGGCCCGTTGCTCCTCGTCCTGTAACTGTCACCGTCAGCATCTGCTGTGTGCTGTGGGGAGTGGCCCCTGAGCTCGGACTGGTCTGTCTGTCTCTTCGCCCCCAGCATCTATCTGTCCCCCCTCCTCTCCCCACTCCTTGCAATGCTTTCCTGGGCCCGTGGGAGGAGGCAGCTGGAAGGACCCCCCACCTGGGACGGGTTCGGGCCAGAGCTGGCTGACTTGCCGAGATGCTGGGTGATTATTTCAAAACCGACATTTTAATGGCCGAATTTTTTTGATGTGTATATTTACATAAAGTCGTTCGTTAGGAAGAAATGGGATGCTGTGTCCCGGGCAGGTTGTGTATCTCTTTGCTCAAAGCCGTATAATTCGTGAGGTCATAGATACATAGTTTCCTTTTGTTCTTTTAAGACAAACTCTTTCTTGAGCGAGGTTGGATTTTAAAAAAATACTGTATAAGCTTGACGAGTTCGTTGAAAAGCAGAAAGTCTGATTACAGGTCATAATACTTTATTCCCTGTTGATGAAGGAACTTTTCCCCGGGCTGGGTTAACACGTAGACCCTTCCCAGGTCACCAGCCGGAGCTGTTTTTCTTTATGATTAGGTATTGATTACGGCATCTTCATTTGCGTCAGGAGCCAGGAGGCTTGAAGCGGACGGTGACACTCCCTTGCGTAGTGTCATGCCAGTGGGAGGGAACAGCTCAACCACGAAATAAACCCAAAATGTGTTGTTCTAGGGGTCGGAATCTTTCTGAAGAACGGGGCTTTCCCAAACCTGTATTTCTTGTCATTTTTCTGCTAGTCTAGTAGCAGCATTTTTTTTCACATATTTGGAAGTATTTCAACACTTAGACTTTCTTCCTTTGTCAGGGAAGTGAAGAACCACTTGAATTATGAACACAGAGTGTTTAACAGTGAAGAGTTTCTCAAAACGCGGGCCCCGGGGGACCAGCCATTCTACAAACAGGTGAAGGGCGTGCGTGCGTGTGTGGGCGTGCGTGCGTGGGTGCGTGTGCGTGGGTGTGTGTGCATGGACGTGTGCGCGGGCGTGTGGGCGTGCACGCTTATTCTTGCACTTTCCTGTGCTGAAAACTTTTTCCAAAGTCAGTGTATTCAGCCTGTGTTAAGCGTGTTGGCATTTTGAAAGGTGTTTTTTAGCCTCTTTCCTTCTGATCCTTCGGCCATCTCTTATTTAATTGGCTTTTTAGAGTATAATTTGCATAGAACAAAATGCACTCACTGTAGGTGTCAAGTGTGATGAGTTCTGACCAATGTGCCCGCCTGGGCGACCCCTTCCGCAGCCTGGACCCAGAACCTTCCCGCCACCCAAAGGGACCTGGAGCCCTCCCCCTCCCCGTCACCCCCACTCCAGCCCGGCCCCCTGGCGGGGAGCCCATCCGGTCACCCTGCCCCCACCCCCGGAAACCCTCCTCCCCCGCTACCCCCAAACCCACCCCATCCTGGACCCCAGGGAGCTCTCCGCCCCACCCCTGCTGGTGCGGCCCCACCAAGAGATGCCTCGCTGGTGTGGTGGGCGGGGCCATGCCGCCCCTCCCAGCAGCAGGTGACCCCACTGGCGCACGCGGCGGGCGCCTCGTGATTTCCCCGCCTGCTCACGAAAAGCACTGGAAGGTTGTTTTTGGGCCCTGTTCCTCCTAGCGGGTAAGGCTCTGGGCCAGCGCTCGTGGGAGGCGACAGCAGCCTGGACGTGGAGCCCCCGCCCCCACGTTCGGTTACGGTGGGCTGGGTCCCGGCGAGATTTAACCCCAACCTCGCCCCTACCACAGCACACCGAAGTCTGGGGCCTGGCTGACTGGGGGCCCCTCGCTGCCCAGAGTCGGCAAGCCGGAGCTTGCGGGTCGCAAAAGGCAGCGTGTGCAGTCCGCCGTCCGCCGTCCGGGCCGATCTTAGCCGCGCAGAGGCCGGGGCACCGGGTGGGGGCAACAGCCGGTGGGGCATATGGGGATGGGGGGCGATTGGGGGTGGGGGGGCACAAGGTCAGGGCACATGAGTGGGGGTCGGGTCACCGAGGGTAACAATGCAGATGGGGCACGGCGTGGGGCGACTGGGTGGGGGGGCACGCGGGCGGCCCAAAGCTACTACGGTGGGGAGCGCGAGGTTAATGGGGGCAGGTGGGGGCATGCGGTGGGGGTCACTGCTGAAGATGGGGCACAGGGTAGCACATCGGGTGGCGGCACGCCGGGTGTGGCGGGCTGCACTTCCAGGTCAGCCAGGGGATTGGGCCTGCTCACCGTCTCCCCCGAGAGTGTGGGCTGCACGCCCTCAGCCTCTGTGCTTGGGCGCCGTTATTGCGTGATTTTTCACACGCACGGAGTGGCCGGCTCCTTCGGGTGGGCGGATGAGGAGGCGGAGGGCGGTGGGTCACGGCGGGTCAGAAAGCCGTGACTGGCCGCTGGGGGCCGGCGAGAGGCCGCTGGGTCAGGGGAAGGGACGCCCACGGGCCCCTGCGGCTGCCCTGGTGGCATAGACCAGTGAGGCATGTCCCAGTAAGCCACCGCTGTTGTCTTTCAGGTTCTGGATACCTACATGTTTCATTCTTTTCTTAAAGCCCGGCTCAACAGAAGGATGGACGCCTTTGCCCAGGCGGACCTGAGCTCGCAGTCCGAGGAGGACAGGTACGTGTCGCTGTGATCAGGTGCACGGCTCGGGGGCGCAAACGCGCACGCGGTGTAGCTCCGTTTGGTCAGTGTGTAGTCCCGTCGGGGAGTCTCACGCCGCAGCTCGGTGCGTCCGGCGGCACAGCCAGGCCGGCTCCGTGCATTTCCACGCGTGCCCCTGGTCCGCGTGCCCCTGGTCCGCGTGGTCCCTGGTCTGTCCACTCCCTGTTGCCTTCTCTCCCCCCCCCGCTGTCCCCAAGCCTGTTCCCACCTCTTGTCCCGACACCCTGGACCGTGCGTCCCCTGTGCCGACGCCCTCGCCTGCTGTGTGCTGCGGTCTCTTCTGGTGGGGCAGACGCACCGTTCTCCCCTTGGGTGCGAGGGCCTCGGACACTGGCCGCCGCCTTGGGGAAGATGCTTTGCTGAGGCTTTTTCCGCGGTCAGCGTCGTGGCCGTCGAGTAAAGTGCTGCTGCTCTTCCTGCCCCAGGGTGAACGGGATGCTTCTGAGTCCAAGAAGACTGACCGTCGAGAAGATGGCCTCCCGCAAACCCTCGGCCCAGCACGCGGCGCGCAGGCGCATGGTGGTCAGCATGCCCGACCTGCAGGACGTCGCCAGCCCCGAGCTGCTGCCCCGCAATGCGTCACTGCGGAAAGCCGGCCCCCTGGACCGCAGGGGCGGCAGCACAGGTGACACCCTCCCTCTGACGTCCACTCCCACCGGACAGGCCGCTGGGAGAAATCAGAGCTCGTTTCGGGAGAAGGGCATGAGGTTTTTTTTTTTTTTAGCTATTTATTTGAAACATTTTTTGAATATTCATTTCTCAAACTAAGTTCGTTACAGAAAATTAGTTCTTGTTTACATTTTCCATCACTCAGTCTCGCTGCTCAAGGTGACGGTTTTGCACCAGGTTTCTGTCCCGTTTCTGCACACGTCTGCGTTTGCGTGTACACGCGACACACAAAACACATTTGCACATGTCAGTGTCCAACGGGACACGGTGACTGTCAGCCCCCTGTGAGTGCCAGACCCTTTGTAGATCTGGGGTGCAGAAGAACCCAGTGCCCGGCCCTCAAGGAGCTGACATCGGGGGGTGAGGGCAGACAGCGGGCAGATAAACACATCGTGTCGGGGTATTCGGTGTCGTGGCCCGAAGGAAGCGAGGTCAGCGATGGTGACGGTGGCTGAGTGTGGACGCGACACGTCAGCAGAGGCAGCCACGCCTGTCACAGGGGGCGGCATGTTCCAGGCACGGAGACAGCAAGAGACTTAGTGTCATGCGATGCCACGGCTGCGTCTGTCAGCTCGGCGTGTCCTCGGGGCATAAATCGCTACATAACACGTTTGGACGTGTGTGAGCTGCAGCCAAGCGTGTGACGTGTGACATCGGAGACTCACAGTCGGGAACCCTCTCTGCGCAGCTCCAGGACGGGGTCTCGCTCCGTCCCTAGTGGACGGAGACTGTGAGGCCAGGTGCTGTGAGCCGTGTGGGCCCCCTGGTGGCCGCCAGTGTCTCTGGAGACTGAATGAGGGGACCCCCCCCACCAGGTGTCCTTTAAACAAAGGGACCTGGAAGAGCAGGCATTCTGGAGGCGACCGCTGGGCATGCGTCCCTGCACGGCCGCTTCCGGGCTGTGTGACCCGGGCAGGGTCACCGTCGCCTTCTGTAAAACCCAGGGGCGCCTTTTCCTCTGAGCCCTGTGCACCCCGCCCTCCTCCTCGCCCTGCCTCCCCGGGGTGAGCTGCCTACCTGCAGGGCTGGCCTTGTCCCGTGCCCTGGAGCCTGCAGAGGAGGAAGCTGGCTACCTGGGAGGCCCTTGGGCAGTGTTTGTGGAAGGAGCTGCCGGTGGCTCTGGCCCCAGCTGCTGTGCCCGGGGACAGGTGGCAGCCTCATGAGTGGCTGTTAAGATGAAACACTGATTTCACACGGCTGGGCCCGGCCAGGCAAGGCCGTCCTGGCTCGGGCATTGGCTCAGCCCTCCCGTGAACACTCAAGGCCAGATGTTTCAATGTTGCATTGCCAGCTTTAGCAGATAGAGTGATCAGTATTCCCAGGGTGCCGCGGGGCGCTCCATGGAGCTTTCCGGAATTGGCGCACAGATCTCACTTTACACTGTACCTATTGCGTGGAAACAGACGGACACGTGACGGGCGGGTGGGGAGCACGGGCCTGTTTTCTGGGTCTGCTGACCACCTGCTCATTCCCCCTCACCCTTCAGCTCTGGAGGTGCCCCCGAGGCCGATGTTCACCTTCAAGATGCCGGAGATCCACTTCCCCCTGGTGGGCCAGTGCGTCCAGGCCTACCACTGCGACTGCGTGGCCCAGCTGAGCAAGGCCATGGGCGCCAGGACACCTGGCAACTCCGCGCTGCTGGCCAGGTACTTGTACCTCCGGGGCCTCATCCTCCTGAGGCAGGGCCAGCTGCTGGATGCCCTCCTGGACTTCCAGAGCCTGTATAAGACGGACCTCAGGATCTTCCCTGCCGACCTGGTGAGGCGGGCGGTGCAGTCCATGTCGGGGCCCGAGCGAGCCCAGGCTGAGCAGATGCCCGAACTGAGGAGGCTCATCAGCGACGTCCTGGAGCCGCCCGGAGAGGCCCCCCGGGCCGACGACTGTGTGAAGCACTTCGAGCTGCCGAAGACGCACCTGCAGCTGGATGAGTTTGTGCAGCGGGTCCAGGAGTCAGGCATCGTGAAGGATGCTGGCATCATAAGCCGCCTGTTCGAGGCCCTGACTGTAGGTAAGGGGACAGGTTGGCCAGTGGCCAGGTGGCTCCCTGCAGTGGGAGGGCTTTGCCACCGTCCTGGCTGCTCAAGGAGCAGGGGCAGGGCCTGCCTTCCGGGCTCGGGCCTCCCCCCTGCCCCCCCTGCTGCCAGCAGGGCACAGGCTGCCCCGGCTGGTCTCCGACCCGAGCTCTTTGCGGGGGGTAGGGTCTGGGGACGTTTGAGGGGGGACCAGGAAGGCCCTGCAGGTTTGCTCCTGTCCCGTGCGGTCCACTCGCTGTGTGACGGCCCCTCCTCATCCATGTGGGACAAAGGCTTCAGCTGGACTAGGTCGGACCCACACGAGGGCACGGGGACAGCGTAACAGACGCCAGCCCCCGCGTCCAGCGCTGCGTTTCCCAGTCACCGCCCTCGTCTGTCCAGCACCCCTTACGCCCTGCCCCCACCCTCAAAGGGATCTCCGTCCCCACCGCAGCCTCTCCTCCTGACCGTGGGTTTCCCACAGACGGCCGGGTGACACAGGACGTGGGTTTGTGCGTGTAATTGTAGGTGAGCTGTCACTCTGTGCACGTCGGGCCATGCTTGCCGTTTGCTCAGTGCCGTTTGCACCGTGTATTGTGTGGATGCACGAGGATCCAGTGTCGTGGCAGGCGAGGGTCATGCCAGACCCTGTTCAGTCAGGCGCTGCTCGGCGACTTTGCTGTTTCAAATGCAGAGACGGCGAGAAGGCTGCCTGTGTCGGGGGGACATGTGGCCCACCTTCTCCAGGATTCGTGTGCAGCCTGGCTGGGGTGGCAGGTGCCACCCTGGCAGTGACTCGCCCCCCACGGTGGGTGCACCGCCTGGAAGAGGCGTGTGTGGGCAGCGCTCAGGGTTGCCCATGTGACGAGTGGGGCGACCTCGCCCGTGGGTCGGGGACAGACGTGGCACTGGGCCTCAGAAAGCCACCCTCCCCGGGGGAGGGCAGTGAGAAGAGGGTCCCCAGGCAGTGGGAGGTGACGGTCACCACGTGCCCAGAGCTGGGGGCCTTCTGCACGGCCAGGCGGGAGCTCGGGGCTCTGGCGGTGACATCGCCTCCACCACAAGGTGCGTGTGGCCGACAGCATGGAAGCAAACAGTTGGCATCTTTACGCAGGATTAGAAATGAAGGATCCGTGTTCTGTATGGGCGTGCGCCATGGCCCTGGGTGTGCGTGTGAATGGCGGCCATCAGTGTGCATGGCAGCCCCCGTGGGCAGCGGCTGCACAGTGGACTCGTGTGTGCACTGTCCATTTCTGCAGCCTGGTGGTGCAGTGTCCACACCCCAGCTGGTCATGTGGTGACCGTCACCTTCCACTGCCTGAGGACCCTATTCTCACTGCCTGCCCTCCCCAGGGGAGGGTGGCTTTCTGAGGCCCAGTGCCACGTCTGTCCCCGAGGGGAGCTGTTTGGGTTCTGGCGACACCGGCCTCACTCTGCCTGCTCCCGGTAACTCCTCTGGGGCCGACAGCGGGACGGTCGGTGACGGTAGGGGATAGGGCGTTGGCTCCGGGCTCTGCATTCAGGAGTCTTGACGTCGGTGTTCACAAAGTGCTGTGTGTTTCTCCGTCACGTCCTCTCTCATTTTCCCGTGGCTGGGACCTTTTTATGCCCAGTTCGTCAGACTAAGCGTTTTCTTTCGTCCAAGTGAAATAGCAGATGCTTCTGATTAAAGCCGCCCAGACCACCAGGACGTGTGGACCGCGGCGCCCGCCGGAGGCCGCTGCTCTGGGTGGCGTGTCTAACATGGGGGGAGGCTGCGAAGTGGGGGGTTGGGGCGCGACCTGCAGGCTCCCTGGTGCCGCCCAGCCCGGGGACTCCAGGCCACCTGGGCACAGGCTGGTGCCCTGTGCTTCGTCTTCTCTGGTGACTTATTTAAAACAACATGCACGAACACACAGACACCCCGCCGTTGCGTTTCTCTTCCATTCGGATCCAGTGACTGGATCTGAAACGCGGAAGCCGCTTCCAACCCCTGGGAGCCGTTAGCGCGCCGGCGCGCGCCCTCTGGTGGACACTCCGAGGTGTTGCAGGGGCTGCGTCTCATCGCTTTTCCGTTCTTAATTCCAGTATCAGTAATTCCCGCCTCTCCTGACCTGTCGCAGCGTTTTCGCGGGCTGTCCCACAGCTGGTTGCCGTGATGTCAGCTTCCACAGATAACTGTCACCCCCGACATCGATAGGGAGCACGCTGCACAGCCGGGCGGGGAGGATGCAGGAACACAGGGCCGTGGGGCCGTCCGCGCAGCCTCCGGGCCCAGCTCCGCACTCGCCGGCAGGGGCCTCCTCTGCACGCCGCAGTTTACTGATGCGGGCCGAGCCGATAGCAGCGCCGGCCTCCTCAGGGGTTGGGTCCGGCCGGGAGCATGGCCAGTGTCGGGGCAGGGAAGGCTGAGCGTGGACGTCTTAGCCGGGGCTTGGACGGGGTGGCTCTCTGGTCCGGGCACGCGGGGGCACTGTGTGCGTGGAGGCCCGTGACGCCTCGGCCGGTCTGGGAACACGCTTGGCGTGACTGCAACGATGAAGGTCAGAACATCCCGACATAGGCCGGCTTCAGGCACGGCTTGACCCAGAGGCACAGGCGCATCACCGAGGATCCGGGCTCTTCACTGTTAGTGTCATCCGAGGACCAGCTCCCCTCAGGGCCCCAGGGCGTCACCCTTGGTTCTAGTGGTGACACGGGTCTTCGCCACCATGAGGAGAGAGTCCCTTCCCAGTGTCCCCGATGTCCTAAGAGTCGCTGTGACCACCTGGCTTGGGCCACGGGCTGTGAAGGACACACGGGGTGGGGCCGGGTCCAGTGCCCACCCCAGGACCTGGGGTGCTGAGGAAGGGCAGAAACTCCCCGGTGCCCCCCAGGGGGACGTGGGTCCTGCTACCTTGCTCGGTGACACGCTGCCGTGTTGGGCAACGCAGACCACGGAGGTGGCTCTGACTCTCCTTTCTGACACTCAGGACAACAGAAGCTGATTGACCCGGAAACATTCAAAGATTTCTACACGTGCTGGAAGGAGACAGAAGCAGAGGCCCGAGAGATCAGTCTGCCTGCGGAGGTCGTGGAGCACCTGGACAAGCACGAGTGTGTGTACAAGCTGTCCAGCTCCATCAGGACGAACCACGGCGTGGGCAAGATCGCCATGACCCAGAAGCGCCTGCTTCTGCTGGCGGAGGGCCGGCCCGGCTTCACGGAGATCTCCACCTTCAGGGACATCGAGGTGCGGGCACCCCTGGGTCACGGCCGTCTGCCGCCCGGCTCAGAGCAGTCCTTCCCCTGTGGAGGACACTCGGATGGCGACTGTGACTCGTCTTGTGCCCGATACTCGTTTTCCAAATTCACACGGCGTGCTGGACGTGTGAGCATCGCCGCCGGCCCTCAGGGAGGCAGTGAGACCTGCACCCAGGGGACCCAGTTTCCTCTCTCGTCCCCACGCCGGCTTCGCCGGACTGCCCCCTAGAATTCCGAACAAAGGAATGTCGAAGGAGGCGAGAGACTGGCCGCCCTTAAACGCCGTGACGCGTCCACGTGTGGACAGCGGCTCCTCTGGTCTGCCGGGCGACACCGAGCCCTCAGCCCCGGCCGCTGTCACACGTGTCTTAGAACAGGGTCCCACGGACGCCCTTCCCTTCTCCCCTTTCTCCCTCCTGGCCCAGGGCCACGTCAGGGCCTCGTCTGTCCTGCCGGGGCGTCCCCTCCCGCCCCCCACCTGCCCCGGCCCTGGGCCAGGCCCCAAGGACTCTGGCAGGTCCCCTCAGCGTGGATGAGGACGTGGCCCTTGGGTCGCTGTGCTCACGTCCCCTCTGCCTCCACAGGAAGTCAGGAGCACCACAGTGGCCTTTCTGCTGCTCAGAATCCCCACGTTAAAGATTAAAATGGTGTCCAAGAAAGAAGTCTTCGAAGCCAGCCTCAGGAGGGAGTGTGACCTGTGGCACTTGATGGTGAAGGAGATGTGGGCCGGGCGGAAGCTGGCCGACAGCCACAAGGTCTGGGACGCATGCCCCGCCCCCCGCCCCACCTGCCATACACGTGGCCCTGTGACAACACTCGGCCCCATAGACAGGCCGAACCAGACCAGGCCCTGACAGCAGGCAGAGAGGGTGCCCTGGGCCTCGCGGGTTGGGGATGTGTGGCCAGCACGAGGGGCAGGCGGGGTGCTATTTGGGCCGTGGTGGCGGCCACTGTGCGCCCTTCACCTCACTTCCCTGACTCTGGTGACGTCCAGGAGCAGGGGGCGGGGCCCGGCCTCCCGCAGGTCCGAGTTGGGTATTCTGGGCACACCTGCTGAGGATCCCTCCTCCCTCCCACCCCAGGGTTGGGGTCCAGGCAGGGGCTACACTGGATGCCTTCCATGGGCCTAGGTGTAGGTGCCAGGGGTCTTTGGTGTACCCAAAGCCACCATGTGGCCCGAAGTAAGGGAAGGTCCAAATTAAGCCTCGTGGTCAGAGGAGGTGGTCAGAGGTACGGGGGGAGGACATGAGGGCAGGCGAGAGAGGGGAGCCCCTCACGAAGTGGGCCAGGAGCGCGAACAGGGGCCTAGCTGCACGGTGTCCACTGACCGCCTGCGGCCCACACGAGGGTCCCGTGGCAGGAGACCTGCCACTGAGATGTGGGTTCGGTTGGGGGGCTCAATCCGGACGCTGAGCGAGCGCCTGATGGAGCGAGGCGGGAACTGGTCCTTGCCGGATTCCGACAGCCGGACCCTTGCGCTGGGTGTATCCAGCACCAGTGAGCCCAGGTGTGCCGACTCCCACGGCAGGGTCTGCAGGGGTCCTGCTGGTGCACACCCACACCCGTTCACGCCCATGCCGCCCACGCCCGTTCACACCCATGCCCCAGGGGGCAGGCAACAGACAGCGTGTGGCCACAGAGCCTGAAACGTTTGCTGACCCCACGTCGGTATCTGTCTCAGAGAAAAACGACGACGCGACATCCCGTCCAAACTCCAGCTCTTTACGCTGCTCTGAGAAAGGCGCCCCCCACCCCGAGAGTGTCGTTTGCTGCGACGCGCTCTCAGGCGCTCTGTCCCCCCCCGCAGGACCCTCAGTATGTCCAGCAGGCGGTGACCCACGTCTTGCTGATGGACGCCGTCGTGAACACGCTGCAGTCTCCTGGGGCCATTTACGCCGCCTCCAAATTGTCTTACTTCGATAAGATGAAGAGCGAAAGTAAGAAGCACGTGTTTGACACGCGGCGTCTCGAATGTGTCTGATTTTTATCTAGGTGACAGTCATCGATTAGATCCGGTACTTCTCTCTCCTTCGCTTTGAACCTTTAACCGTGTCTTTGAACCTTTAACCGTGTCTTTGAACCTTTAACCGTGTCTGAACCTCGCACGTGGTTCCGCCCCTTTCCTTCTCTCGTGAGCGACGCACGTCGGAGCTCGCCTGTCGGGACGCGCTGCGAACCTCATGCCGCTCAGGCTGCCTGGTATTCGTCGGAGCATCTGCTGGCTGCTTTACGTGCCGCAGAAACTCGCGGACGGCCGCCGAGCGGCTTGTGCGCGGACGCGTGCCCGCGCGCTGTAAAGCCGCGGGACCCTGTGCGCGGCCGCCCGGCTCAGGGAGCGGTGGAGGCCCCGGCGACCGCGTTCCCCGCTTTGTTCTCTGCGTGGTCGGTTCCCCAGGCTGGAACTGGCCGATCTGCCTGCAGACGTAACCCTGGCCCTCGCGTTTCGGAAGCCATAGACGCTTGCTGGCGGCTCAGTTCCGTTGTTTGTGGAAGGGTTTTCAGGTCTAGGAAACAGCACATGGGCAAAAATAACGTTATGCACCGTTGTCGCTGCTTTTGATCTGCTAAAGCCAGCTGTCCCGTGATTTGCACGGTGGAGAGTGGAGAGGGCTACTTAGGGCCCCTGGCATCAGTCACTGCTCCACGGTTACCCGGCCAGAGCAGAGTTTTAGCACACCCAGAGGTGTCCAGCACGATGGACTTTAGGACATCGTCTTCACCCCAGAAAGAAGCCCTGCACCATCTAGCAGCCGCCCCAGCCCCTGGGCACCTGCTAACGTGCTCATCTCATAGACTTGCCTACCTCTGGACATGTCGCCTGTGGGGTCACGCGCCGTCTGTCCCTGTGCGGAGCGGAGCGTCTCCGGGGTTCGCTCCTGCAGCACTCGGTCCTTGATGGCCGAAGCCTCCCGCTGTGTGGTGGGCAGGGCACACACCCAGCATCAGCCGGCGAGCTCGTTTTCTGTGTGGACGTGTGTGTTCATTTCTCCGGGGTGCAGAGCTCAGAGACTCTGGTTTTTAGGGTGCCCCAGAACGAGAAACACGAACCTGTCACGCGTTCGTTCCCCTGGCGCATCTTGCTCTTCACTGTGTCTTACTGTGATCTGTCTCGCTCCTGTCTCAGACTCCCTCTCCTGGGCGCAGCCGGGGTGCTCTGGTCCTCACGGACCCTGCTGGGGTGGCCCTTCCCAGCGGCCCTAGAACCAGGCGTTGATTGCGGGTTTTATCCCAGGAACGAAATCAAATAAGCATGTTTCAGCCGTTGAGATCACGCCAAAGCCGGCTGATCTTTGTCAGTTTACAGAAAAGCGTTCCCTCGCCTCTGTAAACAACGCCCGGGAGGGGACAGTGCCTCTTACCTGCTGTCCACCTGGTTCTGCGCAGCAGAGGGGGACCCATCGTCCTGTGTCCCCGGTCCCACCTGTGCTACAAGTCAAGAATTGTTCCCCTGTGTGTGAGTGTGCTGAGGCCTGGATGCCTGACCCTGGGGTCACGTATCATGGAAATGCTAAAAGTTGTTAAATTTTCAGAAGCTTCGCAGCCCACGCCTGGTAGGAGGTGCCTGGCAGGGCCTGGAGGTGACATTGTGTGTGTGTGTCATTGATGTGCGCAGGTGGTATTGATGTGTGTGTGTGTGTGTGTGTGGTGGGCTGGGGGTTGCTCCTGGGGGAGGCGGGGTGCTAAGCCTCCTACAGCACATGGGACAGCCCAGCTGCGGCCCAGAACACTCGCGGCCGCGGTTCGGAAGCCGTGCTCACGGGCCGGTCCACGCCCTCGGCTCTGTCTTGGGAGCACTAAGTCGTCGAGGCGTGTTTTAGGTCCCCCGTTGGCAGCTGCCACGTGACACTGCACGTGGACGGAGGTCAGGTGGCGAGGCTCACTCGGGAAAGAGCTGTGTCGAAACAACAGCGTGCAGGTCATTTGACAAATGCTCCCTCTTGCCAGTGACAGCGCGAGGAAGGACGTGGGGCTTTCACGTCTGCTCGCAGAGCGCCCCCCCTCACAAACTACGAAGTTTCACCCCAAACTGATGCTCTAGAGCGAGCGGAGTGTGCGAGGCTGCTGAGTGACGTCAGCGTCCTCGAGCCCCGCGAACGGACACCGTGTCCACATTTCAGTGCCCTTGGCCATCCCCAAGACCACGGCGGAAACGCTGAAGCACAGAATCAACCCTTCCGCGGGCGAGACCTCCCCGGGCGCCGTGGACGTCTTGCTGTACACGCCAGGTACGGGGGGCTTCTCCTCGCCGGCTGCCGCCGGGGCGCGAGCCGTCTGACGGGTCCAGACTGCTCACCGTCAGCCCCGGCCGACCGGAACGGGCCGCTCAGCAGGTGCCCGGGCAGCCCCAGCCCGCGTGCCGCCGGCGCTGGTTTTCTGAGACCCGGTCTGCACTGCTCCTCTCCCCAGGGCACCTCGACCCGGCGGAGAAGGTCCGAGACGCGCACCCCAAGCTGTGGTGCGCCCTGAGCGAAGGCCGGGTGGTCGTGTTCGACGCCTCGTCCTGGACGGTTCACGAGCAGCGCTTCAAAGTGGGCGCAGCCACGCTGGTGAGTCCGCGGAGCTGTGGAGGGCGGACGGTCACCCCGTGCGGGGCCACGGCCCACAGCCCACTTCGAAATCAGGCCGGTTAGGTTGACACCTGTAGCGACCCCCAATACAAAGACATCCAGCCCTCAGCGCCGCTTCTGGAGGCTCCGCAAGGCCTCGCACCTGCCTTTGAGCATCTCTTATGTTCCGTTCTCTGACGAGGCACCCACGGGGGCCAGGGCCTTGAAAGGACCCACTCCTGGAACTTTCCAGACTTCTGGCCACCTTCTAACTTGGTGACTTCAGGGCACCTGTCACGACCCCACCCTACTCCTCAGGGGCTTCGGAGGGCGTAGGAGGCCACTGTCCCCAGGGAGCCCCTAAGGGTCACCCTCGCACCCTTCTCTTGTGATGTGAAACTTTTTCGTTTCGTGTTTGACATGAAAAGAACGTTCTAGCAAAGTGAACAGATCAAAGGATTAGGTGTCAGTTTTGCTGTCTGTGGCCCATCGGTGATGACAGGTGACGGTCTGTGGCCGTGTGTGCTTTCAAAACTGAAACCCGTACCGTGAGTTCAAGTACACGTTGCTGAGGGGATGCAGATCATTCTTAAATGGCTGAATGGCAGACTGTACATTTTAGCCAGATACCAGGAAGTTGCTAAATTATTTCCTCCTATAGCAAACAATGAGCTTCTGATAAAGTAACAGGACCCAAGATACACGCAATCCAAATATTTATAAAAGTCTAATAATGCTTTAGACCAAATAAAGCAAAGAAAAATTAAGGAAATCATTCTCCTAAAATTTTTTTGTTGATTTTTAGTTACAAGCATTTCAGAGACTTTTTCATAGGATAACTTTTAAAATCCTAGTTAAAATAAAATCAGAAGTCTGCCCCCCAATTAAGCCAAAGCTGCGAGTTATCCCTGTTACCTGAAAATATCTTCCTACTAGTTTCAGGTATATTTTGTACCATTCAACAGGAAAAAAAAGTGGGATAACTATCCCAAGAAAATCCTGCCTCCTATGAAATTTACAGTTCAAAGTAGTTCGATACTTTTGGGCTAATAAAGATATTTGATTAAAGTTATCTCGATTGTCAGGTAGATGCCTCCAAAAGGCTTTTGAAAGTGGTTAATTCTGAAATTAGCAAGTTAGCACCTTTTTCTAACTTTATTGGTAAAATTAAAACTCAATTTGTGTAAGGTCCTTCTTCTGACTTAGATAAGGAGCGATGGGACTTCTACTCTTTGAAAGGTGCTTTTTTTTTGTATTGGAAACGTGAGACATTTCGGTTACCGGTAAAATGCTGCACTCATCACAGATGAAGACGGGAAAGGCAATCACGAAATCAAAACGAAGGTGCCCACTAGCCGTCTGGGTGACAGCGGCTCGGGGACCCGGGGGCCTGGCCAGGACGGGCAGGAGGCGGGGCTGTGCTCACACGTTCACATGGCTCTCATAACTCTGCAGTGTTTTATCCGTAATTTCCACTTTCAAGTCTACACGTGACCCCGGGCTGCTGACCTCGGGGTGCTGGAGGCCTGGCCGCGCGAACTGGCGGCTCGAGCTGGCCGCGCTGAGCCTGGCGCTTTTATCAGCATCGTGTGCAGATCCCGCATCTGCACATTCCTTACCCGGTAAAATCCGTAACCCCAAAACGCTCCGGGTCCTCATGGTTTTCCAGGCACGCACGGGCACAGAGCGGGAAAGTGAGCTCCCCAGCACGCATGTCCCCAGCCAGGTGGACGCGGTGACACTTCCAGCTCCTGGTGCAGACACGCGCCCTTTCCCGTCCTCGGCGCTGCGGTTGGGTGTCCCACGTCCACACTTTCCACCAGCGGTCTGCGTTTGGCCGGCCGGCACGGAGCTGGCCCGCGCTCCTTACGCGCAGCGGGACGCCCGGGCCGAGCCTCAGGGAAAACACACGTCGGGTCGGCTTTGTCCGGCCGTGAGTTCTCGTGCTGTCGGTCGCAAGTTCAACGTTAGTGAATCGACGGGTTACGTGAAATACTGTGTCTGAGCAGAAGCGCGCAGAAAGCAAGGTTGTGTGTTGACTGGTTGACGAAACGTGACCAGAGGCTCGCGGGAGCCTGACTGTTGTCCCCTAGGAGTGGAGGCCCCGAGTTCGTGGACGTGGGTGGGGGGCCGGGGACGCCGAGGGTGAGCACCGACGGGCTCTGTCTGGTCCTCTCGGTGCCTGCAGACCTGCATGGTGGCGGTGGAGCAGAGCCAGGTGTGGGTCGGCTCAGAGGACTCCGTCATCTACATCATCAACATCCACAGCATGTCCTGCAACAAGCAACTCACCGACCACCGCGCCAGCGTCACAGACTTGGTGGTGCCGGACAGGACGGAGGCACCCAGGTGCTGGGCTCTGCGGGAGGGGGCCGTGGGGACTTGGGCGGGGCAGATTCCCGGAGGGGGCTGCAGACTGCAGCAGCAGGCGGCTGGGAACGCGGAGTCGGGGCCCCTCCTGTCTGGTCTGGTCTCCGGCACGGAGCAGCACAGCTGTCCTGTAGGACCAGGTCCGGGCATCACTAGGGTGGTCAGTGGCAGCTGGCACTCGGCCTTCCGTGGCTTCTGGTGGTCTGGCCACGGTCCTTGGCATGCAGACCCCTCCGCCAGGGCCCCGTCTTCTCGTGGCACGCTGCCTGTGCCCCCGTCTCTGTCCAGGGCTCCCCTCCTCTGGAGGTGCCAGCCGTCCAGGATCAGAGTCCACCCCTGCTGACGTCATTGAACGTGGATACTATTGTGACAGTGTCTCTCCACCCAAGGTCGCCCTCTGGGGCCCAGGGGGTCGGGACTCTGGCAGCTCTTTTTCCGGGGACAGTACAGCCCCCCACCAGGTGCATTTACCTTGCCAATGTGCTGTCTCTGCCGCGTCAAGACTGTCAGCTCCCCGGGCGGGCACCCACGTCCACTCTGCTCTCTGCTGTGTGCCCCGTGCTTCGTGCAGGACCTGGCACTCAGCAGGTGCCGGGGCAGACGCGAAAACCAGGCGGGGTCCCCGCTTCCCTCTGCGGAGGAAGCAGCAGCTCAGCGAGTGTATGAGGCGTGCTTGGTGCAGGTGGCCACGACTGAAGCTTTTCTGCTGCTCCCCTCTGCGCCACCCTCCCCCTGGCTCCCTAGCTTGGTTTCAGAGGGGCCATCTGTCCTCAGGCCCAGTCCAGGTGGACACAAAGAGGTAACCGTCAGAAGGTAAGGGGCAGTGCACTGCACAGGTCTAAGTCCACCCTGCAGCTGCCAGTCACCAACGCGACACCTGTGCTGGTTATTCAGCCTGAGCTTGGGGCGCGTGTGTACCCCGTCCGGCCCCGCGAGGAGGTTAGATTCTAGCTCACGTGTGCAGGGCAGCCGACGGCCACGAGAGACAGACCTGCCTTTCCCGCTGCGGCGGATGCGTTTCCACTCAAAACTTATTTTTGCCACATCGATACTGTCGCGGAAGCTTTAATGGCAACTTTGTTCGTTTTTGGATTAAAATGTACACAGTGTTTTCAAGGACCCAATAAACTTTCTACCTCCAGCCAGGTGTACTCCTGCAGCGTGGACGGGACCGTGCTGGCATGGGACGTGAGCACGCTGCGGGTGACCAGCCGGTTCCAGCTGCCGAGCGGCGGGCTCTCGTCCCTCAGACTGCACGGCGGTCGCCTGTGGTGCTGTAAGTCCCCTGTCGTCAAAATGGGAGCCAGCCCCCTTTTCCAGGGAGAGCGAACAGGACGGGCTGCCTCTGCTTTACGCGTCTGCAATGTAAAAATTCGCTGTCTTTTAAAGCTCTGGCCCCTCCCGAGCCTGCTGCTCCCCCAGGCTCCCCACACCTCCCCCGCGGTCCCACAGCGAACGGGACGCCTGCTGCTCGCAGTGCGAACGCAGCCTCGACGCCCCCAGGAGGTCGCGCTGGCACTGGCGAGCAGCGAGGGCGAGCCCGCCAGGCCCGGGCCGCGTCCTCGCCCCCGCCGGCTGCCGTCACCTCTGCTGGCAGCCGGCCCACTCGGTGGGCGGCTTCGCCAGGGGTGTGACGGGAGGTCCAGACGCTGCCTGTTGTTCTGCATTTCTGAGCCTCGAGGACACAGAGGCTCTCTGTCCTCCCCTGGCGGACGCTGGATACACGGCGACAGGTGCCGCCACGTTCTTCAATTGAAGCATACTCTACGTAGGGCAGAAGGCACGAGACATGTCCAGTTTGCTGTGGTCTGATAAGCACACGCCCCATCATCGCCCAGCAGTGAAGATGCAGAGCACTGCCATCCACCCAAAGGGAACACTGCTGACTGCTGTCACGGGGGCCTGCGCTGCCTGTTCCGGAACGTTCTATAAACAGGCCCCACGCGGGTGTCCTTTCTGCCGGCCCCGTTCAGTCAGCGCAGTGTTTCGAATCCGTCTGTGACGCTCCGAGCCCCAGGAGCGTGTCCGAGACCACGGCCTGGTGGCCACTTCTCCTGTGGGCAGACGTGGTGGGCCACGTCGACCACCTGAGAAGCTCGCTCTCCTCCAGAGCTGTGGCATTTCACGCTCCCCGGCCCCGCAGCCTCACCAGAACCTGGTTCTCATCGTCACCGCCCGAGTGCGCATGAGGTGGCGGCTCCTTGTGGTGTGACCGCATGGCCCTGATGGCGAAGGACGCTGAGCGTGTTCTCCGTGTCCACTGGCTGTTGGCACATCGCCCTGACTCTTCAGGGTCCCTGCCCGTCACCGCGTGCTCTGGCTGCCGCCGCCGTGGCCGCGCTCGGCCGTGGCCCCGCTTCGCCTGCTCCCGTCTGTCTGTCTCTCCTTTCGGCCCGAGTATCTTTTCTGTTTAGTTTTCTTTGTTGGCCTTTTAGCTCTTTTTCTGTGTGGCGTTGTGGCGGCAGCTCTGAGGGCTGTGTTTCTGCCCTCGGCGCTCACGGGGTGACGTGAATTCCGTTCGCCTCCTTCTGCCCCTCGGGCGGCTGCTGTCGAATGCAGTATTTTCTGCAATTGTGAGGTGAACCTCATGCCATTCAAACAGATGTTGCTTGAGGACCTGTGGTCAGAGGCCTGCGTCTGAGAGGCGGCTGGCACCCCTGAGTTCAGTCTTCGTGTGCATTCAGGGTCAAACCCAGGCTCGGTCCCGGACAGTGGGTTCCTGTGGCAGGTCCGTCAGCTCTGTGTCCGTGGGTCACCTGGGAAGTGAAACGCCACCCCCCCCAGCCCCCACGTGAGCTCAGGGACTGGGAGGCGTGAGAGGCCAGGGACAGTCACCCCAGGAGGGGCCCTGACGGGCTGGCGCGGCCCCCAGTACGCTGAGCTGGCTCAGAGGGAGGGGACAGCAGCAGGGCGGCAGGGAGGGCTGTCCCCACGGAGCCGCCTCCAGAGCAAGCCTCCCAGACCCATCTCTGCCTCCTGGCTGGCAGGCGGGGGCCCCCGGAACCCTCCCCATGTGTGCTGGGCACACCTAAGGGACAGTGGGGGACAGTGGTCAGTCCCGCCCACGCCTGTCACACCCTCATGTGTTCGCACAGGCAGAATCAGGGCGCGAGTGTCCGGCGCCCTTGCCAGCAGGTCCTGTGGTGCAGCGCAGGCCAGCACTAAGGAGGGGCTGTCGGGCCAGGGGACCCTGTGGGTGTCCGGGGGAGCGGCACCTGACGGGGCCTTACTAGTTGGTCCGGGTGGCTGACGGCCTGGACGGAGGCTCCTGGAGGATGCTCAGGAGACCCCACATCTGGCCGGGCCTAGGAGGTGAGGGGAGGGCTGGTGGCCGGCTTTGGCCTTCTGTGACCGAGAACCCAGCTGAGCTGCCACATCCTCAGGACAGCCAAGGGCAGAGGGGTCACTTCTCTGTCAAGGCCGAGTGCTGGGGGGCCCTGAGCTGACTCACTGGACGGGAAGCTGGAGCAGCACGCGGTGTGGGGGGCGCCCCACTTCCTAGGCTGGTGTTCCCTCCACAGCCGATGGCACTCCCGAAGCACAAGGCTGTCTTCCTGTGGCCACGACGCTGGCACAGTGGCTTCACGCGGGGGCAGGGTACATGCAATAAAATGCACAGAGGACGGTCCTGCAGCCACCCCCGCTCTGCCCCCCACACGCCCGGTTCCCGTGACCTGCGGCACTCGCGGTGTGCAGAACACACTTTCTGCGAGCGGGTAACGAGCGTGGACGGAGGCCGGCCCCGTGACCCTTCGCTCTGCAGCCGCGGACGGCTGCGCGCGCGCGCGAGCATCCAGATCAGAACCCCTGGCAGGGAGACCCCGAAAGGGGCTGCGTCGTCGCCACGTTTCGCAAACTCTCGGCGAGGGCGCTGGGTCCCAGTGGTTTCCCCGCCGGTGAAATGGCTGCTGCTCGCGATGTCCCTGTGGGCAGCACCGTGGAGGCGCCTCACCCGGACCGGAGCTGGCCCCACACGCCGGGGGCGGCCTGAGCCTGTGGGACCAGTGTCCCCCAGCCACACAACTGCTTGCCCAGTTCTTGTGTCCTTTGGCTCTGCGCTTACTTGGCCTGCCACTCACCCTAGCTCTGGCCTTCCCCAGGCACAGGTGCCAGCATTGTGGTTGTGACGACGAGTGGTGTACTCTGCCAAGAGCTGAAGCTAGACGAGACCTTCCAGGAGAGAAGCACCGCCTTCCTGGGCTTCCAGCTCCTCCCCGAGGTACCCAGGGTGCCCGTGGCCCGGGGCTGCCACCCTCACATGCTCCTGGGTCCTCCCAAGGCGCCCACGACGTGTCTGCCGCCCCCCACACGCTCCCGGGTCCTCCCAAGGCACCTGCGGCGTGTCTGCCGCCCCCCACCTCGTGACTTCTGTCTCAGCAGGGGCAGCTGTGGGCGGCGTGTGCGGGATATGACGACGTCTTCATCTGGGGCCTGGGGAACCTGGCCCGGCCCCCTCAGCGGCTCCGCCTGCAGGACTGCTCTGAGGTCAGCTGCATGATCAGGGTGAAGAAGCAGGTGAGCAGGGCCTGCAGCCCGGGGCAGCCCCGCAAACTGGGGCAGGCGCGTGTGGTTTGGGGGCGAATCCTGCCACCTGGAACACGGTGGGGCGGGGCACCACCATGCACACGAGCGGTCTCCTCTCCCGGGCAGACCCGTGTGTGCCAGTGCCCCCGTCTCTCTCGGCAGATCTGGGTGGGCGGCACTGGGCTGTCGCAGGGGAAATCCAAAGGGAAAATCTACGTGATCGATGCTGAGCGGAGGACGGTGGAGAAGGAGCTGGTGGCCCACAGCGACACCGTGAAGACCCTGTGCTCCGCTGAGGACAGATACGTGCTGAGCGGGTCCGGCCGGGAGGAAGGAAAGATCGCCATCTGGAAAGTCGAGTAAACGCGGTCGGTGGCGATCGGGGCCGTGCTCCGAGCGAGGCCGGCGAGCCCGCTGCCCGGGGCTCTCCCAGCACAGGCAGGCTCCAGACGGCCGGGCGGTGGGGCTGGCGGTCAGGCTGTGTCTCTCCCGGACTTTCTTGATTCAACTGTACCAACAGCGTGTGGGACTGGGGTGCTTCTCAGGCAGGTGACTGAATCACCTTTGTGAGAACCTCTGCGAAGTTACACTGTAAATTAATGTAGAAAGTTTCAGAATCCACAACCCGGGCCAGCACTGGAGTCAGCTGGAAGCAGTTAAGCAAAATCTCATCTGACCTGCAGACTTCACGTCTCATGCTGCCTTTCCTCTACTTCATTCATTCATTCATTCATTCATTCAGCAGACACGTACTAAACACCAGGTTTATAGCCCTACAGCCTTACGTTGACTTCCTGTTTCCAGCAAAGCCTAAGAGAACGGGTATTTTTTAAGTGACCTTTTTGAACCTGCCCTTGCTGTTCCCCATCAGGGCAGGTGACTGAGGCCTACCCAGGGAGGGGACCACACTGTGACAAGGCTGCCTGGACAGGAGGGTCTGGGGCAGCTGAGGCAAGCTGTTTTTTCTTTTTAACCAATGCAGAATTTTTTTAACGAAGAAACCTAGAGAGACTTTTTTCTACCAAAGATCAGACCAAAAAGTCCCCTCTGCACTGGCCCGTGTCACCGTTCCCCGGTGAAGTTGCTGCCACGTGATCACCTCTCACTAGATACCGATGTACATTTCATTCCGTTGGCCTCTCGTGTGTGCTGTGTATGTATCTGCAGATGGTGCTTTATAATTTAACAAAAAGTGATCTTATTAGCTATAAATAAGTGTTTGCAAAAAAGACACTTTGCACATTCTTACTATAGTATTGAGGTTTCACTCCCTAAACGTCCAGCAAGGAGCCTTTCGCCACGGTCGCTGGGCACGGAGGGAGCATCCGCTTGCTGCTCGCGTGTGGCCCGGGGCCCGTCCCCTGTGGGCCCAGCACGAGTCCAGTCACAGGGGCTGCCGAGCCCTTGGCCCTGGGCTTCCGGGACCTGGACAGTGTCTGCACCAGGCCACACTCATCCCGCGAGGCCTCGGGGTGCTGCTCGGGCCTCCAGAACAGGGCTCTGTGTCGGAAGCGTCTGCGGGCCTCTGACTTGATCTACGGGATCCATTAAGAAAGGTCAGACCACTGACCGATGTTTAGGGGCGCTGTGTTCCCTGGGGTGCAGGGAACAGCCAGGCAGCCCAGTCCCCCCAAGTCTGCTTACCGAGAGGGTGTGTTCCCAACTTCTAGAAGGATGGCTTGGCCAGCAGCGAAGGGCAGAAGGTTGAGTTCTGCTTTTGTAAACACATGAAAAATTTCAGTAAAAGTCTGTCAGAAATTATTTAATGCCACATGTAACCAGGTATTTTCACCTTGTCGATAATAAACTGTTGTTTACTAAACACCAGTGTGCAATGTCCTTACTTTATCCAACATTAGCTGGCAGGAGATTTTTAGAATATTACAGGACCACTTGGATTTGCTCTCAATTCATCCTAACTAGCCATCAAGTGATTTTAATGCAGACTTTTGTTTTTTTGTTGTTGTTTTTTTTTTTAGACAAGGTAACCCTTGGTTGACCTCACAGATTGCAAGGACCTTGTCCTCTTACGATCCCTTATTTTTTTATTTTTTTATGCCTGCAGCACCTGATCTTCCTGGGCGGTCTCCCATCCAAGTACTAACCAGGCCTGATCCTGCTGAGCTTCCGAGATCAGGCGGGATCGGGCTCGTTCAGGGTGGCGCGGCCGTAGACAGACTTTTTGCTCCTTTACTCTGGGTGATAACTTCCAAGCCTTTCCTTGGCAGCGATTTCACTGGAAAGTGCAGCTGGTGCAGAAAGGCAGGGGCTTGTAGGCCACGGTCACTTACATAAAAGCAAAAGGAGTGAACGGTGGTCAACGGGCCTGAAGGGGCCGCAGCCGGGTGCAGGGTCTGCGTGTGTGAATGGGCCCTCTCCTCTGTCAGTGGGGTCTGCTGACGCGGACAGGGCGCCCGTGTGCCTCCGGTGTCCCCACTGCACTGAGGAGGCCCCACGGTGAGCGATGTCACGGGACAGCCCCGCGGGCTGGCTGCATGAGCGGGGCGATGGTGCCCTCCCTGCCTCGGCCTTAGGGACCTGACTTAAACTGGCACAAAAGAAAGTTTACCTTGACCGAGAGGCCAGTCTGCTTCGGTGTAATTTCAGCTCTGCAGCCTGTTTGAGACAATGAGAAGAGAGCTCGTTCCCCGGCGGCGGGGCCTGCCCACTGCTGAAGGCCTGCCCCCCCACGACAGCAGTGGGGGGTGCTGAGGTGGGGGGAGCTGCGAGGATCACATGGCAACGTCTTCCGATGTGTTCTCGGAAGGTGTGAACACACCAGCTGATCTCAAATGACACCCGAGACTGGGTGTGACCGTGACCTTGGAATTAAAAGCGCATGGCTTTCGTCCATTTCCAGGAGATTCCTTAGTGAGATGAAGGGCCAGGCGGAGTCGCCCTTGGCCCCCGCCGCCTCGGGGCGATGCCAGGGGGTCCCCAGGGGCTGAGGCAGCGCTCAGGGACACTCGAGAGCTGGTTTCTCTGGGACATGCTGCAGTGGCAGTGTGACCTTGGGGGTGCACAGGACTCTGGGAAGCTCTGGGTTTCTGTGCCTTGAAACGGAGGTAGCCTGGGGCCCTGGCCACGTGACCCAACCCCTGTGAAACAGAGACACTTCTTTCCTGCAGGGCTGGTTTAGAAACTGGGAAGGGTGCCCCACTGCCGGGCCCAGGAGAGGCTGAGGACAGTCCATCCCGGGCTGCTCGCTGGGCCAGGCTCCTGTGGGGACATTAAGGAAGAGCAAGTGGACATGTGACAGCTGCTGCAGAGGGCTGGACAGTGGCCCCGTCCTAACCCCGGAAACCTGAGAATGTGAATTTATTTGGAAAAAGGATCTTTACAGATGTAATTAAGTTAAAGATCACGAGATCATCCTGGATTAGAGTGGACCCTAAGCCCGATGACAGTGTCTTAGGAGACACATTTACAGACATGCATGGGGGGGGAGGCGCAACTACTTGTTACTCGGGTGTGTGCACACCACGTCAAACCCCACAGATCTGCACACCGATACCTGCGCATGTCACTGTATGCGGAGTCACCACGGAGCCTACAGCTGTTGCAAAAGATGACGAGGGAATATTTTTAATTTGATGCCAACAAGTCTGACGACTTAGATTGAATGGAAAAATCTGAAAGACGCGAACAACTGAAGCTCATTCCGAGAGAAACAGAGAACCTGAGTGGCCTTGTTTATAACAAAGAAATTCAGATATAAATTCTTCACATGACGCAAACCTGACGTAAAGAATTCACTGATGAATTTTTCCAAACACATAAGAATGAACGTTTCTTATCTCATTTTATGAGACCGACATCACCTTGCTACCAAAACCAGACAAGATACAGCAACACACACAAAAAACAGACCAAATCAAATCCAGCAATACGTAAAAAGGATAACACCTTACGACCAGGTGGCAGTCATCCCAAGAATGTGAGGTTGGTTTAATATTCAAGACCAGGACGTGGTTCTATAGTGTAGCGGTGAGCACGTCTGCTTTACACGCAGAAGGCCCTGGGTTCGCGCCCCAGTGGAGCCACGGTCCATGGTCTACGGCCACGCCACCCTGAACAAGCCTGATGTCTGATCCCGGAAGCTACGCGGGGTCGGGCCTAGTTAGTACTTGGATGGGAGACCACCTAGGAAGACCAGGTGCTGTAGGCGTAAATAAAAATAAATAAAAAAAATATTCAAGACCAAGTGACATAATTCACCATCTTCAAAAGCTCAAAACAAGAAATCACAAGTTCATCTCGATAGAGTCAGACATAACTCAACATCCATCCATGATAAAAACTCCCAGCGAAGTAGGAATAAAAAGAAACTCTCTCAACTTGATAAAGGACAGTTATACAAACGCCACATTACTCTGTGGTGAAAGACGAATTCCTTCGCTAAAATCGGAAACGAGGCAGACGTGTCTCATAGACTGGGAGAAAATATTCACAAAATATACATCAGATAAAGGAATCGTAGCCTTAACATTCAGTAAGAAAAACCAACTAAGAAACAAGACAGAACTTAGGTTAGATGTTTCAGTGAAGACAAATGGATGGCAAACACGCAAAAACACGGCTAACGGCCCAGGAATCACACGTCACCCCAGCACGAGACACCTCGACACCGTGGGGACCGGCGGCTGGTCGCAGGTACGCCGGCAGGGGCTGGAGCACCTCGATCCTCCATCACCTGTAGGGGCGCAAAACGGGAGAGCCCCACTGGAAAAGGTTTTTATAACGTTAAAAGCGAACGCGCCGTATGACTCAGCAAGGCCTCTCGGGCTTTACATCCGAGAGAAAGGAAAACACGCGTCTCCACAAAGTCTCGTCCTCAAATGTTCACAGCCTTTCTGTTCGCGACCGGAAACGAGGAAGAGTCCAAACGCCCGCCACGGTCGGGGGGACGGACCAGTGCGCTCATGTCACCGGACGCCCGTCGACACCAAGGGAAGTGGCGGTAGCTGCGGTGACGCGGACCATCGAAAGATTCCTGCGGATCACACAGGACGACACTGATTCCGCGTACACGGAGCTCAAGGCGGCGACTGTAGTGACAAAAGGCAACGCGGTGACTGTCACCTGAGGGGGGAGGAGGGAGTGACCGACTGCACGGGGGCACAGACGCTGCGGGGCGGCAGTGCTCGGCCACGGACACGCGTGCAGCAGTCCGTGTGCGAACGCGCTTCCCCCGGCCTGTGCCCGGGACGGAGGCTGCGTCGTAACTACCCGCGTCCACTCCTCCAGCACCTGCTCCTGGATCGCGATCGCCGTCGTGGTCACACGGCGAACACGCTGATCGCCACTGACCGCGTAACATTCCTCGGCTCTACTGCGTGTAAATTAGACCTCAGTGGAGCTCGCGGGTAAAACACAACAAAGTCGAAGTCGGAAAGGAGAAGCAAACCGCGGTTTGTCCTGACGCGTGAGCTGAGGGGAGACGCCAAACCTCGACTCGACGCGCTCGTGCCGTGTGGACGCGGCTGAGTCGGGTGTCCCCTGCGTCTGTCCCAGCGGCCCCCTCGGCCCCCCGCCCTGCCAGGGCCCCACTGAGTCCTGGGGGGGATCCCCGCTCTCACCTCGGAACGCGTGTTTCTACCATTTCTAAGGATCCAGAATAGAACTTCTGGCACCTCTCAGAGCCCAGTTTCTCGATCTACAAATTCCAGTCTCGTCTCCACACTGTTGGAAGAACCCAGTAACGTAACGACGTAGAAGACGGACGTCGAATAAAAGGCTTATAATTAAAGCCCAGGAGTCTTGGCTAATAGCCAAACACGAGATTGCTCAAGAATTCGATTCTCTTCACTAACAAATTTTTCTGTCTACGTATGTCCTACTTGAGGCCTCCCACTCTTCCTGGGAAAACCCTAAAGTGTCTTACCCAGAAAGACGAGTTAGTGTTGCAACTTTAGAATGATATAGACAAAATAGATGTTTATTTTCAAATAAAAACAACAATAAAAAACCCATCTGTTCATACTTTTACAGGAATGTAGTAAGATCCACATCAGCAAATAGGGATGATCAAATGTTTTGCTGAACAAAACATGTAGGTTATAAACTATGTAGTGTGCTCCAAGTTTTAAGAAACTTTCTGCCTTAGCCTATGTGGGGACAGATGTCAAGGTGTTTGGACCGGGACACTGATTTTTGGTTACCTACTGCCCCAGCCCCAAGAGGGCCACCTGGCAAAGGCGTGCAGTGCATCCTGGGACCAGCACCTTGGTGGTGGAGGGCGGGGGCGCCTCGAGGGGAGGAAGGACCACCTGGGCCAGAGCAGGCACTGCCCTCGCGGGGGCTCCATCTGGACGGACGGCAGGGGGCGCTGCACACCGGTGTGAGCGGTGGGGGGGGGGCTGTGTGTGTTGGGGGAGGCGGGCTGCCGGCTCGGCTTCCCGCCCTGCACCGTCCAGAGCAGCCGTCTGCACCCCGCACCGCAGCAGCAGGAGGGACGCGTGGAACCCCCGGTCCCATGCGGGGAGGTGCAGTGAGTCTTACCTGTGGGGCGCTAGGTCACAAGCACTGGGCCCAGGCTGGGGAGGGGGTGTGGTCGGTGCTCTGGCCTCCAGCTCCTGGCTTGGGCTGGATCCTGGGCTTCTAGGGTGACCTCAATACCACCAGCCCTCTCCTTCCCATCTCTGCGGCCCCTCAGCACCCTGATTCAGCACCCCCAGTCCCACTGGGGGTCAGTGACCTTTGAACGAATCCACCTGTGCTGGGTCCAGATCTCACCGGCTGTGTGACCCTGGGCAAATCCCCACCCCCTTCATTACCTTATCCCCCACATGGGGGTCCGGGGAGGGTGTCATGGTCACTTCCAGCCCGCCAGGTTCCAGGGCGCCCATGCCCCGACGCCAGCGGCAGCCTGGCCAGTGTGCTCGCTGGAGGGAACCAGGGCCCGGGTTCTGAGGGCCCCCCCCACCCACATGCTCTCTACAGGTGGAGGACCCTACCGTCCACCCACCAGGAAGGGCTGACACCTGGCCCACGACCTGACGTGGCCGATGATGGTGCCGGCTCAGCCAGTGAGCTGGGTGGGCGGGCGTCATCCCCAGCTGACTCAGGCTGAGCCATGTGGGGTGGGCAGAGACAAGGCCCCACCCCCCGTTTGAGAGCTGAGGGAGCCTCTGGGGACACTGAGTGCACACTGGGCCCACCCCCACCCACTGACTTGGCCATGGCCCAGGTGTAGGTGTGGTCTGCCTACCCCTCCTCGGACCCACCCAGGACTGGAGAGGGCAGAGGGAGGGGCTGGGGGAAAGGACACAGACACACCCACGTGGTCACCTTGTAGGAAGATTTATTAGGGTTCAGCCGCAGAGCAACAACAGAGGGAAGCTCGCAGGGGCCGGGTCCACATCCAGGTCGGCCACGCAGGAGGCGTCACGCAACAACCCTGTGCACAGTGGGGATGTGACGGCACGCGTCCCCCTGGAGGGGACGAGACCCAAGGGCTCCGCGCTGGGACAGGCACATGCCGAGCTGCTGCGCCCACCTGGTGAAAGATTCTCTTCTTTATCATCTCTTTTCCTCGTAAAATGGTGCGTGTTCAACACACACTGATATCGTTGCTAGAATCAGCAAGAGCTGACAGTGCCCCAACTTAATAAGTTGATAAAAGTTGTCCTGTGGCCAGTTCGCAATGGAACTAAATAGCTTGTTCCGAGACGCCCAGGGACTTTCTCTGGTGACGAGTCATTCTGCCACCAAGAGTCTCGGTCTGCGGCACGTGGAGACGTGGCCCTGGAGCCTGGCAGGGCCAGGGGGCGCCGCGGGAGGGGCGGGCGGGCGCGGGGCTCTCAGGAGGTCCCAGCGGAGCCCACCGTGGGGGAAGATGGGGGTTCGGGCCGGGGAGGCGGTAGCCGGCTTCCCACAGGAGGTAATGAGAACAGTTTTCGTCTGGGCCCCAAAGCTGCTCCGTGTCCCCAGCCCCGCTGGCTTGACACCAGTGCCCCGACAGCAGCAGCCCTCCGAGCTGGGGAGCAGGCAGGAAGTCGGTGCGTCTCAAGCAGCCGCCGGCAGAGGTAACGTGAGACCGGTAGGCCCGTCTGCCCAGCGGCGACTGGCCCAGGAGGACCCACCACAGCTGCACCTGGGCTCAGCACCGCTGGCTACAAGGTAGACAGAGGCCAAAGTTCAAGAAAAGTCATGTTTTTCCAAAGCTGGCTCACGCCTGGCATAGTGTGGCATGTTGAGCGCATGCGGTCTGGGACAGGTGCTGCCGTCAGCCACAGGAAGGACAGAAGGACCTGCGGAGCATCTTCCCAACATGCCACACGCGCAGCCCAGCTAGAGGCCCGCTGCCCTTCCGCTCAAGCCCCCGAAAGCTCCCCGTTCCCATGGCGCCCTGCACCTTGGGGTTCTGGGGTCAGACATTCACTTCCTCACGCACTGGTGCCTTTCAGAAACACACCTGATGACTGTGGAGCCACTGGCCCTCGCAGGGGCTCCAGGAGGCTGTGGACAGTGGCGTTTATGCCGGGCTGGAGCCTGCGCCCCAGGCACCCGGGAGCTCCCCGGCGCCACGAGCGGACGGCAGGGAGGAGGGCGCAGAGGCGGGTGGCCTAACGCCGCCAGTGGCCTCCGTCCCTCCCGCCTCGCACACTCCGCACGGTGCAGGCTTCTGCCACGTGATCGGGACATGTCTTTAAAATATTCTTAGCTGAGTTTTAGAAGGAGCAAATCAGATTGACATTGCCCGATTTTAGTAATGAGCCCATTTACAAACAGCAACCAGTCATGTTCCTGCAAACGTGCTCCCAAGTCCCCTGCTCAGACCGGTGTCCACAGACCCCAGGGCCTCTGCCAGGCCGCCTCCAGGCTGTCCCAGCATCCGCCACCCGGCCCTCCTACCCAGCGGATGCTTGTGGGGCTCGTCCTGCCCGTTCCCCTCAGCCAGGGCACCAGAGAGCCTTCAAGTGACCAGGCCACAGAGGAAGTGCGTTCCCACGTCTGAGGTACAGTGTCGGAAAACACACACCTAAACCAGTCTGCAATCACACTGCATACAGCAGCCCTGCCTCTTGGCTTAAGACACAAGGTGACAACACTCTGAGTTTCAAGTTAGTGCAATCCCGGAACGATCTCCTGGTAAGGACGGGGCTGAGGTGCGAGGGGCCCAGGCACCTCCTTCCCCTGCGTCTGACCCAGTCAGACAGACTTTGGTCGCAAACATCCGAAAGGCTTCCACATATTTAAACCCTGCCGAGCACGAGCGCTGGCTTGTGCGCCGAGGGGCGAGCCACCGGCCCCCCCACCGACCTGCCACCTCGATCCTCACAGCTGCTGTCCCCCCAACAGCGACCCCTACCAAACGTCCTTCGATGTCTTTATTTCAGATCATGGTCAAGTTTAAGGTCGGATCTCAACGGTTAAACGCCCTTGTCGGGAGGTGGTCCCGCCACAAGCTCCTCTTGCTTCCCAGAATCCGGGCCCTGAGCCCCTGCGTTGGCCTGAGCCGGCTGTGGAGGGCAGGTGCGTTTGGCTCATTTCAGACCTTGATCTGGGCCCCCTTTCACCCAACCCATGTCCCCACTCCTGCCGTCTCCCTGTTTCCTGTCAGGAGGCCCCTGGAGGAACAGGATAAACCGGCTGACAGTCTGCCACCTGGACACCCCACGTGGTCCTTAGAACCTGCGATCTTAAAACCACCGAGCTTCAAACTGCATCCAAGTGACCCGCCTGGGGCCCCCCGTGATGAGAGGGGGAGTGGACGCCCAGGGCCGGCTGGGTGGTGGGCTCTCGGGACTGCCGTGGGTGCTCTCAGTAGTAGGAGGGCCACTTCCCGTCCATGCACAAGAGTCACAGGCCGTTCCCAATGTTTAACACACAGAAAACGCTCGTGTCTTGCAGCTGGCCTTCGGAGGGAGGGTGCCCGGCCTCGGAGTGCATCTGATGTGGACAGGCACCCAAAACACAAGCCACAAAGTGCCACCAGCGGCCGAGACATGGCAAGACCAGAAGCCGGTCGAGTACATTAAACACAGTCATTCCTTTAAATATCCAGAAAATTCAAGTAATTTATTTCAAAACTGCTTAGTTTCATCTTGAAATATATATATATATATTTGCTTTAGAATGATCATATTGCAGCATGATTCTCATGCATTTTAAAGTACTTTTTAAAAAAAATCGGCTTGAGGCAGCGAAGTGTGTAAGTGTCTACTTTATCCGGTTCGCGGGGAGGCCTCCCCCTCCTGAGACTGACCGCTCCGAAGGAGCCACGGGAGCCGCTCGCTGTACAGTGCGGTCTGAAAACCATTGCCAGTAGCTGCGGCGTTTGGGGACGGCTCTTCCCGCTGAACCAGGGCCACCGAGCCGCGTCGTCTGGCGGAGGACCTTCCGGCGCAGACAGACACCCCCATCACCGTGCCTCTGGCCCGATTCCAGCGTCCAGCGGGGTGAGCGGGTGACGAGGTCGCAAGAGTTCAGCAGTGTCCGGCCTGGCCGCAGGCCTTGGGAGGGGCCCCGCCCAGAGCCCCGCCCTCAGGGATGGCCCAGCAGGTGGTCGAAAGACAGCAAAGTGCAGCGAGAGCCTCCAAGACCTCGCCCAGGAGACCGCGGGCACGAAGCGGTGGGGGGAGCCCGCAGTGGCCCCTGCAAGCCACCCTTTTCCACCCACCAGCAGCCCCAAGCCCTGGCCCTCCCATCTTTGGTGTGCGGCCACCACCGCTGCCGGGAACAGGGTGCCCTGGGCACAACGCATCAACCTCTCTGAGGAGAGATGCTAAAAAAAAAATAATAAAATAAAAAAATAACAGTTCAGGAGGAAAAATTTTTTTTTCCCTAAAATAATGATAAAGAAAAATGCTCTCCAATGGCTGCAGCACCAACAAAATGCGGCGAGGTCTGACGGAGCGTCCAGACACCTGCAGGCGTCCAGAGAAAAAATTTGGTGAAAACGTTAGTCACTGACTACACGACTATGATCTGACGGACTCAGATAAAATGCAGCAAAGAACACCAGACGGTCTGTTTTCGATTATAACTTCAGAAATACAAAATCTTATTTTTTTCTAAATTGCTTATGGTCTATATTGTAAATCTGCTTGACAATTTAAAAACATGCAGAATAATATACCTGCAGAATAAAAGATAAAGTTGAAATTAAAAGATCTTTTTCAATTAAAAAAAAAAAAGATTTCAAATGATTCTTTTAATTGTGGAAAAGTAATCAGTGTGGAATTTCTGCCTCGTGACTCGACCTACCCTACTGCTACTGTCTGCTCCGTTCAGTGAAGACGCTCGGGGCGCCTGCCGCCCGCCTGCCGCCCCGCGGGGATGCGTGCACGCAGGGGTGCGGCTCAGACCACCGACTCCGTCTCCACGGGTCCCGGCAGGCCCTCCTTCCGCGAGAGCCTCAGGACCGTGGGCTTCTCGCCAGCACCTCCGCTGGACGGCTGGGAAGACAGGCCTTTCTGCTCCTCCTTGGCCTCTTCCGACACCTCCGGGTAGATCACCAGGAACGTGGCCGTCAGGAAGCCCAGGAAAGAGCCCACGGAGGCCACCACGGGGATGACACGCACAGTCCCCACGGCGTCGACCACGCCCCCGAGGGCGGACGCCACCAGGATCTGCGAGATGTAGACCTGGCAGGAGAGGATGGCGCAGTCGATGCCGAAGCCGCGCCTGGAGCTCCCGGGGCTGTGCTGCACGTACTGCAAGAGACAGCGCGCCACGGTCAGCGCCACGGCCCGACCCGGAGGGAGCGCACCGGCCCCGCCACCCTCCCCGCCCGCCCGCCCGCGCTGGAAGTCCTGGCCGTTGCAGTCAGTCGAACGACATGGACAGGGGTGAGCGCGCAGGACGCAGAACTCACTGCACGTGGACGGCGAGGCCGCACAGAGAGCTCCCGACAATCTGCGGCGGCCACGAGACCAGAGGAACGTGCCACGCCTGTGGGCGGGGGGCTCGACTCCTTAAAGCTGGACGCTCCAAACAAGCGGCCGTGAGCAGCCAGGGTGGCCCTGGAGCCGCCGGGCCGAGGACCTCGCACTGCCGAGTGTCAGGTCTTACGTAAAGCTACTGCCCGAGGACAGAGAGGCACCTGACCGCGACAGAGATGGCACCCACGGAGTGCGGCACAGGGTCAGGCAGCCATCTGACGTGCGGAACCGCGAAGCCTCGCCCCTTCCCCTCGGCCCATGCTCACGCGACACCCGCCTCCTGCAGCAGGGTCAGGGGACCCCGCATGGCAGAACCCCGACGCCACCTGCGGCAGGATGGGTGGGTGCAGTGGCCACAGAGGCACGAAGGGCCGCGGCCAGCAGGAGGGGACTCGGACACGAGGCGAGTGAGAGGCAGACACTCGGCCTACACGCTCAAACCCCGGCGTGACGAGCAGTCCGCAGCGGTGGGGGCGGGGCTGGGGCAGCGGACCACTGTCCTGCTTCTCGTCCGCGAAGGTTTACGAGCCTGGTCCGCCCTCCGCAATCCACGAAGTTGTTCACCTGCGATGTGCGTACTTTCCTGTAGTCACGTTACACCTCAACTAAAAGGTTCAGGTTTGCAGTAGCTCGGCACTTGGGAGGCACCAAGTACCGTTACTCCAACACGTGCTCGACATACAACATTGAGTCATTCTGTGTCCTTGCCACAGCAAACTTTGCTTTAGTGACAGTTTAAGAGATTAGAAAGTTAAACATGGCTCAGGCGTAGAAGAAGAGACGCAAGCTCACGGTGTTTTCTCTTTGCCTGGGAAGGGTCTGAGCGTTAAGTCTGAAAACCATCGTCAACACCCGCACTGTGGCTACTGAGCACTGACAAGTGGCTCATCTGACCCAAAGTGCTGTATGTGCACAGCAAACACCAGATTTTGAGGACCGGGTGAGAATGCAAAATATCGCAATGTTTTATGTTGAGTACATGTTGAAATGATGTTTTGGATGCCCTGGATCAAGTACGCTATTACAATTGATTTTACCCGTCTTCACCTTTTGCTGTGGTTGCTGGAGTGTAGACCTACCTCGGTGGCTTGCACTGTCCGATAGGACAGAGCTTGCCCTTCCCAGCGGCCTGAGAGGGGTCCATGGGGGCAGGCAGCCTCCTACTCTACCAACAGCAAGCCAGGGTGCACCTGGAACCTGCAGGCAGGTGGCCGAAGGAAGGGACTCCTGCAGCCGGGGAGCCTGTGCCAGACGGGCCCGGGCAGAGGGCCGCTCTGGAAGAAAGGCCCAGGAGGCCCCTGTGCCCTGAGCGCATCCTCGTGTGAGATGCAGCGTGGTCTAGGTGAGTGGGGGACAAGTCAGGCTTTGGAGCCAGGCGGTCCGTGGTCCGTCACAGTGCGTACCTGCAGCTGGCCAGCCGGCGCCCTGGCGCCCCGGCACCCTGCCCGCCAGCCCCCGCGGCCACAGACGCACCTCTTTGATGTCGTGGTACTGCCCGAGCAGAGCGTAGGGGCAATAGGAGATGCTCATCGACACGATGCCCATGGTGCTGATCATGATCATGGCGATGTAGACGTTGGCAAACATGGCCATCACGGCCGTGCCCACGGAGAAGCCCAGCGTCCCCAGCACATAGATGATCCTGATGCTCAGGTCATAGTTGTCCAAGTATTTCTGTAACAGGGCTGCAGAGAGAGCGCGGCCTCACAGGACGCTGACCGGCAGACGGCCGCTTCACGCCTGTGGCTCCGCCCAAGCCCCGGCCCCAAGGCTGGACGCTGGCCCCGAACGTGCTTGCAGCTTGCTGTGCCCCATGTCCAGGGGTCGCAGATCCTCAGAAAGAGGTTGGCCTCTGGGTCCCAGAGCCCATCAGCCGGCCCGTCCTGCTGCTCCCCGGCCCCTTGCCCCGCCCAGCCAGCCTGGCCCGGCCGCACTCCGCAGCCTCCTCTGCCCTACACCAGTCCTGCTTCGGGGACTCGGGCTGCTGCTTGTTCCCTCACGGGTGCCCGTGGGTCTGGAAAGACAGACCCCTGCTCACCCTTCCTGACCCAGGAGCTTGCATGTCACCCCACCAGGAAGCCTCACATCACTGTCCTGAGGACCCCCGTCAAAGCACCGACAGCCACGTGACCGTTACACTGGCTTCCAGCTACTTCGTGCCATGTATGTCGGCCGCTCTCAAGGCTAGGTCAGGCTGACGCAAAGCCGGCCACCTCCTCCATGGATCGGATGGGAATGGTAGGAGGCCCCTGACTGATTACGCCCCACCTGCGGGCGTGTTGGGCACGTCATGCCCAGGACTGACGTCCATCCCCCCGATCCCCATCCACCCAGGATAAAAACTGTGCTTCCAGGGAGTGGCCTCTGTGCACTACAGACTTCTGCAGCTGCCCCGTCCACAGGCAGGCCCCGAGCTCACCGCGGCCCTCACGCAGGACCGAAGCGCCCGGTTCCTGTGCCCACACCACCTACCTCTGTCCTCCTAAGGCACCACGGCCTCAGTGGCACAGTTCCTGCAGCCCTGCCACCACCTGAGCCCATCCCTGGTCGGACCCACCCACCTCCCGCAGGACCGCCGGCAGGGGCGGGCACACGGAGGATGGCCCGCACTCGGTTCTCGGGGCTCCTGGTTGCCAGTGTCGGGCTCCAGTGGCTTCTCCCTGAGATGACGCACGAGTTTCCGTGATTCTGTCCCTGTGGGACACATGGCCCCGTTCAAAGGAGCAGGATGCCCTTGGCCGCACTTCCAGACCCGGTGACCGCTTACCTGAGCAAATCGCACCAGTAGCTGCGTAGATGACCAGGCCCCAGCAGCCCATCTTCACGCCGGCGTTGTAGGCCTGCCAGGCGGTTGAGTTGGAGGGAGCCTGTTGCAGAAACGAGACTGGGGTTCAGGGCACAGCGACCTCGTGCCACACCCTCTGGGCAAAAGAGGGTATTTTACATCTCAGCTGCAGGCAAGCTATTTAAAGAGGTGACGAGCACCGGCCAGCCTGCTCCTCCCCTGGATCTGGCCCGACCTGACTGGCGTCCACACGGAGGAGCTCACACAGACCCATGTGAGGGATGGCGTGGAGGGACCCGAGCTGAGGCCAGCCCAGCCCAGCCCAAAGTGACTCAGCCACAGGCGTGAGCCAGCTAACACCACGGGGACAGAAGCGGCGCCAGCTGAGCCCGGCCGCGCGTGATAACCGATCGCTGTGGAAGGTACGAAGCCTGGGGAGCCTGGTGCACCGAAGCTACGCCTCGGTTCTGGCCTCTGACAACGCTCCTGCCCGGCGAAAGCCCTCGGCCTTCCTAAGTGCTGACCGTGGACACCGTGGGCTCACACGGTCCCTGACCACAGCCTGGGGCTCCGGGAGGGGCCCTGGGAGAGAGAGCCCTGGGCATGAGGACGCGTCGCGTGCGGGGCGTGGCGGGCAGCGCCGCCCAGCTGTGCCCGGGCTCCTCTGGCTCAGGCTTCGTGACCGGCTGTGAGCGCCACCCCTCCCCGCGCCGGCAGAGGGGGCCCTGGCGCTCACCTTGGGGTCCCCGTCGAAGATGACCTGGCCCATGAAGTCGGTGTAGAAGACGGCCTCGGCGATGACGGAGAACCAGGTGAGCAGGTGGCAGAGGCAGAGCCGCGTGAGCTCGCGGGGCATCTTCAGCATGGACAGCCACAGCAGCCGCACGGTGGTCTCGGCCTCGCCCTCCTCGCTCTCGGTGTCGGCGCTGGAGCTGGTGGCCCCGCTCTGGTTGCGGCGCCGGCACCGCTGCCGCTGCCGCTGCTGCAGCTCGTACAGGTCGCTCATGCTGCGCGAGGGCTTGATCAGCACCACGGCGTTGGCGCGGCGGTGGCGGTAGCGGTGGGAGCCGATCTTGCCGTAGTAGGAGAAGGTGCCGGAGGCGTGCCGGCGGGACACGTGCCGGCGCCGCCGCACACAGCCGGGCGCGGCCGCGGGCTTCGGGGCCACGCGGGGGCCGTCCCTCGGCGGGGAGCCGCTCCCGTTCGGGACTTTGGCTTCGTTCGCGTGATTGTCGAGCAGCGTGGCGTCCTCTTTGGCGGTTTCCCTGAGCAGCGAGGACAGGCGGGGCAGCCTGGCCACGGCGAGGTCCTGGCTGGTGCTGCGGGGGGTGCTGGGGGCCGAGGCGTCGTGGAAGATGGAGGGCTCGATGTCGTGCAGGAACGGCAGCTCGGGGCCCAGGTCCAGCGCGGCGTCCGGCACGTGCAGCACTGAGTCGCTCTTGCTGCGCACGAGGTCCACCTCCAGGTAGTCCAGGGGCAGCGCGTGCTCCGACTGCGCGTCGTCGGGGAGCGGGGCGCTGCTGTCCGGGGCCGCGGCCTCCGCGCCGCGCTCCTGCTGGGGGCTGTACTGCTCCTCCTCGATGCTGCACAGGTGCAGGGCCACCGACACCGTGAACACGATGGCCGCGAAGAAGAACAGCACCTGGTTCTGCGTCCGGAACCAGGTGCCCAGGAAGGTCTGCGTCCAGTCCAGTCCCCCCAGCACGTAGCCGATGGCCCCGCCAAGGCCTGAGTGGGCAGGAGGGGACGCAAGTGGCCAGTGAGCGGTGCCGGCGCCTCGGCCCCCAGGCAGACAGGCCGGGACAGACCTGGAAGGGGGCCAGGGCACCACCCACAGTCGCACCAGTCAGGACACGGTTTGGGAGGGACAGTGAGGAAATGACAGAAGCAAAACGCGACAGCCCCGCTGACCCCTGCTGAACGGACCAGGAGCAGACAGACGGCTGTCAGGCTGGGAGACAGCGGGCCCCCGTGCCCCAGCACCAACCGCCACCCGCTAGGCTGCGGGCGTGGGCATTCCCATGGGACGCGAACGCTGCCTGGCCAGCGGGCCAGCCCCATCCCGGCTCCACTGAGCTGGGGGTCCCTGCTCACCGCCTCCACGTGGGCGTCTGCGGTGGAGCTGACCGGGGGCCCTGGCCAGGTGGGGCTGGGGAGGAGGGGTGCTCACCGGCGGAGAAGGCGTGGATGTTCAGGGCCATGTCCTGCTCCTCGCTGTCCACCACGTCCAGCAGGTAGGCGCGGATGGGCCCCTCGGTCGCGTCTGCGCTGAAGTCCAGGACCACCACCCCCAGCACCGTGAGGACGATGCCGATGGGCTGCCGGGACGGGACGTCGCCGAGGGACAGACCTGAAGCGGCACCCGGGGCAGTCAGAGCCCAGCGCCCAGGTGCCGACGGTCCCCGCCGGGGCGAGACGGCCACACTCACGGCCACGCTCACGCCCCAGCCAGGGGGGGCGCCCTGCGCACAAAACGCACGCTCGGGCTTTCCCACGTCTGCCGACCACGGGGCTGTTTTGCCTCCCTGTTCACACTGGCTGCTCAGTCACCCTCGGAGAGCGTCCTTGCCTTTCCGTGACTGAAAGTGGAGACGGTGTCCTGACCCGGCCTTCACGGGG